>NC_137695.1:145476183-145521183 GCF_964034855.1 Anser brachyrhynchus | reverse complement strand
TAGTATTTGTCAGCTAACCAAGTGTAGATGTTTAATTTAGAATAGGGTGAATTATACCTTAGCTTCCACGCTAATCAGCTCTTTACCAGTGATGAGAGCTCTCAGGTGATTTTAACACTGTAGTCACCAACATTTAGTCAGATTAACCCAGTCAAATTATAATATTTAAAACTTAATGAAGTTATTCCTCAGTGACAATGACATAAGAAAATAATTTATAGTACCTTATCAATGCATAATGTAATACTGAATCTTTTTTCATTTATTTTATAATAGCTTCTTTAAAATCAGCTGAAATTAAGTCCTTAAAAATTCAAAATATGAATTTCATTTTTTAATTACCCAAGTGTACTCTCAACAAGTGCTGAGTGCATTTGATTTTAAGAGGAACATGAATAAAATCAACATTATTTTGTTCAGATGTTTTTCCTTTTTTTTAACAGCTTTGTGATGTGGTCAGCATATTCGACAGACATTGTTTTCTAGTCATCTCTGAGCAATGATTTGATTGTTAGATCTTACCATGTCAGTAATTCACTAGATTTAGGCATGACAATTGCATTTATTTGTTCTATATTCAAAACTATAGTAGCAAAATGTTGTTTTGTGGAGTAATGATGAGTGAAAGGTTTTTGCCTTAGTATTTGATTTGCAGATAGAAGAACAAGTGATCTCTGGAGAGTATTTATGCCATCTGGTGTTAGTTTACACATTAGATAACTTCATCTTATGAAAACAAATGTTTTTCTCGAGTTCACCCTTCTTTCCTGGATTATAAACTTTGTCTTTTGGTTGGGCTATATGTATTCTGAGTATGTATGAGTCCTTTCTATTTTTATTTAAAATTATTGATTGATTGATTGATTGATTGATAATAAGATGTCATGATTTCTTTCTACATCACAAGACATACGGTACAGGCACTTCCAATCTCTTGTCTCCAAGATAAGCTCATATCTTCCTTTCTTGATGGTTGTAATGGCAATATTCTGACAGGACAAATGCTGGTGATTAGAATTTTCTGCTTCAAGAAATACTATTTGTTCACTAGTTGTCAAAGAGCTTTCTGAAGGCAATGTACAGAAAAAAGGTACTGTAAGGAAGCTTCCTAACAAACTTAGGTTTGCTGTGTTGTGCAGCCAGTCTTCTCTTAACAATTGGAAAAATGTTTATGATGTTATGTGTTAACAACAGTTGCTGGATGTGAGTTTTCTCACGATGAGTTTTGCCACCTGCTTGTGGCAATACATTGAATATTTGTCAGTCAGACAAAGGATTTCCTAGTTACTAGACCATGCCATAGGATTGCTAAACACTAAAAGAGAGAAAAACATACAGCACTGAAACAATATTATCTGCCAATAACAGAGGGTAGTTTGTAAATCCTAAAATCTCAGCACAAGAGTGAACAGTTTTTGCTCATACAATATTTTAATGTAGGTGAAGACAAATCCAAGATTACTTGTGGAAAAACTCCTTAAACATATAGGTGTAATTACTGTACAAATTCTGTCTTATTGTTTTCCTATAAGTATTCTGAAGAAGACACTTTATTTTTCTATTCAGAAGATTAAATTGCATAAGATCTATAGGATGCTACAAAGACTTTTACTTGGAAAGTACCAATACATTTTTGTCTACACCCCTGAGACAGACTAGATGACAGGGCAATTCATTTGCAATGAGCTTATCTTTCCAGGCTGATTCCAGTCGGAGTTGCCAGTGACAAATAAGTATTTTTTGGAGTGCAGTACTTCTTCCTCAATTTAGACATCAGCAGCAAGATGAGATAAATCTGATTGCAAATGGGCCTACTTCTCTTCATGGACTAAGAAAGAAGTCTTGAAGACTTGCTCAGATATAAATTCTTACATTGTAGAGGTGGATCATAAAAAGTTTCCTAGCAGGGGTTAGACAAGACCGCAGATCAACTGATGTAACATACCACAATTATGTTTTCTGCAGATATCTAAGCACCACTATTTTACCCGTTCATTGCATGATTACTTCACTTGTTAGTGGATATCTTATAGGCAATAAAAATAGTAAAAATATCAGCAAAAAGACGCTTGAGGAAGAGATACGGGTTTTATTACCACAATATTGATGTGATTAACATGTATAAATGGTGCTCCATTTATGTTTATCATTTGTAAGCTAGATTTTCCCAAATAAGGAATTTACTAAGAACCAGTGAAACAGAGTTTTTAACCTTTCATTACTATATAGCAGCTTCCTGCTAGTTTTTGAAGAGGAACTTCCTTGTTGTTTAAGAAACCAATTTTTCAAAAGCCTATTCTTACTTGTTATATTGGTTTTATGTGGCAAGGCTTTGCTAGCGATGGGGGAGGGGGAAGGGTTTCTGAGTGGTCTCTGTGAGGAGAGATCAGGAACTGGCCTCATGTCACACAGAGTCATTTCCAGTTGACTCCAACATAGACCCAATGCTGGCCAAAGCTGAGGCAATCAGTAAAGCTGGTAGCACTTCTGTGGTAACATATTTAGAAAAGTGTAAAAAATGCTGTGCAGCAGCTGTGAGAAAAGAGAAACAAAAAGGATAGAAGACACTAAGGTCAGAGAAGAAGGAGGGGGAAGAGGTGCTCCAGACACCAGAGCAGAGATTCCCCTACAGCCTATGGAGAAGATCATGGTAACATAGGTTGTCACCCTGCAGCACATTGGAGCAGATTTTCACACTGCAGCTCATGGGGAATTCATGCAGGAGCAGGCTCCTGGGAAGAACTATAGCCTATGGAGAAAAGCCCATTGATGGAACAGGTTGTCTGGCAGGAATTGTGGTTCATGAAGGACCCATGTTAGAGCAGTCCATTCCTGAAGTCCTATGCCCTGTGTTATGGGCCCATGCTGGAGCAGTTTTTGAAGATCTGCAGCCCATGGGAAAAACCCACTCTGGAGCAGTTCATGAAGGACTGCAACCCATGTGAAAAACCCACTCTGGAGCAGTTTGTGAAGGACTGCAACCCACGGAAGGGACCCCAACACGGAGTGAGAAAACAGTGTGAGGAGGAAGGAGAAGCAGAGACAAAGCATTACGAACAGACTGCAATCCACATTCCACATCCTCCCTGTAACTTGGAGTGGGAAAAGAGGTTAAAGAGTCGGGAGTGAAGATGAGTCTGGAAAAAAGTGTGTGGGGAAGTGTAGGTATAAGGTTTTGTTTTCTTTTCTTTTCTTTTCTTTTTTTTTTTTCTTTCTATCTCTATCTTATTCTATTTTTAATTGGTAATAAATTAAACTAATCTTCCCAAAGTGTGGTCTCCCTATCCTCATCTCAACTCATGAGCTTTATCATCCTTTCTCCCTGTCTCCGGCTGTAGTGAGGGAGTGAGAGAACAACTGGCAGCCAGCCACGATTAACCCATCACACTTATAATAAGGACCAACCACTATTTTTAATCCCTTATTTTCTAGTTCGATGCTTAAAAGCTCAGAGCTGCTCAGCAATAATAGACAGGTTGAATGTGGATGTGTGGAACTGAAACCCAGATCCCACAGGAGACAGGTACAATGATTGCTCTTTATTTTGATAGAAGCTTACAAATAAATATAGTATCCGCTAGGCTTCAGAGCTATGCTTCTTTTCCTTACACTTATTAAATTTTACTTATATTGTTAACTGAATAGTGGCACAGCTTCAATAGGAACATGAGAAGTGTTTCTGTTCCTGTTTTATAAACAACATGATGGTTGCAGGAGGTCTTCTCTGAAGTAAATGCTTTAGCCTTGTGGGCAAAAGTCAAGCAAGAACCTGGACCACCCTCTTAGTGGCCTTCTCTTCTAATCTCTAAACTACTTCAGAATAGGTAGACAGCAACACTTCCTCCAGGGAATATGTTTTTAATGAAAATCATTGTGGCTGTGATTTAAGCTGTCAAAGAGTGTTAAACATGCAAAGAATGTGCATATTAGATTAGTTCCTTTGGGAACTAGCCCAGCAACACTGGTTTAGTGAATCATAAACAATTTAAGGCTGGATGGGGTCTTGGGCTGCTTGGTTCAGCCAAGATGGCAGAGCCTGTAAGTATGTGCATTGCCAAACTTTGGGCATTAACATTTTCTCTGGCACAACTCTGGCTGCCTGCAGACTGTTAGGCACCTAAGTAGTTAGTTGGGGGTTGTTGATCAGCTTTTTGGACTTTCATGTGTAGATCCCAATTAGATTTTATTTTGTTACATAAATGTATTTTAGATCTTTTCCTGAGTTCTTCAGAAGACACCAAAAATGGTTTGGTATAAACCATTAAAACAATATAAACATAAAGTGATCTCTTGCAAAGAAAAAAAGAGAGAGAGAGAGAAAAAAATAAAATAAAATGTTATATATAGTGCTTTCATAACTTTTGTTCAGCAGTGGTTTAGAACTTAAAAAAAAGCAACAACAGTACACCCATGGGGGACTAAGTTGAGCTGGCTTCCTATTGCAAACAACTGCTTTGTATTATTGTCTTTGGAAATGTATTAAATGTTATTATTGAATTAATTTTGAATACATAAAACTAGGTATTGAACCATTATATACCACTGTGATTTTTAATTTGTGAAGCTCTTCTGAAACCAAGTTATAAGCTCCACGGTGGAAACTGCTCACAAACATAAATGCATTAAAAAAAATACAGAGGCAAACATATTTTTTAAAGATTTTATCCCAAGGGAAACTAGGCACTTTCTTAAATTTCAAAATACTGACAATATTTCTGATGTTTAGATAATTTCAAAGTATCTGACACTCTAAACCAATTCAATTATTCTACTTTCAGATTATGCATTAAGAATTGCAGTGTAAGTGTTATTGGAAGAAAAACTCTTAGAATCTAATAACATTTAATTCAGTGATTCATATCCACTGCTGTTTTGTGCTGAAGATAAACAGAAGAACTTATCTTGGGTGAATTGCATGTCCTGAAAGGAAATTATTTGATCCTACAGTGCTTCTCAGGGTAAAGGGAAAACAAAACAAACAAGCAAGAAATAGTTTAATAGCACTAGCTATGTTTTTCAAGAAGCGGTACTGTTGTTTTCAAATTTGTATACTCAGAGAACCATTTGATTCCTGTTTTTGTCCAGTACCACAAGACTTCCCAAATAAATAAGGCACGTAATTCCAATATGAAAAACGTACCTAAACTGAATGTAGCAAATTTTTCTTTGCAGATGTCAGACAAGTACACATTGTATCATGGACATAAAATCTGTGCAAACCTACATGACCCAATTTTTCTCACAATAGACAAATTTGGAGTTTAAAATAAATTAATGGGTAGAGAAGCTGCAGTAAATTTTTTGATCTGAATATCTCTTCATACAGTATCTATATAACTTGCTAAAGAACATTGATGGATGAAAAATTAGGAAAAAAAAAAGCATCCTATGAAAATCTCTCTCTATTTTTTTTTTTTTTTATAAAGTCATCACTAGTATGCCATTAATGGTAGTCTTAGAAAATCATGCTGCCTAAGATTTCAGATTCTGCTCATAAAAGAGTGAGAAAAATGAAACAAAGAATCAATGCTTTAAAATAACAGTGCTAAACTTTCTGGAGATTTGAAAGTGGAGACCCCTTTGGTGATTTACTTTCTTTTTTGCTAGCAGTGATAGAAAGTCTAACAGCATGGTAGAAAGCTTTGTACATTAACCAAGATCATTTGATCTTATAGATTTGGTAACATACTATAACTACTTACTACATAGAGAATATACTACTATACTATTTATTTCTAGAATGATCCATTTTATTTATTTATTTATTTGGGGGGGTTGTGCTCCTATTTGAACTTAGCTGAGATTTTATCCACAGGGACAGTAGTTAATTGTGGTGCTTAGAGAACACATATTAGAGAAATGTAGAATAAAATCAGGTGAAAGCTTTGGACTGGATACTGAAGCGGAAAAAAATGAATAAAAAATAAATAGTGAATTGGAAGCCAGTAACATGTGGAGCACTTCAGGGATCAATACTGGGTCCTATCCTGTTTAACATCTTCATTAATGATCTGAACAATGGAGTAAAGTGCACCATCAGTGAATTTGCAGATAAAACAAAACTAGGTGGCCAACTCACCAGAGGGCCACACAGCCATCCAGAGGGATCTTGATAGGTTGCAGAGGTGGGCTGACAAGAATTTCTCAAAGTTTAACATAGAAAAGTGCAGAGTCCTGCATGGGGAGGAACAATCCTAGGCACCAGTAAATAACCTGGGCCACCCAGCTAGAAAGCAGCTTTGCAGAAAAGGACCTAGGAATCTGGTGGACACCAAGTTGAACATGAGACAGCAATGTGCCTTGCCACTAAAGCTAATGATATTCTTGCCTGCATTGGGCAGAGAATTGCCCTCAAGTCAAGAGTTGTTCTTTCCCCTCTACTCAGCATTGGTGAGTCTACATCTGGAGTACAATGTCCAATTCCAGGCTCCCCAGTACAAGAGAGACATGGCCATATTGTAAAGAGTCCAATGGAGGCCTATGAAAATGGTCAAGGGTCTGGAGCACCTCTCCTACAAAGACAGGATGAGAAAACTGGGATTGTTCAGCCTGGAGAAGAGAGGTCTTTGGGGAGACCTTATAGTGACTTTCCAATACCTAAAGGGGACCTACAGGAAAGGTGGGGAGGGACTCTTTGTCAGGGAATGTAGAGATAGGACAAGGAGCAATGGCTTTAAAAGAGGGTATGTTTAGATTAGACATTAGGAAGAAATTCTTTACTCTGAGGGTAGTGAGGCACTGGGACAGGTTGTCCATAGATAGAAGGATGCCCCATGTCTGGAAGTGTTCAAGGCCAGGCTGGATGGGGCCGTGAGTAACTTGGTCTAGTCAAAAGTGTCCCTTCTCATGGCAAGGGGTTTGGTAGTAGATGATCTTTAAGGTCCCTTCCAACCCAAACCACACTGTGTTTCTGTGTGATTCTGTGAAGGTTGTGTATTTCCATTTATTAATGGACAGTTTATACACATGGATTCTTATACTAACATTATGTTCAAACTGAGAAAAAATTGTCTTTTATAGTTTTAGAGATCATCTGTATTCAGGATTGCTCTCTTATCCCACAGCCTCCACTTTACAAATGACCCAGCAAAAAATCATGAAATTGAAAGGAAAGTCTTGCACCTGGGGACACCAGTTCATGCTGGGAGTGACTGGCTGGGAAGATTATTCACAGAAAAGAAACTGGAGCTCCTGGTGGACAAGTAGACCATGAGACAGTGATGTTCTCTGATGGCAAGAAGCACAACAGCTTCCTGACTGCATTAGACAGAGTGTTACTAGCAGGTTAAGGGAGATGCCCTGGTGAGATATATTGAAAGTGCTGTGTCCATTGCTCAGCTCCCCAGTACAAGAGAGACAGAACATATTGGGTTAATTTAGCAAAAGGCAATAAAGAAGATTAAGGAACTGGAACATCCCTCCTGTGAGGAGAAGCTGAGAGAGCTGGGACTGTTTAGCCTGGAGAAGAGAAGGCTCAGGGTGAATCTTATCCGTATATATGAAAACCTGTCATGTGTACTAAAAAAGATAGAGCCAAACTTTTTTTCAGTAGTGTTCAGTGCCAGATCAAGAAGCAAGTAGGACCAAACTGAAATACAGAAAATGGCACTTAAGCATATTTTTTTTTTTTTTTTTTTTTTTACCGTTACAGTGGTCAAACAGTGGAAAGGTTTGCTCAAGGAGGTTGTAGAGTCTCCATCTTTAGAGATATTCAAAAACTATCCAGACATTCCTGTTTGCAACCTGTTCTTGCTAACACTACTTGAGCAAGAAGGCTGGACCAGATGTTTTCCAGAGATGCTTGCCAGTGTCAACCACTCTCTGACTCCATATGATTCTGTGACTTAGCAAGGCATACTCATTTGAGTTATGTTTAATTGTGTATAACTTAACCATGAAGCACATGCTGGGATCTCTCTGTTTCCCTAGTCAGGCTATAAGGCAAATTCGCTGGCACTATTGGACACTGCCTCTGCCTTTCTCCTCTGTGAAAACTAGGGACTGGTGAGCAGAAGTGTGCTGTGTGCCAAGGTTGTACTGTGTCCTGAAATCTGGCCAAGGCACGTATTAAGATTCTTAAAGAACTGTTGGGACATAAGAATATAAGTACTTATATTCTAAGCTAAGTTTTAAGGTAGATTGCTATGTTGTCTGCATGTCCTGTTTTTGGCTAGAATAGAGTTAATTTTCCTCCTAGTAGCTAGTAGGGTGCTGTGTTTGGGATTTAGGATGAGAATAATGTTGATACCACACTGATGTTTTAATTGTTGCAGAGCAATGCTTACACGAAGCCAAGGTTTTTTCAGCTTCTCACACTGTCGTGACAGGGGGCAGGCTCAGGGTGCATCAGGACATGGGAGGGGACAGAACCAGGACAGCTGACCCAAACTGGCCAAAGGGGTATTCCATACCATCTGATGTCATGCTGAGCAATTAGTATGGGGGTGCTGGCTGGGGTGGGGGTACCGGCTGCTCGGGGACAGGCTTGGCATCGGTCAGCAGGTGGTGAGCAATTTCATTGTGCATCACTTGTTTTGTACACACTATTATTAGTAGTAGTATTATCATTATTATTTTTTTTCCTTTCTTTTATGTCCTAATAAACGGTCTTTATCTCAGCCCACAGGCTTTCATTTTTTTCTGATTCTGTCCCCCATCTCAGAGAGGGAGGGGGGGAGGGTGAGCAAATGGCTGTGTGGTGCTTAGCTGCTGGCCGGGTTAAACCATAACACTGCAACACTGTCCATGAACGGTTATATAAGAAAAAGTATAGCAATGAGGCAAACATAAAGTGATATTTTCTTAGAATATTCTGCCAGCTTTCAGAGTTAGGCATCTCAGGGACTCCCTGCACTGGAACTGATACAAAGCCAGTTCATAGACCTCTAAAGTTTTTCTATTATTATTTTTATTTTTTTTCTCTCTGAAAATATCTAGCTGCTTTTGGAATTATGTAAAATATTTAATTTGAACAATGTCGCATGGCAAGAAGTTTCAGAGCATGGCAATTCATGTTACAAAGGACCACCTAACTGTTCTGATCCTTACACTCATTTTGTTCAGAATGATGTCTCCTCCTACTGGTTTTTTTTTTTTTTTTTTTTTTTTAATCTTTGGAAGAAGCTGGCACTTTACCCCATACTTTTCAAGTAATACCAAATTTCTCAGATGAGTGCATTTAACTGAACACAGGCTGGATCTTAAGTAGTTCCTATTTGTCACACTTCCACTGCAGCCAGCAGAGCTCTGATAAACTGTGCACACTTAAGATTTTCAGTGTTTTCATTTGCTTTTTGATAAAGCTTATTCTGATTATTAACTCCTCTGAAGAGAATGGTAATATGCATTTCTGTAGGAAAGATTCAAGAAGAGAATTTTATCTGTATATTGTTTTGAATAGCGTTATAACATTAATGCATAATTTTACAGGGCTCTGTATAGGATTTGTTTATTCTGCTACCATCTAAAGGAAGATTTAATACCTATAATATTCAGTTTTTGTAAAAGATTCACAGACAACATTTTCGCATATATCATTTTAGTTTTAAATAAGGTCTTAATATCTCTTTAAGAGCTTTAGAGAATGTGATTTAGAAAATTTTCGTGATTTGCAGTTCAGTCCAAAAATGAATGATTTTTTTTTTTTTATAAATACCAAAGACCTGAATCTGATTTTAGTTAAATCAGATTTATGAGAGAAACTTAATTAAAAAAAAAAAAAGTGAGCAGATCCAGTCATTAATATCTCTTGAATATGTAAATATTAAGCCCTCATACTCTTAGGAAACTTCGCATGCCCAAATGTCTAGGAAAAAAATATTTTTGAGTAACTAATAGAAATAAACAAATCCCAGTAATTCCATTTGGAATAATAAAAGCCTGTCATGAAATAATATGGTTTCAAGCATGTTGCTTTCCACTACAATTATGACAAACAATGAAAAGGAACAGGCTATATCCATAACCCTAAGCCCCCCACCACCCCCCCAAAAATTGAATTACATTGGAGAAGAATATTCTTGGAGAATATTGGAGAACACAGAATATTCTTATAATATAATAAATATGAATATTCATGACTAAGATTTTAAATTTAGTTACATTTTTAATTAGAACAAAAAATTACTCCCAAAATACTTTTATATGTAATAAAAAAGAACAATTTTTTAAACTTTTAATAGAATAATACATTTGTTAGAGTACATTTTAATTTTATTTTTCAATTTTTAATTTGAATTTTGTCTTATCATATTTCCTAAAATATCTTAAAATAGAATGCTTAATTAATCTTACTTCATCTCTTTCATGACATCTAAATATTATTGAAACTATTTCCATGGAAATGATAAATTTAAATAAAAAGGTGTTACCAGAATAAAAATTATAATAAACCGATGACTAAATTTAGATCTTGAAACAATAAGATCTATTTTTCTAACAGTATACCAGAGGTAATGAGAACTTAAATTCCTATTTTATCTTTTACATAGAATTCTTCTACTGCATTAAGTGAGCTACATAATCTCTTAGGCAATATTTCATTTCCAAGAAATGAAGTGAGGACTAATGAGTTGCTATTTGCTAAGGCTGTGAGACTGAAAGTCATTTAATAAAGAAGAACAGGACCACATTTTGGTTTGAATAAAATCTAAATCTGTACTAATTTGTCTAGGAGACCAATTAGCCTAAAGATGTCTTTTGGATTATGTTTACATTCCAGGCAAAGGAGTACATTAGGGCTCAACCTGGGATAGAGTAAAATACTCAGAGGTTTATGAGAAGCTGATGAGAACCAGAGCTGAATTCTGCCCAGTTCTCTCCTGCAGACCATATGGCTCCAAATGAATTCCTTCCTCAAGTGAAATGCCTGTATTGTGTTTAAATGCAAGATCCACTAACCAGCTACTCTCTTGGTACAGTGCAGCTGGGGAAGATATCAAAGCCTACACCTCTGTACTTGCTGGAGAAACACTAGCATCTTCTCCAAAAAATAGTTATCCAGACTGAAGAGTGGCTTAGCAGAGGACATTGAAGGAAGGTTAAGACCACCGCCCCAAAGAATTTATCCCTCATAGGCTAGCTTCAAACCTTGCATAGACAAAAGGTGTTGAAATGTCAACACATTCAACAGTGTTGCTTCTTTTTTCAAGTGGGTGCACCTTGTGGTAAAGTATGCTTTCTGCTCTACTCCACTTCCTGCCCCACCGCTGCCTCGCAAACCTGGTCAGTATAAAGAGAATTATAAGGGGAGATATAAGGGGAGATAAGGAACAAATGAAAAGGAAAAAAAATCTCTACCTTAACAGGCTATGAACTCTCTCTATATTAATGATGAGTAAAGGTTGAGGAGCTTATTCTGTGTAAAAGCAATAACCAAACTGTAAAAGGGCAGAGGAGCTGGGGAAGTGCATTTTCTCTTTAAAGTTCCTTCCCAGCTAGACAAGAGTGTTCCTATGAGTTAGACTTCATATGAAATGAAAGTACACCATATTTTGTACTCTCATAAGTCTTTAAATCAGGGTGACCATAACATACAAAGTGCTTGTTTTTTTACCAGCGTAAACAAGAATACTATTTACTTTTCTTTCATTGGATCTGTGGATCCCAAATGTTTCAATACACAGTGCTGTGTTGGAATACTGCTAAACTTTGTCATGTTAAGTTACTACTCTCAACAAACTAAATTCTGAACTGGGATCTGATCTGATTTTATTTTTGTCTACTTTAATTTCCTTTTAAAGAATGTTTTATGTCAGAACGTTAAACCCTTATTCATGGTCTGATTTAACAGTCACGCAAAGAAAACTGCAGCTATTAAAAGTAAATCAACTTCATTTTATAACATGGACATCTTCTGCAGCAAGCCATTCAAATGAAAGTTTGGAGCCAATTTCCACAATATACAATTCAAAACAGTCATGAGAAAGCTAATCCTAGTTAAATTTTAACATTTGCTGAAGGATTATCACATTGATCTATTACTTTACTTGACTTTGTTTTTAAAACTATAAAATTAAATAAAATAATGGAGAAAAGGGAGACCAAAGGAGGTTAAATTGTGTTTGTTAACATTTCATCACAGTTAACATGCAATATGATTTTCAGACAAATGCACAATCAGAAAAAAAAAAAACAAAAAAAAGTGAAACAGACAAACATTGTACACAGTACTTTCAAGTGAATGAAAGTCAATGCGAAAATGAGTCATCTCTAATGAAAAACAAGAGCCTGAGAAAGAGTACTTGAAGTTAGTATGGATGTTTCCATTGACTACAGAAAGATTTTAAACATGCTACATATTAGTAGTTAACTTTTGTGTCCTGGTACTGTCTAAAGATGCGTTTAGGTTCACTGCCCTCCATTGTGTAAACTATATTATGGCTAAGACAGAAAACACAATTCCTGCTTCATCAACCTGGTAATTCACCTTTGATATTCAACTAAAATTCTGCATAATTTTGGATGACATTAAATAAAACAGCAAATAAATTTAGTTTTAAGCCAGTGGTTGAATATTCCTCTTCCTTACTCTAACAGAAATAAATGGAGCTACTACAAATGTATCCAGGGTGGAGTATAATGAAAATATAGTAATGTAAAAAAGAAACCATCTGTTTCTAAGCAAAATGAAACAGGAATGAACACTGATTCCAATAGAGACCGAAAATGCTGCATAATACTACCCAAATTTAATCTGAGTTAAGAGTCTATTGCGCTCTGGGTTTCCCAGAAATATGATTGATTCCTCAAGAAAGCTAATTTAGGAAGTATCTCAGAGGGAGTACGGAAGAGAACGCCCTACAGCCTTCCTGTTTCTTGTACTAGTGGCCACATTTTCCTCCTGGGCCCACACATTAGATGGAAAATGAAATACAGGGCTTCATCTGGAGAGAAACAAATGCTTCCTGTCTGTGCACAGTGCTGTATCTTTCCTTCCCTGAAAGTTCCCATGTCTACATAGTTCATAAGCTAGCTGATCCACTGCATCTCACACTGTATCTTGAAAAGCTACAGAAAAACAGTGGCACTGTGATGGGAATGTAGGGGCTGGCAGAGGCACAGCAAAGAGACAAGGGTGTAATGACTGCAGGAGACCTTGAAGCAAAGTGGCATGTAAGAACAATTGTAAGGGTCTGTCCTCATATTGCCTTCACTTTCCTAGCAATGGAAGCCTGAGAAAGCTTGAGACAAATAGATTCTTGAATCATAGCTGCACTACATGACACTTCCAACATCACAGAACATGCCATCAGTAAATGCTACTTTATAAGCTGTAGCACCATGATATCTTCTTGCTTGTTGCATGCAAATTTCATGTGGCAGAAAGCATGGTGTGGAGGCATTATTCCTCTGTCCTTCAAGGACATCAACCCTTTCCTTTTAACATTGTCCAATTAGTAAGGTTGCTTGTATAAATAAGAGGCAAAAGTGAAAAATAATTATACTCTAAACTTTAGTACTTTACTAGTAGTAAACTCTACTACTTTAGAGTGAAGTTACTCTAAAGTAATTCATTTTTCCCTTTATTAATATTTTCTAACCTGAATTCATTTCTCTCTGGAATTTTAATCTCTTCTGACTGTGTGAATGCATATAGATGTTTTTCATGTTACACAAAATATAGAAGAAAACCAGCAATCTGAACCAAAATATCTGAACACTGTGGAAAAACACGTAAACCTTTTGGCTTGAGCCCAGAAATTAGGCTCAGCACTGCTGTAAACTAGAAATATATTGTTGATGTTGCCACGCCAAATGGCATATGACAAGATTTCAGCTCTGTTTAAGAATTCCTTTGGGCATTTGAGACCTGAAAAATATATCACTTAATACTGGAGCAGGCTTTCCCAGGACAAATCTATACCCTAAATCAATGTGTTTCACTGTTGTACAGAGAATTGGCTTGGTCTAGATAAAGCTCATAGTTTAAATCAAGCAAACAGGACAGAAAAGGAAACAAAAACAAAATCAAAAACAAAACCAAAACAAGCAATCAAAAAACCAAACAACAAATAAACAAACAAACACACAACTTCTGCATCTTGGGCAAGGCAGCATATCCTTTTCCTTTTTCATTAGTTCTCAGCCTTAAGACTTTGAATAAACTAATCAGTCTGTAATCTCATTTGTACATTATAGAGCTATGGTCTCTATCTCCTGGAAGGCTACTTTTACTAATTAATAATTCTGAAGGCAGATATTTATGTCTTCATCAAATACTTCACCTAAAATATAACAAACATTTCTTTTAGAATGACCTTGCAATAATAATTGCGTTCATTGTTCATTGTTCAGCAACAGATGGCATCAGACAAGTATTTCTATTTACATCTATAGTTACAGGTTATCAGCTACTTCAGACATAAGTAAATTATTCATGTTTTCCTCTTTATAGGACAATGTTGTGGCAAGGTGGATGACCTCAGCAAATGGCTTTATCTCATAATCATGCTGTGTTAGACTTCTGCAACAATGTGCCCTTGAAGCACAAACCTTCATCTTCTAGTGCAGTTTTCCAAATGAGACGCTGTGGTCTTGCATTGACACAGCCTTAAAGTATTATTTCAGGTGAAGAGACTAGGAAATGGAATAACTTTCATAATATATAAATAATAATAGTGATTATTTATAGAAAGTCCTTGGAAATAAGTTGAATAGAAAAGTGTGTTGAATTTTTAAATTTTTGTTGGTGGCATTATTATTATTATAATGGCATTATTCTCCCTTCCTTTCATCTTTGGTTGGTAATAATGATGATGGCATTTATTCCAACTTCAACATCTGGCTTATTAGTTGAAACATTTTGAGCTTTCCACAGGTTACTCATATATTACTAACCAGGCCCTGTCATACTGTCCATTTACATTTGAATTCATTGTGCCAAACCCTCAGTCAGCAATGAGCATTCTGGCTAAAGATCATTGAATTCAGTGGAAAGTGTACTTTGTATTTCTGTCTTTGGATCAAGGCCTGTATACCTTACAAATTGCTCTTGCAGTCAGAAGAGCGATCTCCTAATTCAGTGTAACCATCAGCTGTTGAATAGAAACCCATATACCATTTGAATCCACCAGCCACACTACACTAGGAAGAGTGAGCAGGTAAGGTACGATAGTTTTAGGAAGTTAAGAGGGCTATAGATGGGTCTGTACATATGGTATCCATCATCCAAATCCAATACAGCAATTCCCTGTTCAGTGTCAGACTGTAGCTGGGTGCAAATATTTAATAAATTCAGGGATAAGTCTTCAGTGGATTATTCTGCATGAGGTATTATGTTTTGGATTTGCGTGTCTGGAAATACTGTCTATCAGTATGTCTTTCATATAAATTACAGCTGGCTAGATAGCAGGGATGATTTGTCATGGCATAATAAAAAACTGCAACAACAGCAATAACAAGAAACAAAACAAAACAAAACAACAACGAAAAACAACCCCCCAAAACAAGCAAACAAACAACAACAAACAACACTACCACTACCACCAGCAAAATAAATAAATAAATAAATAAATAAACAAGAACCCTCTGGTGTCACAATTTACTTTTGCTCTTCAAAAAAATATTTATTTTCCCCTGGTGGCTTTTCAAAAAGCAAACAAGCAAAAGAGACTTCTTCCTCGGTTCCTCCTTCTTCACCTCTTAATAGCTCTGTGGGCAAGCCATTTTTCTGGCATATGGCAGACACAAGTTCAAGGCTCCTCCACAATGAATTCTTTCACCTGAGGTGTCCACTTATGTGGTAAGAAAGAAGTGCAGCTGTGTGTTCCTGGACCAGTCCCATGATGTGGGGAATAACTTACCCCCACATCCCCAGCTGTGCAACATGAGAGGGGTGGGAAGATGGTGCTTTAATGGTGAGCTTTCCTGTTCCAGGGGCTGGTGTGCCAGGGGCAGATGCTGGACTGGCATGAGTTGCCAGGGATGAATAGGGTACAAGGGTAACGCCCACACCCACATTAATAAACTCATGTTAGCTCTGATCATTAGCTGTCTCATCTAGGATAATGAGTCTTATCTTCTCTGCTTTAGCTACAAGATTTGTCTGAACCTGTGAAGTATTCTTGTGACATTTTTGTGAAAATAGCCATGTTACCACTAAAACTTACAGTTAACAATTCATTGCTATTTAATGGAAAAACATTTTTGTCAAAAAATTCCTTTCTATTTTCACATCATACTTTTAAACTGTGAGAGGAAGTGGTGGGTGTATCATGACAGCAATTTCAGCAAAAGATCATAGGAAAATCAGTGAAATAAGCCCTTAGTGAAAGGAAAATAGTGAGCAATAGGGGAGCTTTTTCTAAAACAATCGGTAGGAAGTCAGTGTGACTTATTTTCTGAATCTTTTATCCTGTTTGATAATGCTGACTTAAATCAACTTCTTCTCTGAATCTTTTAGCCTGCTTGATAATGCTGTCTTAAATTTTTCTTCAGATCACATTTCTGTCATCTGAATGTTGCCACTACCAATGACGAGTTCACAAGGAAATATTATTCTGTTGCTAAGAAGTAAATGTGGTAACCAGGATGGTATAAAATAACAATAAGCTTATAATAACTTCCTTAAAATATAACATTCAAAAGAGTTAATATTGTCTACTTGCATGGCAGGTCTGTGATCATTTAATAATAGAAAAACCTGAGAAGTTTCATCTCCAGCATTAGGAACTGCAATATTTTCTTGCAAAATGATTACAGAGGATGAAACATTTGAAACACTGTCAAGCAAATTAATATGTAGGTTCATAGGTAATTCTGAGAAGAAGGTAGATGGCATACTTCAGAAACCTTTGTAGATTGAAGGAGAAAACTGTAGAGATACGTTTTGTTATGGGCATGAAGATACTGTACTTCAAATATCTCAGAAAACGGTGCTGATTTAGTGTCCCTCTACAGACAGAAAAATAACTGCATGGGAGATGTGTAGTTTGATTCTTCTCTTTGTTATCCTTTGTATAGTAATCACATGAATCAAGAATAAAATACCATCGAGTATGAATGGAAACTTTTTCACAACTACTCCACAGAAATACCAATAACTTCACAGGTATAGGGTAATAAAAACACCACATGCAACTTCTCAATCCAATTTCTTGCCCACTTTGCTGAGAACTGTGGGAAAACTGCAATTGTTTCTAGTTAGAATATTGTACAGTCCTATGGGAGTGCCAAGATTATTTATGTTTTAAGTTTTATTATTATAATATGCAGGATTATTTTTTTCCTGGAATAAATTTGGGATGGAGCTTTGCGGTTATTTGTTAAGTGGAATGCCTAAATAAAAGTATTGTGGTTAGACAGAAATAATGGAATATGTGGTTTACCATATAAGTATATATATTTTTTTTGCTCTCATTTTTGTAGTATTGTAGCTCAATTTCCACTTTTATGTTTGTATTTTTAAAATCTGTAATTAATCAAGTGCTCATTTTATTTTACATTTGAGTCTAATTACTTCTTTGGTGGGCCCAATGTGGTATTTAGACATCTTTGTGCTTGAGAACAACTACTATTATTTGCAAATATAATTACATGCAGTATCAAAAAGACCAGTGAAAAGTTAGAGTTCTCTTTGGAAATCAGTCGGGCCATATTATCTGCAATCATGAAATCATAGAATATCCCGTTGGAAGGAACACACAAGGATCATCGAGTCCAAGTCCTATCCTATCTATTTGCTTATACACACAAGAAACCAATTCATTTTTGGAAACACAAAGAGGAATTCTTTGAAAATCTCAAATTCTTCTTTTGCTTTCCTCATTGATTCTGTAAAAAGTGGTCAGAAGGGAATGTTCAGAGTAAGCAACAGTGTAATGCATTTAATTCATGAAAAGTCGTCATACATAGTGTTACTGAAAGTGTATTTAAATTCTAGACTTTTTTTCTGAATGTTTGACATGTCAATTATTCATAGAGAAATTAATAAATAAAAAGAAAATCTTATTGTTTTTGCAGAATTGACTGTGAAGAAAGAAGAGATTGTCATAGATATTTTAACTATCCCATAAGAAATGTAATACATAATTACACATATTTAAAGTAAAGTTTATTTTCAGAATTCAGCAATTGTCTCTAAAGTTACTTTGACATATATTGAATTTTACCTACTTCTGATTGTATTATGCAGAAACTTTCATATTTTTGTATCTAATGACTTCCATTTAATCCACTTAGTGGTAATTTGATCCTTTGTCAAAAGACCTGTAACTGGATCATTAGAATAATAAATAACTTTGTTTTTTAACTATGTTTGAGGAAATTGTTATAGAAAATTCAAGAACCCTCAGCAGGGATTTTTTTTTTTTCAATTAAAAAGGAAAAATGTGGAATAAGAAAAATATGGAATTAATAAAGGGAAAAATGACAGATACAAAAGAAATGTAGCTAATAAGAAAATACATGATTATTTAAAATACAACATTATTATTTTGAACACTGTGGTTCTTTGGATAACAAGATCAGCAATTTATTTCAACTTAAGGAACCAGAACAAACTTAGCATAAGAGACAGACATCTTACCAATACATTATTGTTATATTAATTCTGTAGAAACTACTGCTAATGAAACTTAAATATTACTAAATATTAATCTTTCTTTGCTTTAACTAGTGAAATTTGGTATGCTGACATGACTGGGTCACATATACAAAAGACAAGAGCAAGTAAATAATGTTTCGGAAGTATTTTTGAAGAATGAATAGGAGTTGAACATGGGAAAGGCTGTTATTAGAGGAGCATATTAGAGAATGATGATCTATTGTCTTCCATGACAATTAAGCTTCAAACCCACATGATTCACGCATCTACATTTCAATCTGCCTGTCCAAAATAAATAAATAAAGTTAAAATTTAGTTTACAGTGTCGAAGCTATCTTTTAAAAGATGCAAAATATAGGAAAATTTGGTGTAAAATACAACCATCTTCAGACTCTTGAAAACTACATATTTTATAAGAGGTGTTGCTAGTTAGTCAACCAGCTGAGCTATGGAAGAATGTTTAATGTTTAACCCCCTGTTCCCTATCCATTTTTTTTGTTTGTTTGTTTGTTTGTTTTGTTTTGTTTGCTTCTCCTCTTTCCTTACTGGAAAGCAATTCAAAAAAATAAACCACTAAATAAGAACACACTGAAGTTCCTACTAATACCTTGATCTTCTTGATATTCTACTGATAAAAAACAAGATATGATAGATATTGTAGACTGTGGAAGGGAAATCTCAATTTCTTAGAAATCCTAATTTTAAGTAGGATTTTTTTTTTTTTCAGTATCTCATTAGAATGAACACTAAACCATCTGTGCCCAAGGGATGTTGAGATGGCATTATTTTCTTTCTGACAGAATGTATCACTGACAGAGTCAATGTATGCCATGGAGTAGGTTAACGGTTACTGGGAAGACAAGAATGAGAATCAATTTACCACTGAGGTATTAGTGCCAAACATGAAACCTGGAGAGACCTTATTCTGAAGCCTTGCTCTAAGTCTAAGATAAAATGATTTTAAACCATGGTATCTGGGCTCCACAGTATAAAAATGATGTTATGTTACTTGAAAGCATTCAGAGAAGGGCAACAAAACTGCTAAAAGGGTGGGAAGGCATGTCTTATAAAGAGAGTCTGAGGACACTTTTGTAGTCCAGTCTGGAAAAAAGGAGTCTAAGAGGCAACCTCATTGCTCTTTACAACTTCCTGATGAGGGGAAATGGAGAGGGTGGTGCAGATCCCTTCTTTTTTAGTAACCAAGGTCAGGATGTGCAGGAATAGCACAAAGGTGTGCCGGGGAAGGTTCAGACTGGACAGTGGGAAAAATTTCATTACTGTGAAGGTGGTCAAAAATTGGAACAAGCTTCCTAGAATCACTTCCAGGTTGATGCCTGTGAGTGTTCAAGAGGCATTTGGATAATGCTCTTAGTAATATGCTTTAAGTTTTGGTTAGCCTGAAGAGGTCAGGCAGTTGGACTAGATGATCTTTGAAGGTTCCTTCCAGCTATTCTGTTCTGTTCTGTTCTATGCTATGCTATGCTATGCTGTCCTATTCAATATTCTGTATTCTATTCTGTAATATTCTATTCTGTAATATTCTATTCCAACTTGAAGGTATTCTTCCACTTGGGAAAATATCTTAATTTTTGAATTACATTATTCTCATCTACTTTGGTTGAACCAGGGTACTGATCAAAGCTGGTTCATAGGTAAGTTTAGAAGGATTTGGGATCAATGCTTTGGCATAGAAAGAAACTGAAATTGAGTCACACTGGACCACAGTCTTCAGTTGCATCTTTGTCTTTGAAAGCCTTACTACATAACAATGAATTTTCTTTGCATAGGTGCGCTTTTTTTTTTTTTTTTTTTCCTTTTATGTGAATCTAGAGCGACAGCATGATAGCATGATACAGGAATGATTTTGGATTTTTTTTTTTGATACAGCTATGTTTCTCTCAGAAGATGTGCTGTTACGGCACGTGGTTAAGCATTCAGCATACTGCATGAGATACAATCCAACATTAAGGAATCAAGAATGATTTTTTTTTTTTGAAAACCATAGCAGTTCTTCAGTCTCATATATCTATATATCTTGAGGAACATCAAATAATAGTAGCATAAATGTGCAATTACCACAGTATGACAATTCCTTTTCTTGAACCATTTCTGATATGAGAGGTGATGTTGTCAGTTAATAATTGCTTGTTACCCCTAGAGCTGTGATAACTAGTGCTGTATGACTTTAAAGAAATGTAGATATCCAAAACAGCTGACAAAAATTCCTTTAATGTAAAAAATAGATACTTGTTTTAAAATAGGTACTTTGTGAATATTTTTTCTTGGTTGAAAAATAGTGCCAAGGAAACAGACAGATATAAAAATAAATACTAATTTTGGTTGACTCAGATAATATTCAGGTTAGATTTAAGGTTTATTTGAGAATGTAAAGAGTTTGAATTTCATCTTCCCTGACTCCCAAGTGCACATTATTGCATGATACGAGGCATGACCTACAGATTTGCATATTTTTCAGTGTGGGCATGGAAGTTTAAGTGTGTGATAATTTACAGGTTTAAATTTAGTCTGTAGTGGCAGAAATACTAAGATTAAGAGCAGCTGTTGTATAAGTTTATTTACTAGGTTTCCAAGGTTTCAGTGCTTAGCAGACAATAAAACATACTTCACAATTTCAATTTCACTATTTGAGAACACTGATTTTTTTCCTTCCTTCGTTTCTCCTTCGCTCGTTTTTTCCCTCTCTGCATCCTTCAGCAGCTCATCATTCAAAAAATCTGAAAAAAAAAAAAAAGCAAAACCAAAACCCAGGGATGGCGGCTTGTCTAGCCCAATGGCTGTAACCCATAATCTGTATTTTCCAGCCCAGGCTTTCTTCTTTTGGTGTCTTGATAATCTTATTTTAGAATGGAATTCCTTGAAAAATTAGCTGAGGGTTTTATACTACCCCTGAATGTACTGAATGTAAAATTCTACCTGTTTGGAGAGAGAAAAACAAAATGAATAAAAAACAAACCTGACTCCCACCCCCACCCCTGCCCTCCCCTCCCCTGCCCTCCCCTGGCCTCCTCTGGCCTCCTCTGGCCTCCCCTGGCCTCCCCTGGCCTCCCCCCCCCCCCCCCCCCCCCCCCCCTCCCTCTCCCTCTCCCTCTCCCTCTCCCTCTCCCTCTCCCTCTCCCTCTCCCTCTCCCTCTCCCTCTCCCTCTCCCTCTCCCTCTCCCTCTCCCTCTCCCTCTCCCTCTCCCTCTCCCTCTCCCTCTCCCTCTCCCTCTCCCTCCCCCTCCCCCTCCCCCTCCCCCCCTCCCTCCCCCTCTCCCTCCCCCTCTCCCTCCCCTCTCCCTCTCCCTCCCCCTCCCCCTCTCCCCTCCCCTCCCCTCCCCTCCCCTCCCCCCCTCCCCTCCCCTCCCCTCCCCTCCCCTCCCCTCCCCTCCCCTCCCCTCCCCTCCCCTCCCCTCCCCTCCCCTCCCCTCCCCTCCCCTCCCCTCCCCTCCCCTCCCCTCCCCTCCCCTCCCCTCCCCTCCCCTCCCCTCCCCTCCCCTCCCCTCCCCTCCTCTTCTCCTCTCCCCTCCCCTCCTCTTCTCCCCTCCCCTCCTCTTCTCCCCTCCCCTCCTCTTCTCCCCTCCCCTCCTCTTCTCCCCTCCCCTCCCCTCCCCTCCCCTCCCCTCCCCTCCCCCCCTCCCCTCCCCTCCCCTCCCCTCCCCTCCCCTCCCCTCCCCTCCCCTCCCCTCCCCTCCCCTCCCCTCCCCTTCCCTTCCCTTCCCTCCCCTTCCCTTCCCTTCCCTTCCCTTCCCTTCCCTTCCCTTCCCTTCCCTTCCCTTCCCTTCCCTTCCCTTCCCTTCCCTTCCCTTCCCTTCCCTTCCCTTCCCTTCCCTTCCCTTCCCTTCCCTTCCCTTCCCTTCCCTTCCCTTCCCTTCCCTTCCCTTCCCTTCCCTTCCCTTCCCTTCCCTTCCCTTCCCTTCCCTTCCCTTCCCTTCCCTTCCCTTCCCTTCCCTTCCCTTCCCTTCCCTTCCCTTCCCTTCCCTTCCCTTCCCTTCCCTTCCCTTCCCTTCCCTTCCCTTCCCTTCCCTTCCCTTCCCTTCCCTTCCCTTCCCTTCCCTTCCCTTCCCTTCCCTTCCCTTCCCTTCCCTTCCCTTCCCTTCCCTTCCCTTCCCTTCCCTTCCCTTCCCTTCCCTTCCCTTCCCTTCCCTTCCCTTCCCTTCCCTTCCCTTCCCTTCCCTTCCCTTCCCTTCCCTTCCCTTCCCTTCCCTTCCCTTCCCTTCCCTTCCCTTCCCTTCCCTTCCCTTCCCTTTCTTCTTTCTTCTTTCTTCTTTCTTCTTTTTTTTTTCTACTAAATGTACAAAAGGACTTCACAAACTTCTTAAGAATATGGATTGAAACAGATTGCTCCCAGCTATTCAGGCTAGAATACAGATCTGTTCTGACATAAACAAGACCAAACAAGCATAGATCAGTCAGATCACATTACTGTTACTAGACAAAATTTTATCTGAAAAGGGATGCCCTCCTTACTAATTTTGATAACACTTTGCTTTGTCAAAATCCTTTTGGCATTTATAACAATTACTTACATTGTTTTGTTGCAGCTGCATGTTATTAAAATAAATATTGTGCTTAAAGAATTCTTCTTTGCTGTTGTAATTGAAATCTGTTTGATAATGTCTTAATACTGTTAATAGTGATAAATCAGAAGAGGTAAATATTCTTTGTTATTAAGTAATGACTGACTTTTTCCTCTCTTACACAACATAGTGACAAAAATAAGAATAATTTGCACCTTAATGTGGATGTTCACAGAATCGCAGATTAATTTAGGTTGGAAGGGACCACTTCAGATTATCAAGTCCAACCACCTCCATTCCCCTACCCAACTCAAGCAGGAACACCAGCACAAGTTGTCCAGGAGCATGTCCAGTTGGGTTTTGAATATGTCTACAGAGGAGATGGTTATTATATGATCTCTCTCGTTGTGTTGCACTTTTTGACTACCTTGTGGTGGTTTTACCTTGCTGGACAGCTGAAATCCACCACAACCACTCCCTCACTCCCCTTCCTCAGAAGAAGAGGAGAAGAAAGTATGCTGGAAAGAAAAACAAATAAGCAAACAAACAAACAATATGGGTTGAAATAAGTTTAATTTACCTAAAGGGAAAAGGAAGAAAAAAAAAAAAAAGGACAATCAGAAGCACAGAGAGAATTCTCTACTTCCCATCAATGAGTGATGTTCGGCCATGTCCTGGGAAGCAGGGCTTCAATATGTGTAGCGGTTGTTTGGAAGGACAGACGTTTCATAATGAGAGCTTATCAAAGCTTCTCTGCATGAGGTCTTTTGGACAGACTGGATGGCATCCCCTGGACCGGGGATGCCTGTCTGACTCCAGACTCTGTGACGTGGATCATTTATGAACAGAGGTTTTCCATCCTCAATTAGCCCTACTCCTGGGAGCAGGCCAGTGGTTCTCGTACTGGTAACACCTCACACAATAGATACATAGGTGTGCATACAGGTACATGATCATATGTATATACTTGCTTCACTGTTAGTAATTCTGCAGTAACATGTAGCATGTATATTTGTTTTACCAGTAGTAATTTGTAGCAATTTGTAATAAACAAATTCATGGAAACTGAGCCACGGTGTCCTTGTGTATCATAGAATCTTACAAACCCAAGTCTGCAACTATCAGACACCGACAGGTTGGGCAACCCTCATAAGGCTGTGGCCATGACACTTCTGGTGTCAGGGGTGTGGGATTCCTGTAGGCTGGTTTCAATGGTAATGACTAAGAAAAAAAGACATTGAGTTCCTCAGTCTTTTCTATGTAATTTGTCACCAGTTCCACCTTCCCATTCAGCAGTGATCCACATTTTCCCTAGTATTTCTTCTGCTGTTCATGTATTTGTAGAATCCTTTATTTCTGCCCTACACACCTCTTATGAGATTTAACTCTTGTTGGTCCTTGACTTTCGTAATCCAATCCCTGCACAATGGCACAACTCCATACTATCCCTTGGTCACCTGCCCCTGCTTCTGCTTTGTATACGCTTGTTTTTTATGCCTGACTTCAATTAGAAGGTTCTTGTTCGTCCACACAGGCCTCCTGCTCCTTTTGCTTGATTTCCTTCTTGTCAGGATGGACCTTTTCTCAAATTGGAGGAGGTGATCCTTGAATACCAACCAGCTTTCCTGGACCATTTTTCTCCAGGGCCTTATCATATTGGATTCTTCTAAGCAGATCTCTGAAAAGGTTGAAGCCTGCTCTTCCATTGGAAAGAGGAGCAATCCAAGGGATTTTTTTTTTCCGCCTCTCTCTTCTTTCAGTCCAGAAATCCATCATGTCCTGATCTCTACATCCAAGGCAGCCCTGACTTTCAGCTGTTTGACTAGTTTTTGTAGTTTGTAAATATCAGGTCCAGCAGAACACCTCTCTTTAGTGGCTCTTCAGTTACCTGTTCCAGTAAGTTGTCCTAAAAACACTTAAAAAACTATCAGATTGCATAAGCCCTGTTGTATCATCCATATAGAAAACATCAGGGTGATTAAAAGCTCCCATGAAGACCAGGGCCCATGAGCATGAGGCTTCTTACAGTTGTTTGAAGAAGGCCACATCTACTTCTTCCTGATTAGGAAGTCTTTAGCAGATAGTAAAATAACTCCCATGTTGGTCTGCCCACCAGTCTTCACCCAGAAGCACTTGACTGACCCCTGAGCCATCCCAAGGCACACTTCCATGTTTTCTAGATGTTCCACATAAAAGGCAACTCACCCTCCTCACTTTCTCAGCCTCTCCTTCCTAAACAGCCTATATCCCTCCATTTCAGCACTACAGTCGTGCACCATTCCACATCTTTGTGTAGTCTTACATCTTTGTGTAGTCTCAATATAGTTGTAATGGCAGAACCATAAAGAAAAGGAGCCTTGAAGGAGGCTTGTTGCTTTAATGATAAGAAAGAAAAAGAACCTTGGCTCGAGGCAATCTTTTGCTTTACTTATTTATATGATCGAAATAAGATTTCAAAAATGGAAACAGCTAGTGCCTGTTTTGTATTAGTGTGACAGGTTTAAGATGTAGGGAATGCAAGACTTTGGCTTGGAACTGACTGGCTGATTAAATTTGATAGCCTTCTAATACCATTTTATAAGACTTTGCAGAGGTGTATAGTACACAAATGTGACTGCATGCTGAATAAGCTCTTATACACAGCTTTTTAATACCAGTACTGTGCAGGCCAGGCTCTGAAATATATTCTTTGACTAAAAGATTTGATATATTTAATATATGCTGAGATAAAAACACATTGGAAATATCAAACTTTTCACTTATTTGAACTGCATTAACTAGTAAAACGTGCACTTTGAAGACTGTACAGGTGTTTGTATATATTTTGAAAATTACTTACAAGAGAGGTAGTTGAACCTCTTCCTGTTTTCTCTTTTTTATCAGCAGTAGTTTCTTACTCCAGTAGTACCAAAACATAAATCAAATTCACTTTTATCAATCAAAGTTCACTTAAAGGATATTTCAAGTGTAGCGACAAAAGGCTAATCCAATAACTTCTCAATGTAAAACATGACATTTACAAAATTACTTTCTGTAGGTATAAGATAATTCTTCCATTTCTTCTGTTCCAAATTTAATCTTTCTCTCCCATTCCAAACAGGTTTTTCTACACAGAGGACCATTGAAGTAAAAATTTTTCTTTTTTTTTTTTTTTTTAATAACATTGGTTTATATAGCAACATAGCAATGTGATAAACACAAGGTAATTAGGGCTAATGAAAGATATTCTGAGTGATGCTTGAATATGCTCAAATGTAATATATATATATATTATAAGATAGAAACTGTATTCCTGCTTAATGAATGCTGGTTATTGTTGCTGTTGTTTTGCAACACTAGAAATTTTAAGATACAAATAGAGAAACAGTAAGCAAAAATGAAATCTTATGTAGGTAGATACATGTCCAGAAAGAATATATTTTAGCAAAAAATACATGTACATATGAATTAATCTTTAACAGAACTATTGATAGGATCAATGTATTCTACGGAGAACAGAATGACACATGTTAAAGGATGTACTAGTCAGAAACATAACTGATTGGGACAGAATCACAGAATCACAGAATGGTTAAGATTAGAAGGGACCTCTGGAGGTCATCTGGTCCAACCCCACTGCTCAAGCAGACACGTTTAGAGCAAGCTGCCCAGGACAAGGCATTTGAAGATCTCCAAGGAAGGAGACTCCACAACGTATCTGGGAAACCTGTTCCAGTGTTCCATCATGCACACAGTAAAGTGTTTCTTGATTTTTAGATGGAACTTCTTGTTTTCCAGTTTGTGTCCAGTGCTTCTTGTCTTGTTACTGGGCACCACAGAAAAGAGCCTGGCTGTGTCTCCTTTGTACCCTCACTTCAGGTACTTATAAACATTGACAAGATCCCCCCTAAGCCTCTACTTATTACTTTGTGGTAAGAGCCAAAAAGAAGGACAGGATGGGAAGGTCTGAATATACTCAAAAGACAGGGAAAGCAATTTCTGTTATTGAGTTTGTACTTACCATTTAGTTACTTGAGTTACTATTCTCATTATCATAGATGGATATCTCTTGACAAATAGGGATAATGAAAAGATACCATGATGAAAAGAAGCATTTAATGCCCTTTTTGCCTCAGTTTTTATTATTAATGATAAGCCTTGTGTTACCCAGTCCTGCGTGTTAGAGGATCATGACTGGGGAAGCAGTGACTAGTGACTTTCAATTTCTTGTCACTGAAACTGTAAAGACCAAGCTCTATCAGTTAAATGTTTGTAAGTCCACTGGACCTGACTGGATTCAGAGTACTGAGTGAATTAGCAGATGGCAGATGTTATAACAGGATCTCTCTGAATTATACGCCAAAGGTCTTGTGATCTGAGAAGGTCCCCACTAACTGAAACCTAGCCAATGTTTTACCAGCTTACAATAAGTGTGGCAATGGCTGCACCGGGGAGGTTCAGACTTAACATTAAGAAAAGCTTCTTTACCTTGAGGACAGTTAGACACTGCAACAGGCTTCCTAGAGTGGTGGTTGATGTCCTGTGACTGTCCGCATTTAAGAGGCATTGTTAACACTCTTAACAGTATGTTTTAACTTTTGGTCAGCCCCTAAGTAGTCTGAAAGTTGGACATGATGTTCCTTCCAATTAAAAATACTCTAATTTATTCTACATACGTTTTGGAAGGAAAGGATTTTTTTCCCGATATTATTTGTTTCTTGGCCTTCAGTAACGTAACACATACGCAAGAGTTTATTTGTCACAAAGCTAAGGAATGGATATATACTCACACAGCAATCTAGATAAAATAAGAATGTCTAGCTGCCAGCTGCCCAGACTACCACTCTCCCACTCCTGCTCCTCCACAGGACAGAGGGAGAAAGTGAAAGACTGTCTGAAAACATCTGCCAATAACTCTTCCAAATGTTCTTGTGAATTAATAAATTCCATGTATTTTTCAAGGTGGTTAGGGAGGTAACTCTTTGAGTAGTGACTCTGTATTGCTTTCTTTTTCCCTTCTTAATTTTTGTATCTCCCTCCTGGCAAATTAGTTTCCCTGTTATCTTGAGTCAAATTAGGCCTCAAATTAATAATTCCCTACCCAACCCTGTACCCTCATTATAGCTTCTCCCATTGGTGTGGGAGAATTCAAGGAGGAAAGTGTCCACAGTGAGTGTACTGAGTCCCACTGGAAAATGGTAGCTCTCCTTTTTCCAGGACATGAAGGTCACAACTGTGTATTACAAGCATTCATACTCTCAGCCTGTCACTGTTATATTGCTATCGCTCTCCTGAGCTTGCAACTAGAATGACAGTAGTGACAGTAGCACATAATTCCATATCAGAGGGGAAACAGAATGAGGGTAAGGAGAAAAGAAAATAAATATTAAAGCTTTTCTGAAAAAAAAAAAAACCCAACACTTTTTTTTCTAGGTCATTTATGGTAAAGTCTATGTCTTAACACAGATTTGATTAGGACAGGGCAGAGTAAGAGAGAAAAAAGAAAAAAGAAAAAAAAAAATCTTTTCCAAAAGAAACTACAATGTTAATGGCAATCTTTTTGGCAAGGGAGCAAGCAAATATGCAATCAGTATCTCCAAAACCAAATGAATTACACAGTAGAATATAGTATTTATCATGGTTTCATAGCATCCAACATGTACAATTATTCTCACTGTAAATGAACTGTGTTCACAAATAAGAGGTCCAGTAAACTACTGACTATTCCCTTCCCTTCCCTTCCCTTCCCTTCCCTTCCCTTCCCTTCCCTTCCCTTCCCTTCCCTTCCCTTCCCTTCCCTTCCCTTCCCTTCCCTTCCCTTCCCTTCCCTTCCCTTCCCTTCCCTTCCCTTCCCTTCCCTTCCCTTCCCTTCCCTTCCCTTCCCTTCCCTTCCCTTCCCTTCCCTTCCCTTCCCTTCCCTTCCCTTCCCTTCCCTTCCCTTCCCTTCCCTTCCCTTCCCTTCCCTTCCCTTCCCTTCCCTTCCCTTCCCTTCCCTTCCCTTCCCTTCCCTTCCCTTCCCTTCCCTTCCCTTCCCTTCCCTTCCCTTCCCTTCCCTTCCCTTCCCTTCCCTTCCCTTCCCTTCCCTTCCCTTCCCTTCCCTTCCCTTCCCTTCCCTTCCCTTCCCTTCCCTTCCCTTCCCTTCCCTTCCCTTCCCTTCCCTTCCCTTCCCTTCCCTTCCCTTCCCTTCCCTTCCCTTCCCTTCCCTTCCCTTCCCTTCCCTTCCCTTCCCTTCCCTTCCCTTCCCTTCCCTTCCCTTCCCTTCCCTTCCCTTCCCTCCTCATTTCTTTCATTCTTTCTTTCTCTTGAAAGTTCTGGATGAAAATCCCTCAGAAAGGTAAAGTGAGTTTATCACATCTATCAAGACTGAATTCTGAATAAAAGCCAAATAAACATAAACAAAAATAATAAAAACATGCAATTACCATCTTCCAAAATTCATCCCAGGATCTTCTAGTCAAGCTAGATTGTTTTGACTCATCCATGATTTCTGAGATTATTTTTTCCTTGGGAACAGTGAAATCCATCACTGGCATAACATTATAATCTTATGTGAAATCTTTCCTAATCTCATTTTGCTCCTGCACTAAGCACAGACAGCTCAAATGTCAGCACCATCTTGGCACCGCACACCCGAAGAGAAAGTACTTGCTGAATCAGGAAGGATATTGCCAGCTGAGATTTCCACCAGCTGGAAAGCAGTAGAGTTGCCAATGCGTAGTCAACATTACAGGGTAAAACCAATTTATTGATAATTAATTTTACCACTATGTTTCACATAAATTCAGAGAAAAACATTACATGAAAATCTACAGTGCTAGTGAAGAATGCCCAAGAGTGTGTTGTGACTATACATGAACACATATACACTCTTTATGCAAATATAGAGTTAATATTATAAAAAATAAAATAATTATAAAGCAATATATTATGTACCCATGTATCATATGAATATATCATGCTCACGTTACACATTTTTATTTATAATATTTATGAACATTACATAGACATACATGAACTTCTAGACAGAATAGAAACATCTGAAAGACAATAGAATCATACCATATCATAGAATCATAGAATGGCTTGGGTTGGAAGAGACCTTAAGGATCATCTAGTTCCAAACCCCCTGCCACGGGCAAGGATGCCACCTACTAGAACAGGTTGCCCAGGGACTGTTCCAACCTGGTCTTGAACAAGTCTAGGGATGGGGCAACCAAAACTTCTCTGGGCAACCTGCTTCAAGTTTTTCTGAGTGAAGAAAGAGACTTGGTAAGCATTTACTGGAAGTTTGCAGAAGCTGGATTTGCAGAAACTAAAAATCAGTTCTATTTCTCTGATGCATTTTACTCTTTTTAGTTTGTATATTCCTAGCAAAGAACCTCTGCTTTTCTGAACGCTGTTCCCTTTTACCCATGGACCCCACGGGGAACTTTCTCAGACAGTCTGTGTGTGTGTGTGTGTGTTTTTGTTTTTATTTTTTAATGGATGTATTCAGGTTAGTGTCTGTTAATTTGTTTGTCATATACATTATGCTTGTGAATAAAAAGACTAGACTGTTTTTACATTTCTCATTAATTTCCTGACCTCAACTCTATTTCACAAGAAATTCTGCTTTTAAAGAAACAAAATATGATAAAAACTGTTAGAGCATACCTTTATAGTTACCACGTATTTAAATTCTCCTCCTTTATTTTGATATAAAATGATGATCTCATGAGAAGAAAACTGGGTCCTGCTCTGCAGCTGTCTACATTGAAAAACAAACAAACAAACAAACAAACAAATCATTCTTTCCATGTATAACCCCATGATGAATCAACATCTTGAATATCAAATGTGATTTGGGTCACTCCATCTCCTAAGGGTACCATGGACCTACCTTCCAAGGTCACTCAAGGACAGAGAGACAATGGAACTGGAAAAGGCAAAGGGAAGTGCAAGACAGATAACTGGAAGTACAGAATAAGGAAAGATTAAGTTAAGATTAAATGGGGTAGCCTGATAAAACAGATGAGGTGTGATTCTGGTCTGCAAAATCAGGTTACATAAAATATGAATTTGAAACAATCACTATTTCATAAAATTCAAGAACCAACACACATCCAATGAAATTTATAGGAAGAAATTTTAGAGGGAACATTTTTTCACATAACATAAGCTTCATAGGTTTAGAGTGTCTTGAGTGTCAAATACATAAATGAATTCAAAAGGGTATTCATGAGAAAAAGATTCATCAAGATTGTTAAACATGATGGTTGCTTATTGCAAGCAGTTAAAGGATACAGTGGGACATGTATCACTATATATTTGTCCTCTTACATTTTCTAATAAACACATCTGATGGTGCCCTTGGAAAAAGGAGGCAAGGTTAAATCTTTGGCCTGATTTGATGGTGCCATCCTTTAACATTCTTACACAGAGGCATAACAAAGTCTTTTAATCAACAAGACAGATGACTGATGATGATGAAATCAGAAGGCCTGAAGTTTCCTGTAGGTATATTTTATTAAAACAGGAACTTAGAAGATTAGACTGAACTTGTGTAAGTTTGAAATTAAAATTTATTTGCTGTATGGGCACATACAGTATTATTAGTATGCGCATGTTCAAAATAACAATACTATTTAGGAAAATGAAGGAAACAGGGAAAAAGATGTAGGGTACAGTTGTCTTGAGCTTGTTCTTCTGCAACACACAAGGGAAAATAACCACTAACTGCTGGTGAATCATTGTAAGAACTGGACTTCCTGACAGTAGATCTCTAGTCATTATAGTTTTCTTTTGTCCTGCACTTTCTTGGACAGTGTGCCTGTTCTTTCCTTGATGTTTATGTGTCCAAACTTCAGGTGCTTACTTGCAGTTTTAACAAGCTGCTAACATTTTTTTCATGCATGCAAAGAAGATCAGGGAGAACGTACTTTTTAACAATTTATATCTCAGCAAAATTCATATGGAATTTCCAGGGGCTTCTCAGCCAAGAATATTAGGGGAAAACTGAAGATATGAAGACTTCTCAGAGAATGTATCACAGACGACCTTTTATATTAGAGAATGCTAGGTGGTTCAGTACAAGTAATGACATTTAGTGTCTTCTTAAACTTTCATTAATGCTACAGGTTTTATTTTACATTCTCTATATCACATCAGTGCCTATATATATATATATAGAGAGAGAGAGAGAGTAGGACCTGGAATTAGGACTCCAGTGTTTCTTGCATCTCACTCTCTATTTTCCCTGCTATAATTTTTTCCTAAGAATCTTTCCTGACCGATGACAGAGTCAAGAAAATTGGGCTACTGGACATGTGACCTGAGGCATAGCTACTATAGACTTTGCTTGAGCAAGGGGCTTGGACCAGAGGACCTCCAGAAGTCCCCTCCAAACTCAACCATTATTTGATTCTGTGATTCTCTGATACCATAGCTTTATTTGTGCTAAGCTGAGCACACAGGAATTCCAGACAGTAACAGTGACATTATTTGTCCCTTTCAGTGAATAGAGTTGTGGGTTGGATATTTTAGCTTGCTGCTGTTTTTCATGCACCCTCAGCTGAAAGACAGCATTGGAGGGAGAGCTCCCTCTGAGACAGACCCTGGTCTGAGATAAGCTCTTTGGGCTTCCCACTAGGCCTACATGTGCAAACACTTCTTCACTTCCCTTCTAATTCAAATATAAATAGATAAACTAAAAGATAAAATAGATAAGATAAAAAGATAAATAGATAAACTAAAACTCTTTGGTGTGTCTAACACTGCCAGGTTCAACAGTCCTTGTTTCTTGAATCCTGAGTGGCAGGTCAGTGTTTTCCAGCACCAGGGCTGACTTCTCTTTGGCAAAGCAATTTTTTCTCCATATCTCAGCATATTAAACAAATAAAGAGTACTTCTTATAATCTAGAAGGGACATTTAGCCCTATCTTGAAGGAAAGCGCAAAGTCACTGGTGAAATGCTCTTGACCTCGAATAAGAACTGTATCAGGTCCTGATGGAATTATATTTCTAAAGAATTGAAATTATAGAGTCAGCTTACTAGTATGACCAATTGCTAATGTTTGAGGCTGACTTCTATAGAAAGGACGTCTGCTTAAACAAAGTCGAGGCGTGTCACGGAACAAAGTCTATTATAAGTACTATACCTATGAACATTACATCATTCTACACTAAGTCTTATCACAACCACCATTGAACAGACTTTGAACACAACCATTTAGAAACATTTCATTTATAAAATAAATAATAATAATAATAAAAAATCCTGCAAAGTTTCAAGTATCTGCTCATTTATATGTAGATCCACAAAAATAAAATATGGCAATCAGGCTGGCATATATTATCTTCCCAGCCCTCACACCCCTATCTGGAGGCAGATCCTGACCTCAGCGAAGTCCGTGTAAGTACTCTCATTGACTGTAATTTGTACAGGGACCTACTAGGTATGTGCTCTGAAAAAATTACAATTTCAGAAGAAAAAGAATGTACTCTGCAGCAGGAAGGTAATACTTGACATCACTTGTAGCAGACTGGAACTGATGAATAGGTCAGCTGTGCTCATTCAGGCTAAGCAGAGAGGTCAACAGGATGCTTTGTAATGTTAACATATTTTCAAAGAGGAAACTGTCATCTCCAGAAAGGAGCCATCTGTTAAAGATTAGAATCAGAGAGTAAGAGAATTTTCCCCAACTAGTATTATCAGCACAAGAATGTTCATTGCAGCTCTTTGCTTATGAAAGGAAAAAAAAAATGTATGAAAAGAAAAGGTAAGAACAAAAAGTTGTCCCAGGGAGAGCATTCTTCAGGGCAACAGGAAGGTTGAAAATCAGATGGGAAGTTGTGAGTCAGGAAACTGTGTTCAGTATTGCAATATCGCCACTTATAACTGGGCAGGCTCAGAGTGAACGTATTTCCTCTTTCAAAAAATTCCTTTCTCTAGCATGTTTTTGTATGAATGCAGCATTTATTTATTTATTTTTAATTCTTCAAAAAAACAAAACACATAAATAAATTTAATGTTAGGCACCCAAAATTAAACTTTTTAACTACCATATAAACATAGGATTCTGTTAGCAGTTCTGCTCCAGAATCCTTCTGCTGCAGGATAGATATCAGTGAGTCTGGCACACATACAGTGCTTGGCATTGGTTATTCCTTCAACTCTTGAATGTTAGTTAATGCCTCTCAACTAAATGATTAGTGACACTAAGTCTGTTCCAGTGTGAAGCTTAAACTATTTATGATTTATTTCCTTTACATCCACTCAACCTTAAATTTCTGTCTACTTGGACAGCATATTATCAACAGCTTAGAGTGCATACACACAAAAAAATAAAACTTTAAATGGGAAAGCTAACTCCTCCACTTATTCTCTGTGAGGGCTTCATGGGCATGGAGGCTTTAGAAGGCAGTATTATCATCATGGGAAAGTAAGACTTGATCAGAAACCCTGTTATAACAGAATGGTTGAGATTGGAAGGGACCTCTGGAGGTCATCTGGTCTGCCTCCCCTGCTCAAGCAGAGACACTTAGAGCAGGTTGCCCATGTACATGAAAGTTAATTCTAAATTCTGATTTGTAAGACCGAGTTATTGAAACCCTGTCTATGGCTTGTGAACATACTGATCCTTATGCTATTAAACATTTTCCATCGGAACTAGCACAGGGTTGACAAAACAAAGTAATCTCAAGATATAATGTGCAGGCCCCAAAAAGTAGTTAAAATATTGGGTTCACTTCTTGGGTATGTGTGATAGAAAGTGTTCGGATACTGAATTAGTTCTCAAAGTGTGCTTTTAAAAGGTTCAGCTGTACAACTCAAAGTGAGTAAAATTTGATAAGATAAAAACATACTTGTAAGTAAAAAAAATGATAAGATGAATTTACATTAGTGTGTTGAGTAATGTGCTCAATAGTTACTATCCTACACACAGTTACCAAAATTAACTGTCTGCTATACACTTCAAAATAGAATAGAAAAAAAAAAGTTAAAAGTAACTGTAGTATACTTTTAGGTAGAAGAGAAGAGGAGAAGGGAAATATGTGTGAGAGAAAAGTAGAGTAGGATGGAAGGCTATGAAGGATATAATAGCAAGAATAAATTTATTAGGTGAAAGAGAAGAAGCTTACAGACACACTGATTTGTTTTCTGATTTGTTGCCATACATGATAGAACACGTAGGGTTAACTAAGGTTACACAGCATTTGAAACCACAATACATCATACTGTACCATTGTAAGCATATTTTTCAAACATTAGCAAGCCACAAATCTAAAACACATTGCTTGTGAAACTGAAACTGCTTTACAGTTTGCAATATAAGAGAAAATGTATCATTTAAACTGACATTTGGACTAGCTGTCAACCAGAAAACTCCTTATGTCAGTTGCAGCGTATCGTATCATCCTTTATTGTCTGAAGCCAGAATGATAAAGTGATAGTGTTCAAGGCAACAGTAGTTAGAATATACTACATTTCCTGACCAATTTGACTTTCTATGATATCCTGAAGGAAGTGACAAACGTAAATGATTTAACTTGCATAAGCTTAATTGAAGGAAAGAAGAATCAATTGCATTTGTTTATTATTATTATTATTATTATTATTATTATTATTATTATAACATTATATCACTGTCCACTTAATCACTACAAGTGATTAATATCACTAAAATACATCAAGACAGATAAGAAAGAAAGAATTTGGCGATTATTATACCAATACCAATTTGGCGATTATTATACTAATATTGCTGCAGGGATTTCAGTCTGACCTTTAAGATACCACAGAACTTTCATTACATAAAACTGACAATTGCATTGAGATTTTGAGAGACATAAATGAACAGTGCCACAATCATAGGACTTTTCGTAGAAATCTCAGCATGAAATCACATTTTACTGAACCTTAATTTACTGTTAACTTAATCTTTGTATCTTTGTTGAGCTGAATTCTGGAAACATCTTTTTTTGTTTGTTTGTTTTTCTTTTTGTTTCTGTTTAAAGGTATATAAAGTATTGCTTTAAAAAGATCTCTCTAGAATTTTACATTTTAAAAATCAAATTTTGTACAAATTTTGAAATATGTATTTTTTTCCTTTAAGGTGCATTTTGTCGTCTTTGTGTTTTGAGAAACGTTTTCACAAACATTCGGAATAAAATTGAAACTGTTTTCTACTTTTTTTTTTTTCATATGTTTCTTCAAAATACAGTACCTGCAAGTAACTTTGTATATATATATTTTGTGTGTGTGTGGGTGTGTCTGTGTGTGTGTGTCTACTTGCGCCTATCTATTAACTTATTTTATTTATATGGTGTCTCTCACTCTTAGATTACAAAACCTGTAAATGAAAACTGCTTTCATTCTTACAAAGCTACGTCATTGTAGCATGCCTAGTATAATTTCTAGCTGCTAGTATATATAAGCAGTAGCAAAGTTTCTTTATACAATTACTAGTCCTCATTCTACTTTCAGTACCATCCTCTGTTTAAATAAATAAATAAACACAATAGTTATTATTATAGACACACTGCAACTGTACATGCAATATAGTTTATTAGTATATTCTTACAGTTCATTTCAATGACTGAAAGTTACTTGAAACCAAACATAAGGAGAAAAAGTAAAGAAGTCAACAAATATACTACCATGGTATGGTAGTATGTTAATGGTTCTCATATAGCTGCTTACAGATTTTTTAAGTGTGACTTCAGGGCTGTCCTAAATTATTGCTAGTGGTGTATGTCAGGAGGAATAAAAACTTTATCTTTGTGCTTGATGATTCATCTTTAAGATCTCTACACCAATAATTTTCTATGGGGTTGGAAGAGTTTTATTATTTTCAGTAAAATCTGTGAACAAACAAAAATTTTGATCATTTCCCTTGTATTCATTCACAAGCAGTATGAACACCTGATTTATGAATTTTTTTTTTGATTTGGTTTGGTTTGGTTTTTAATATAATCTCTGATGATTGAACTCGAAGCATTCTTTTCCAGTATATGGGTGATTAAATTGTGTATATGAACTTTTGAGGCAGTTTAGATTTAGGATAAATTACTTTTAAAGCAAAATTTGATTCTTTGTGATGATTCAGATTTTCAGGAGTTGATCTTTAATAATAAATCCGAAGTAGTAGTGGCATTTGTTTTTTAAGTTTCTAGAATTAGTCCGTTGAATATTACAATTTTTAAATTAATCTCTAGTTGACTTTGAACATAAATGAATCCTTAAGGTTTCAGTCTCTATTCTCTGCAAGGTACATCAAAGTAATTTCTTACATTTAATGTCAGTCAGTACTGTGGAATATTTGCACTGCCCACCCTTGACTTGGCTAACAGCAGTTGTTAAAATAGGTACGTGAATGTAAACAGTCGATGTGAAAGGAACATACAAAATTGACAGAAACTTTGCCTGAAACTTTTTGAGTCATAGAATAAAGTGACTGTCGGACTGCTTAAACAGTAACCTGGGAATTACAAAAAGGATTTAGAAACAAAGAACTCAGATGGAAAATAAGTATAAAAAGCATGAGAATTTTCAGTGTTTGGAGTTGCAACATTTGTGAGGGAAAGACCTTAGAGTACAACCATCAGCAATCAAAGCTTGTTTAGACAATGCTGAAAGTCTTCCTCTGGCATCAAGATATCTGGATTGGCCAGACAGAACACCTTTGGATGCTATGAAAAGCTTGAATCCTGGCATGTGTATGAATGTGGCCTCTGTGTGTGTGCACATAATTGTGTGCACATACGGGTGGGTGTAAAAACAATAAAAACAATATTGTAAAAACAATATTTTGGATTTTTTTCTGAAAAAAATGAGGAACTTACTAACATACTTGACTTTCCCAGTTACATTGAGGTTTACTTCCTAGGTTTATTACTGTATTTTTCCATGTTGTAGTTGCCTAAACTGTTGTGTGTAGAGCAAATATGCAGTACATGGGCATAAATGCTTAAAAAATAATCTTTCTCTAAGCTCCCAAGAAATAAAAAAAAAATCAGATGTATAGTGTACACTTATATTTCTATACTTCTTTAGATAGTATATTTCTATACTTTAGATTCACTTCAGATAAGGCTGAACACCGGACAATCAGATGTTATTATCTGTAACATCTGATTATAGCTTTAAAAATATCTTTTTGCAAACTTCTTGTCATGTGACAAAACACAGTGTAAAGTTAGCATTATCTTCCCTGATATAGCACATCAGCTGTATAAAGGATGTGAAAAAAAATGGTGTGATTTTCACAGCTGACAGGAGTACCTTGTATTTTGCTAGGGGTAATCTCATGACAACATTTTTATAAATGTACCTAGGAGGATATTTTGGGAACTTAAATTAGACTTCAGACTGACAACTGCAAACATAGTCACAGAAGAAAGAGTAGTATGCCATGTTTAAGATTTTATGGGAACGAGTGTTATTTGCAATCTAGAGATTCACAGTCATGGAGAAAGGACCAACAAAAATATATATTTCATTTTACTTAGTAATCATGTTTTGTTGTCCATTTTTTTTATGTTGTGCATAATATTCAAGCACCACTTCCACCAAGTTCAGGATCAGTGCATCTCCACAAGAAAGAACTCAGTCAAGGGGGGCAGGTGACCTGTGTGGATGGGCAAAGAGCTCTTGGGAAAACTTAAGTAGAAAGCATGCATGATGTGGAAGAAGGGAAAGACCAGTTGGGTGGAATACAGAAATATTGACTGAGAATGAAGGGGTGCAATGAGGAAGGCCAAGGGCCAGCTAGAATTAAATTTAGCAAGAGACATCAAGGATAGCAAGAAAGACTTCTTCAAATACATCAGCAGCAAAAGAAAGACGAAGGAAAATGTGGGTGCGCTGCTAAATGAGATAGGTGCCTTGGTGAAGGTGCATACAGAGAAGGCGGAGTTACTGAATGCCTCTTTGCTTCAGTCTTCACTGCTCAGGCGAGCCCCCACACACTACTGAGCCTGGAAACAAGAGAGAAAACCTGGAGAGAGAAAGACTTTCCCCAGTTGAAGAGGACTGAGTTAGAGTTTATGTAGGCAAGCTAGACAGCCACAAATATATGGGCCCTGACAGATTGCACCTGAGGGTGCTGAGGGAGTCGGCAATGTGATTGCTGAACTGCTTTCCATCATCTATCAGTGGTCACGGTCAACTGGAGAGGCCCCAGATAACTGGAGACTTATTACTGTGAAGCTCATCTATAAGAAGGGTCGTAAGGAGGACGCGGGGAACTGCAGGCCTAGCAGCCTGACTTCAGTGCCAGAAAAGGTGATGCAGCAGGTCATCTTGAAAGCATTCACACAACATAGGTGGGACAACCAGGGGATCAGGCCCAGTCAGCATGACTTTATGAAAGGCAAGTCCTGCCTAATCAACCTCCTCTCCTTCTATGACCAGGTAACCCACCTGGTGGATGAGGGAAAGGCTGTTGATGTAGTGTACTTAGACTTCACCAAAGCCTTTGACACAGTCTTCCTTCCGAGGTTGGATCAATGGGCAGAGGCCAATGGGATGAGGTTCAACATGGCTAAGTGCTGGGTCCTGCGTTTTGGTCACAACAACCCCATGCAACACCACTGGCTTGGGGCAGAGTGGCTGGAAAGCTGTGCAGAGGAAAAGGATCTGGAGGTGTTGGTTGACACTTACCTGAACTTGAGCTGGCAGTGTGCCCAGCTGGCCAAGAAGGCCAATGGCATCCTGGCTTGTATCAGGAATTGGGTAGCCAGAAGGACCAGGGAGGTGATTGTCCCCCTGTACTCAGCTCTGGTGAGGCCACACCTTGAGTACTGTGTTCAGCTTTGGGCCCCTCATTTCAAGAAAGACATGGAGGCCTTGGAGCATGTCCAGATAAGGGCTATGAAGCTGGTGAAGGATCTGGAACACAAGTCCTGTGAGGAGCGGCTGAGGGAGCTGGGGTTGTTTAGTCTGGAGAAGAGGAGACTCAGGGGAGACCTTATTGCTCTCTACAACTACCGGAAAGGAAGTTGTGGGGAGCTGGGGGTCAGCCTCTTCTTGCAGGTAATTAGCAATAGGACTAGAGGGAAAGGCCTCAAATTGCACTGGAGGAGGTTTAGGTTAGGAATTAGAAAGCATTTCTTCTCAGAAAGAGTAGTCAGACATTGGAACAGATTGCTCAGGGAGGTGGTGCAGTCACCGTCCCTATGGGTGTTTAAGAAAGGTTGGACATGGTACATAGGGACATGGTTTAGTGGGTGATAGTGGTGGTAGGGAGATCATAGAATCATAGAATCATCAAGGTTGGAAAAAGACCTTCAAGATCAAAGGAGATAAAGATCCCTATGAGGAAGGACTGAGAGACCTGGGTCTCTGTGGGAGATGGAGGGATTTGGTCAACCTCTTTTCAGTGGTTTGTGGGGATAGGACAAGGGGCAATGGCCACAAAATGGAGCACAGGAAGTTCCACACCAACATGTGAAAGAATTTCTTCACAGTAAGGATGACAGACCACTGGAACAGGCTCCCCAGGGAAGTTGTGGAGTCTCCTTCTCTGGAGATATTCAAGACCTGTCTGGACGCTTACCTGGGCAACCTGCTCTACGGAACCTGCTTTGGCAGGGGTGTTGAACCCGATGATCTCTTGAGGTCCCTTCCAACCCCTACAACTCTGTGATACTGTGATCATCTGGTCCAACCATCACCCTACTAAAAATAAGAAGCTAGATGGTTGGACCAGATGATATTGGAGGACTTTTTCAACATTAATGATTCTATGATTCTATGATTGTCTTGAACCATAGAATCACAAACTATCTGATAAAGCTATAGGGAACTTTACCTTTATTGAAAGTTTCAATACTTTTTCCTTCCCTTAAGAAGAGAAGGATTTGGTGAATCATTTGTTGATTTACACTAATCACATGGTTGGAAGATTTCTTCCATTAATAGTGCAGTTTTAAAATAAAGTTAAAAAAAATATTGTACATTGAAGATGGCTTTTGTTTCAGTCATATAAAATAAGAATATTTTTATGCTAATCATTAATATTTTAGTAGAGAATAAAGGAAGAAAAAGGGAAGAAAAAAAGAAGGAAGGCAATGAAAAATTTTGTCACATGCTGACATTTAATATGTTAAATTCATATCTAAATATATGAATAGAATTATTCATTATTATATGAATAATGTTCATATGATGTATGAATATTCGATATTCATTTGAATATATTCAAATATATTCTCTGCAATGGTAGGAAAGTTGAATTAAAGTAGGTTTAGAATTGTTTAGAATTTAGAATTTAGAATTTAGAATTAAGAAGTGAAAATGATTCTTGCTTAACAGAGAGAAACTAAGTTAGAATAGAGCTTCTGGTTCTTGGAAGAACCAGACTGAACATGACAAAACTTTCTGACAAATAGAATAACTGAATTTCTGGAGAAATTCAGACTGTCAAGTTGACTTGTCAAAGCCAAAGTATCTAGTCTTATGCATAATAATAAGAAGCTATTACATTTGCATATACCTTTCTGCCCCCATTCAAGACAAACACAGTCTTACTGATTTCTTGTATGCATTAAAAGTATTCCTACACCCATAGGAAAGTCCACAAAGCACAGTTCAGATAACTTCTCATGATTTCTTAAATGCAGCTTTTATTTTCTTATAAATCTTATAATTATCTTATCCATATATAGTCATATGTCTTATTCACTTTTTGCCCATAAATGTCATATAAAATCTATTTATCCATAATGTTCTCTTCAGAGCTAAGGGTACTTTTTATTATTATTTATTATTTTTATTTTTATTTTTTTAGTAGAGGAACTTCTGTTTCACTGCAATATTCTTTCCCAGTACACTTGTTTTCTGCATGTTGAATATTATACAAGATGATTCCTCTAGGTCAGTAAATGAATTCTTAACATTCCAATATCTAAGTTTCTTGACAATCACGGGGCGGAGGGGGAGAAACGGAGGGGGAGGGAGAGGTGAACCCTAACAAGAATGTGTGGGAGAGCTAACACTTAGTAAGAAGGCTGTAATATCATACCTGGAAGGGAGAGGAAAATACTGGATTAGCATTAAATGATTAACTTGCAAAAGATTAAAGTTATTAATGTGATAATAGCAAAGAAAGCATTGTTGTGTTTTTTATATTGTATTGAAATGTGTTTGATGCCTCATATATGGTTCTTATAGGAAACTTATTGATCTGTGCCAAATATTACCTGTCATTAGCATAGGTAATCAGCATAAATTTCTCCTTAACTGCTTTTGTGTGAAAAACTGACAAAGAAGAAAATGGTATCTTTCTCAAAAACTGACTGAACTAAACTTTTGAATTTACCATTTCTGGAAGTGTTGTGGAAAGAGCAGTCATAACATTTAGAGATTTTGTAGAATCACTTGATGTTTAATAAAGGTTATGGGATAAAATGTGGTGGTTCACACCAAAGACGAGCTCTAAGCTAAAACTAGTAAAGGCTTGGCAGAACCCTCTGTAATCAAAGGAGGAAAAATGCAAGTTACCATGTTTCAGATCAGTCTTTTAGAATTCTGCCAAAAGATAAATAAATATTCGTGAACAGCTGCAGAAATATTTCATGTATGTTATTGTGATTAAGAAGATAACTGTTTGAGTGACTGACCTGAAATCTTTCAACACTATTTCACACCTAGTCTTGAGATAAACTCAAGGAAGGCTAGGCTCAGTAACTACTAATAAAAGAAAGAATTTATTTTAATTTCCTGCTAAGTACAGGCTGCACAGTTTTGACAAATGTTCCTAATATCACTTCCATGTCTCTGGTAGAGATATGGGTACTGCATTACCCATACATTAAATTGGGATTCAGTAAATGCATATGATGAGAAATCCAGTATATCTGCAGCAAAACTGTTTTATTAGTTACCAGCACCAATGCGGAAAATCGTTTCACTTAGTCGTAGAATCATAGAATGCTTTGGGTTGGAAGGGACCTTAAAGATCATCTCGCTCCAATCCCCCTGCTATGAGAAGGCATACCTTCCACTAGACCAGGTTGCTCAAAGCCCTATCCACCCTGGCCTTAAAGCACTTCCAGGAATGTGGCATCCACGACTTCTCTGGGCAACCTGGTCCAGTGTCTCACCACCCTCATAGTAAAAAAAAAAAAAAAAAAAAAAATGATAAGTGAAGGAAGGAGTAAAGGAAAAAAAATAGTTGCAAAGACAGTCACTCACCACCTCTCATCAGAAAACCAAAGATCATTCAGACCCTAAACAGCAGCTAATTTAGACAAAATTCTCCCCAAAGTTTTATGGTATGGAATATCCCTTTGATCAGTTTGAGTCAGCTGTCCTTGCTGTATTGCCTCCCAGCCTCTTGCCCACCCCCAGCTTGCTTGTTGGGTGGACAGCGTGAGAACCAGAGAAGGACCTGATGGTGTTCAAGCACTGCTCAACAATAGTTAAAACACTGGTTTGGTCACAAATTTAAAACAGCACCATACAGGCTAAACAAAACTGAACAAAATTATCTCCATCCCAACCACAGTACATACCTCTCAAAAATTCTCTTTGCTAAACCAATTAAACTGACCATATGGCAGTTAGCATAATGGTAGGTTTTGGCTTCTGAAGAAGACAAGTGATATGTTAGTCCATTTTATTTTCCTTTTCCCATGGTTGCAGTTTACTGAGTAGCCACACTGAGTCAACCCTATAGACTACTCTTAAAGTCTCTATGTCATCTCAGTAGGGAGAAGAATATTGGACAATCAGTGACTTGTCCCTTCAAGTTTTCCAGTGCTTCACTAGTTATCTTACTGCATATAAAAATGCCATTGTGTCTCGTTGATTTGATCTGTAGCTAGAGAAAAACAAACAAAACCTACCAAACAAAATAACAACAAAGTACACCCTACCACTTATTTTTTGTGTGTTGCTCTGACATCACACAGAAGATGCTCAGCAACTTGCTTAAATATAACCAATTAATATTAAATTAAGTAAGTTAAGCTGATATTTGTAACTGTTCTTGCTGAAAGATGACTTAAAAATGAGTATATTGGTTTACAACAAAATGCATATTTTTATATATATCAATATATAGTATAATTACAGAAGCCCTGTTCACAGCTACTTTCAGGCTTTCCACATCATGTAATTGATAAATGTTAGCAAATTAGTGAAAAAAATCAAAATAAGAAAATGAAAGACATTTCAAAATCAATTTACTACTTACATCATAGACAGTTAAGATGTTTTATCAATATCTATGAACAGAAAAACAGCCATTTCAAAACTTTTCCATTAACATTTGATGTTATCAATATCTTACTTAGTCTTTAGTATTTATCTTGACTGTTCTCAAATTTATACGAGTTGTTTTCTGCCTATGCTGTTCCAGAGTTGATAGATGGTCCTCTGATGAGCAATTTGAGAGTATGCCAAATAAAGACTTGACTTAGCCAATGTTATCTTTCATAAGATTATTTAACATATCATGGCTTTAATAAGATTAAGAAATTCAATATAGCATATTTACATTTCTATGTCCAGGTTTTATTTGGTTGAGGGAAGTGTTTGAGAAAGAAGGAACAGATAAGAGAGAGGAAAGAAAATGGAGAGTTATGAGATATAGCCTGACATTTATTGTAGAAGCTGGAGAGTCTGTGCAAAAATTAATATTAAAAATCAAGCCATATGTCATTGTATAAACAGGTTTATGGAATTAAATTAACAATAGTTATGACTGTAATTATATGGGTGGAAAAAACCCACTACCAAACACAAACTACTGTATACTAAAATTGTACTTGAGGCTTTGTTAAAAAGATAAAAAAATACTAAGAAAGAAGAAAACAACAGCTGATAATTTCATGGTTTTGTTTATTTTAGGAGTATGTCTAAACTGAAAAAAAAATATGAATTTTATTTTTGAACCTCACTTTGATGAAGATGGCTGCTGGTAGATAAAATGGTTAATATCAACTAAGAAATTCAGAAATGTCATAGTGTTTTTG
>NC_137695.1:145381183-145471183 GCF_964034855.1 Anser brachyrhynchus | reverse complement strand
TGTAAAATAGATGTTACGTAAATATTTGCTGTCATAGCAGAGAAATGAACTTGGTGTGGTCTACTGTCTCTAGATTTGATTTCTGGCAGTTATACTAATGCTATGCTTTCATTTTCAATAGATTTGTTTCCGGTTTATGGCAGCAGAAAGTAAATTAATGAGCCATATTCTTCTTGTGCTGAAGTAAAGATACTGATACTGGTTCTCCTTCGTGCTCCAACTTGTGGACCCCACTATCAGTCTTGCTTCCCTAATAATTTTGGAAATAATATGTTTCTATGTCTTGACTTAATTAGCTATACAGAATAGTTGAACCAGAAAATATTAATGCTTAAACAATGATGCCGCCATGAGTGAGAGAGAATGAGAGAATTTTTAACTTTCTGTCTCCTCAAATTATAAATTAAACAAAATTCTAGAAGTTAGGGAAAAAATAAACCCACAAACCAAATATTTTCTTTATTATCCTCTCATAAAAGAAAACTGTATGACTCAACTTTTCACCAATAGGAATGCCATCTTCTGTCCTGGAGCCAGGTATTGTACTTCTTCAGTGTAGAAATTATTCAAAGCTAAGGATAATAATAAGTGCTCAAGCTAGTATTTTTGTAGCTGTTTCTTTTTCTTTGCCACTGATGTTCCTAACTGCAGTGTTGTTTTGTTGTTTCTGTTGTTGTTTGTTTGTTTGTTTGTTTTGAAACAGTAAGATATAAATGTGAATTGACAAGCACATAATGACATTTTTGGAGACAGAAAACCCCAAAGCTTTTTTTCATATATTTCACTGACGTAGTGTACAGGTACACAAGCAGAAATACAGCACTAAAAACTATCAAAAAGTCACATGGTGAAGGCTGAGTACTTTAAAACAAACAAACAAACAAAGAAGCTGGAAGGGGAAGCAACAGACAAACAAGCAAAGGCAGAAACAACAGCAACACTGGAACATTTGAGATTTAAACTTTTGATAGCCATCTTGAGCTTTTCAGAGCATGAAGTAGAGGAAAATTGGCACAACATCTTTTATTTCCCTTCAGTTACATACATATTTACATTTAATCACAAAGTATAGGCATGTGTGGCCTGTAAACAGCACCAGCAGTGTGATTCTGATGTACAGCCTCCAGTGACTATCCAAAGTAAACATGTAGGTACAGACAATCATTCTCCAAACAGATGAGCTCTAGATGACATGACTGCAGTGAAGTTTGGTTCCTAAAAAAAGAATGGTAAAAATCAAAGAAAGGAAAATCTTTCAGTTGCTGAGTCAGTAATGTGGAATGTTATAGAAGAATGAATTATATCATAATTGAATACATTAAGTAGTCTAAGCTCAGGGATATGACATGAAGCAGACTCTGCCTGCCTGATCCAACATACCATCTAATCAGTTTTATCTGAATACCTCCAGGGAGAATAAATACCTACCTTTTAAAATATGTAAATTAGATAATATATATTTATTATCTACATTTCTATCTACAGAGCCACAAACTGAATACATGTGGCATTTATTTCATGTAAATAAACATAGAATTAAATCTCAGTCAGTTAAAAAATGATTGACTTATCTAAATTTTGATTTGCTTTCTCCTTAAAAAATCATCTTGACAAACTTACCTAAAATTTCCCAGAAAAATCAGTAACTCCTCTGGAATGTCGTCGTATTCTTCAGTTCACTCTATGCTTGGTCTTCTTGTAAAATGATTCACCTCTGGCAAGATTTCTCTGGGAAGGCTAGTTCACAATTTGTATTTGAGAATGGTAGTTCTCTGGTAATCAGCACAGATTGCTCAGTGCTTCTCTGCTCCTGGATTCAAATCTTCCTTTCTCTGAGGTTTCCAAGATAAAACGTGCAGTGTCTGGACGGTCAAGGAGTGAAAAAAATCCTAATATGCCATGATATTGAAGAACAGGCTAGAGAACAAATCAAATGAAGCAACTATAATTGTCAAGAAGTTGTTGATTTTCCACTGAGCAGGTGATGTTCCAGTACTTTTTGTGCTATAGTTTCCTTTAGCTAATACATGTGGACTATATTCACTATTCTGTGACACTTCAAAATAGATTTTATTTTATCCAAATTGTTAATCCATCATTCTCCTGATGATAATCAGAACAGATGATACTCCAATGTCACAGAATATGAAAATCTGGTAGAAATACGGAACTCCCAGATACATGCTATTAACAACAAAGTGATAATCTTTTATTTTAGAAAAATCATTTTCAAATTAAAACATATATTTTTTAAAATATTTGAATATATATTGATCAGAAGGAAGTTAATAAATAAAACCCTTTAAAAACAACAGAATTTAAACAAATGCTTAGGGTATGTTTCAGGACTGCAAATAATTAAGTTATTCTATGTCCTTCCAATAGAGATATTGTAGCCAGTTGTAATGAAATGGTAGGAAAAAAACAAAACAAAAAAAAACATATTTTTAATTAAGAAAATCAAAATATAAAGTGCTCATGTTTAGCATACTTTCTGAGTTGGAACAAATTGGAGCAAAGCAGGAACAGTGCCTCACCGTACGTTCCAGCTTGCAAAAAATATTACCGTTTACACTTTCTAGGGCTTCTTGTTCCAATATATATATATAATGACATAATTTAAAGGAGCTCATAAAAAGTCTTTTTTTCTTCAGTACTACACAGGACCAGTAAAACACAAAACAGGGAATATCTAAGTTAACTGTCAGTTACTCTGGGTCAGGAGAGGAGGAAGAAAAACTTAGAAAAAGTCTTAAGAGTAAGTAAAGAAGTAAATCAGAGCTGTTGATAATATATATGATAAAATACCTGATCCTACTAGTTATAGAATATGCACACAACAACTATCTTTAATCACTAAGTATCATATTTAAAGAAACAGAGGTGGTAGGACAGTACTTGTGTGACATACAACCAATAGGCTAAAGCACAAGCAGCAGTAACTGTTTGATATTTTGCTATAGTGATTTATTTCTGTTTTTGAAACAGGTTTTTGTTTTGATGTCATCAATATTTAACCAGAATAAAGAAGTCCTCATTCCTAGTTCTGAGATAATAAAAATGTAATAATCCTACAGGTAAAGCAAACTGAATTTTCTTTTTGATGAAGCCATTCTCCATCAATAAAACCTCCTTTTATCTAAAACTTCCTTTTCTGCAGGCATATATCAAATTGACAACACAATTTACAGGAAAAAATCACATGATATATAAACACATAGATTTTATCAATGAAATCAAAATATTTTACTCCAATAACATCAAAACTTCTCACTGCAATTTATTTTCTAAGTCTGTTGATTTATACTACATTGCATTTAGCACATCTGAGATTTTGAAATGACATTAGAACACACTGTGATCTCTTTTGAGGTGTTTAAAGGTTTTTGCTATGATTCCCATGTCAACAAAAAACAAGGTTCAAAATACTTTTACTTTCTGTGGAATTGAATTAAAAGAATAATTATTTTTAACCATTATTGCTCGAACTTTTACTAATATTTGAAAAAACCTGGAGGCAAAAACAGCATCTAGAAGGCTTCTTTCCTTCCATAACTTTACTCTGGCCTTCTGAGAAATAGACGGTTGAGCATGTAAAGAACACACCATCTGGTATGGTGGTGCCAGGGACAGGACAGGGGTGTGCACATAATTAGGTACAAATAGAAGAGGAGAAAACAGAACTTTGAGAGTTGCAAAAAAATATACTTGTCCTTGACTTGACAGATGATAGGGGTAAAAGAGATTGGAAAGAAATCTTTCCTTTCTGAAATCCCTTGCAGTGTCCTTAAACACTTTTATACCTCCTCCTGACATTTCTTGGCTTGATATAACTCTAATTTCCTCAGCTATGAAAGCTGTGACCGTCTTTTAAACTTAAGAGCCTAAACTGGACAGCCAGACCATAATTTTGTAGGACAAAATTTGCTCCTATCTCATGCACATGCTACATAACTTACTTTTCTTTTGCACTTTGTAGGGTTTTGTTTTTTTCTGTTTGTTTTGTGTTTTTATTTTTTCTGCCTCCCTCCCCAACTTTTTTTTTTTTTTTAATACATCTTGTTTATTTATTGCTTGTTAATCTTCCTTCAGTCCTTCAGATGCAGAGATTCAGTTAGGTTACCCCAACTGAATTGGGAATTCTTGGTGTTTAGACTTGAGAACTGTATGGGTTTTCTTGTCTTTTTCATGCCCTAATAGTAGCTGTTTTTCTTCCAGAAACATCTCAATTTATGTATCTTTATGAAAGACAGCAGTGAGGATCTTAGGTATCTGAAAGATTTTAGAGCCCATGAGGTTAAGTTGCAACCAAGTGGTAATTCTGAAAATTCTGACGCCTCTGAGAAGCTGCACAGTGGATCTTAAAGGATTTCAGTTCCAGGAATGAAGAGCTCAATTTAAGTTGAAAGCTCTTAGAACTTAAAAGAGATGGGGAAAAAAAAATTAAAAAAAATAATAATAAAATCAAAGGAAAAAAGACATTGTACAAAGTAATGATTCTTTTTATTATTTTATTTTATTTTATTTTATTTTATTTTATTTTATTTTATTTTATTTTATTTTATTTTATTTTATTTTATTTTATTATGTGAAGAAGTAATAAAGTGTAGATCATGTTATTTGTCTCATTTTCATACAAAATGAATTGGAATCTCTTGGGATTTCTATTAACCCTCTTGTTTCTCTGCTTTCTGTGTGGTAATTAACTCAATGGAGAACTGTACAGATCACACAATATATGTGAACAGTTTAGCTACTTAATTCAAGACTCAAAGAATAATTATGTCTAGGTTACAGCTGGGAATATCCATGACAGAAAGAAACACCAGTCACCTCATGGAAATTCAATTTATTAGATTACAAAACTGTATGAACTACAGAAGGCTAACAAATAGGCAAGACGTATCGTGACCTTTGCTCCTTTGCCTTTAAGGGCCAAAATTGATATCAACATGCCTTTCTAATAATGTGTCTTCAGGTGAAGTGACTGAGTTCTCCAGGATCCTTCAGAACACTATGAGGAAGGGATGTGACAAGGCTGAGTTGCCCTTTTTGATTTATTCTTGAAATCAAATAAGATACAGTAGTTGGAGTTTTGCAGGACATGCAGAGATAGATAACGATCCATAAACTAGCTGCAGTCCGCAGAGACAGTGGAGATATCTTTGATTTTTTTTCCTTGAATGTATGCACAGTGCTCTACAGGATTTGGCCAGAGGTAGGAAGGAGAATGGATCAACTGTCTGTCCCTCTGAAGAGGTTTGAGAAGTGTATACTCCTTGAGCAGTCCCTACTGAAGGAACAGCCTGAAGGTGGGTGTCTCAGCCAAACTTTATAATTAATAAATCAAAAGGCACTGAAAATGCTATTAGTGGCCCTAGGGAATGTAGCACAATACTAATTATTTATTTATTTTTTTTTTTTTTCCTGTACCAAGCAGCAAACTCCCATTTACCAAGTAAAGGAAGAAGGCTGTAGTAACTCTCCAGATGCCTTTGCTTCAGCCAGACCTTCCTTGCTCAGTCACTTCCCCATGTCCCTTGCCTATTACCCATTCATCTTGTGCCTTAACTTTGCATTTGTACTTTGAATTTGAATCAGATTTTTCTTTTCCTGTTTCCTGAAAGAATGTTTTCTTATCACTTTATTAGGGATAAGGTATATAAACAAGTGTTATATATAAGCGCTTCTTTTGTTTTGCAAAACAAGTTTTAATATATTTGTATTAGGAGAGGTTCAAAAACTAGATGTGGGTTCCTTTTGCATATTGCAGTAACTCTTCAGAAAGCTTGAGTGAAAATCCTCAATTATAAAATACAAGATTACTAGTTACATCAAATGTTCATAAGTATTGTAAACATAATTAAGCTGAGATATGAACATGCATTATATCCAATTCTTGATCATTCACAAAATTTATCAACAGTTTCTATAAATATGCAGGCTTCAGAGTGGTTTTGTAGCAGACCCTTGCTAGTGTATTCACAGTATGAGGCAGAAAAAACTTAGTTCTGTAATAAAAGTTGCGATATAAAGAGTTATGAAATAATATCTAGGTACTGTCTGGAATATTTTGTTACTTTTAATGTACTAACCTTACAGTCTCATACACAGTAGACTATATCCAGTGGTAACTGTAGAATATATTAATTAATTACTGTCAGCCCTCTCTTGGTCATCTTCTGGTGTCTTTACTTAAGTCAGAATTCATCATTGTAGGAAATTCAAACTTGTACTTTGATAGATTTATAATTAATTTGATCAATTCAGTATCTTCATGTCAATTCTCTGCAAGAAGGTGATATATATAAGATATAGAATATATTGAGGAATGGTGTATTAATTATAGCAAGAAAAATATATATATATCTTTAGGTCAGATCAAGTTTAGCAAGTGGTACCTTAAGCCTTTCCATCAAGCCTAGTTCAAGTAAAAGAGAAGTTGCAAACTGTAAAGTTAAACAGAATTAAGAAATAAAATTAATTTGGCAGGAAAGACTTGCTGTATACGTGTGGAGAAAACTAAGGGTGTGTGTGGGGGAACTCTACACACACTGATGTGACAATACAAAGTTCTGGAACATACAGTCAGCTTGAAAGGGTGAATTACAAGCCAGATTCAGCTTGGAAGAAATATACTTTTACTACACAACCATGCACCAAAATAATAAATCTTTCCTCCCCAGACTGCAGTGGTTACGCAGCTATACTGGCTCTGATCTTTGCAAGCCTTGGAAGCTCTGCACTGTGCTCCACTATGTGGTATACATTTACCCTAAGTGTTTGACTGTCAGACAATTATATGTACCTGCACTTTCAGTACAGTTCAAAGACAATTTATATGTATATTCTTTACTGCATTAGAGGCATTTCCTGATAAAGACAAAATAAGGCAAAAGTACTTTTCAGATTCGACTGTAATCATTTTGACTTCATTTATTTTCAGAAACCTGAATTTTATTGAACTGAAATTTTGTGTCACACCACAAGATACCACCTAGAAACTGTAAATCTGTATTAATGAAGGACTGGTACATTTCATTTCCAGATAATTTCTTTAGGGATTTTTGTTTGATTTTTTATTGCATTGAGACTTTCATTTTAATTTAATTATTTATTTATTTTTTGCTAGGCGATGATAGTTGTTTACATAGTTACCATTATTAGCTAGGCAGAAGCTGATATACAGCCACAGCAATATGATTTCTAAGCGTTTTTCCTCTTACTTGAACACATTTGTATAAAAAAGAACATGTTAGGCTTATGATAGAAATCACTGTTTCTATTTCTGTTACTTACTGATGTAGTGCAAAGAGGAAAGGATCAGGGTTATATTCGTTATGACCTGTTATCTCTCCAAGACTTTATTTCTACATTGTATGTTTAGACACAATGGAGTTTGCACCAGGTGTTGTTGCTAGAAATGCATAGCACATGCAGAAAGCCAACTGCTGGAGGCCCTTGGGTCCATTTTGCCAGGGGTTGCTCTGGATAGCGCCCCGGTGAGTGACTTTCAGTAAGGACATTAAGTTCATTGCTGATGTTTCTGAATGTGTACCACAGGACTCCCAAGGATAAACAAAAGGCATATTCACACTAAAAAGGACTCCTCCAGACCACCAAATTGATAATGTAGATCCACCTATGAAGTTTAATTTCTAGACCAAATTAATGGCAGTGGTTAGATAAATAATGCATATGTGTGGAGATATGTATGTATGTTTCTTTCTTCATTTCTCCATTCCTGCAAAACTGATGTTTGTCAACATTTTCAATTTATTCCAGATTTATTTATTTTGTTGACACAGTAGGTCAACAGCATTAAAAAAAATAATTAAAAAAAAAAAAAGTCTATGAATTGTTGCTCTTTGCTGCATTACACCCTCTGCTGCCCTAGAGTTTTATTACAGACAGGAGCTTGCTACTAAGATCTACTGCATAGATCTTAGAATCATCTAGACTTCCCTGTATGAGTATAACCCATTTGGAGTCTCTGACTGCTTCAGCCAGACATTCTGAACCGAGCTTATTTACTCAGTCCCTCTGTTGATCTCTTACCCATTCCTCCACTTCTCAGAGGAATTACATGTGCTTTAGCTTTGCATTTAACATTTAGATATTTCAATTTTTTGATGACTTTGGACTGAGTTTGTGGCTTTTCAGAGGCACAGAGTATTTCAGAGCCTCTCTAAATGGTAGCCTTCTGCAACCTTTTACTTCCACAGTTTGAAAGGAGAGGAAAAGACACTCTCTGGAACTCTCTAGAACCCACACGTAAATCTCACTTGTGAGACATTAAGGAAAAGCAATTTAGCTGCAGCCAGGGAGTCCATTTTATCCCTCACACAGATCTTTTGGTTTCTGCTTACCTAAACCATCTGAATCTTTCATTCTGTTTCATGTTAATAACAACAACAACAACAACAAAAATAAATGAATAAAGAGTGACCAAAACACATTGAGATAACTGTGCTGTGACAAGGATTTGTGGACCAGATGGTGACGTGGCCTGAATGGGCAAAATCAATCGCTTTTAATCTTCAGAAGTACTTTATTTCCAGAGTGCTGTTTTGGAGAATTAATATCATATTATTCATGAAATATAGCAAATTTAAATGAATTCCAAATTTAAGAAATGGTTATTACTATAGTAGAGATCTTAACAAGATTTTCAGCTCAATTAAATCATCCCAGAGACATTAAGGCAGTTTGAAACCATAAGTCTGGGTAGTCTGACAACCTCTGTGCTCCTTGCGTACTCTGAGTACATCTATTTGCTTCTTACACACACACACACACACACACACACACAAAGAGAAAAGTTCAAATTCCTAACAAATTGGAAAGAAACTTCTTTTGCAAAGGGTTTCTATACCTTCCAGTTTCCCTTGGTCTGCTGCATTCCTCACCCCCTATTCCTGACCCCAGAAGTCAGTTCTGGAAGAAGACTGTAGGAATAAGGCTTCCCTTGAATTCCTGGAAAAGGCTGACTTTGCTTTACACTATGCAAAGAGAAAGCAAAAGGAATACTGCATACTCCCTTAAGGTACCTAACATTTATTTACAAATGGTAGGATTTTTGATATTTAAAATATAATTTCTCTGCAATTAAGTCTATCCATACACAATGTAATCCACCTGATCTGTAAGACTTACATGTGCACACAAGACAGTCTAGCTTTTTCAAGGCTATTATTTTAAAGTCCACTTTCTCAGAAAAAATAGTGGTGCTATGTAAAAGCCACTGGGATCTGAAATCAAATAGATTTAGTCTATGGTTTAAAGAAGAATCTACTGACCTTTACAAAATTACTTATTTTTCTCTTCCCAGATTCCTTTATTTCAATAAGCTTTTTCCTAGATTTACACTACTGAGTCTGTGTACTCGAACTTTCAAAACAATCCAACCAAATGTCTGTGCTTTTGAGCATTAGTCAACCTTGATGATGAAAGCACTGAGTCCTCACTGTAGCAGACTGATATGCTTCTGTCTCAGGGGGAGAGAGAGAGGGACATAGACAACACAAATATAGGAAGATTGAGACGGCTGAAGTGGTCGAAGAACAATCAGTACTAGAAAAATTTCCTAATAATTCGACTTGCAAATGTACCCCAAACCGAAACGTGCAGAGAAGACCTCCAAAACTCCACTAGGTGGAGCTAAAAAACTAGCCCTAGCGTCGGTGACCTTCATGGGGTTCTGTTCCTGCCAGCTATAGGTCTACAAGAGCTTTGTCGTGCTGAACCCATTTCAAGGACTCCAAAGCAGCTTCTTGGCTAACCCAGCTCAGCTGCTTGAGTCACGGCACATGCAGCTTGGGGATTTTTCATAGATCTAGTATCTGGTCAGAAAGCTTGACACCTGTTTTGGTTTTGCTTGTTTCATTTTGATGTTTTTGTTTTTATTTCATTAAAAAAAAAAAATCAGTTAATTTACTTTGGTAAATAGCATGGAATGAACTTTTATACAAAATGGAGGATAATTTCTAGAGGAAATTCCCAGAAAAACTGTATCTAAAAATTCATAAAGCTTAGGTCCACTGAGTTTGTCTATAGACAATGTTATGTTGTCTGTTTTGAATATTATAACATCTGCAGAATTACTTGCTGGGATTGGGGCCTCACTGTACAAACACTGTATAGACAAGAATTGATTGCTATTTGCTTTGGGAAAATAATTAATAATAATAATAATAATATTAATAATAACTTTTCTTTTTCAGGTTGCGAGCATTAGAAAAGACCAAGAAGAGAGCGATATGTTGTTTAAGGATGACAGCAGGTTTTGAGTAACAACTATCATTGACATGGGACACATCACTTCTGAGTACCATCTACTGATTGTGCTGCTACTTCAGAAAACAATGCATGAAGGCTGGCTAAATTATTTTTGAAATATCATCTTACAGGTAGTTTTCCTTCCTTAAGATCCCAAGTGGCAAAAACAATTGAAGGAAAAATAACGCAGTCAAATAGATGTAATTTAAAGGCAAATAGGCGGGAAAACTGATAGCTTTCTCTCTGAAACAACACCAGATGCTAAGAGATTACAGAAAAGGAAGAAAAGTAAGTGAAATAAAGGTGTAATAAAAAGTACTAATTCCAGTGACATAACGTGTAATTGCAAATCATAGATCAGTGAGATAAAATCAGAGATGAATTTTCTAGAAACTAAGTGCTGAAATTATTCTTTCTTTCACAAATATTTTGTCATTTTACAATATCCTTTTATAAAACTAAAACACGAAGTTAAAAAATGAAATGGGTGAAATTTTCGGAAGTTCATAACTCATTCATAACCACAATTTTTGCTGTAAATTACTGTAATATATGCTACCAAATTGTTAAGAATGTTGAAAATTCAAATATTTTAATACTCAAGTCTATGGGCTATTTCTTATGTAAGAAATGTTCATTTTCCCACATATCTTCTTTTCCTTTTATGTATTTTTATCTTTTTTTTTTTTTTTTTTTGGCCTTCTACCAGTCATCTTTTGGAGATTTTATCATTATTTCATTATTACTTCTTTGCAGATTTTATTTGAATGCATTTAGAAAATGCATTATCTTTAGAAAAAAAAAAAAAAAGAATATTTATTTGGGGAGTTCTTAAAGCTTTCATGTCCTCTTAAGATGATTATGATGATGATGATGATAATAATAAGAAGAAGATGTACAGTGCTGATTTTGACATCCTATGTGCCACTGTCTTACCAAAACACTGACTACAGTACATAGTGGGTAGAGGCTAAGTCCTTTGGAAAGAGTACAAGTTTTATATGCAACAGAATTTTAAAGAATTTAATATTGCTGGACATAAAACTACCACTCCAAAATCAGAATGACCCACAAGTTTAATAGCCAGAGTGAGTCAACATTCTCTCTAGTTCTTCCTTCTGAAACATCTCTATAAAAATGTGGAATTTGATCATAAAAAGCAGCATTTTTTAAATTAATTTCCATTTTCAGAAACACTACATGTAGCATTTCTATTAGGAAATTAGAGACCTGATCTGTTTTCTTTGAAATCAGTGGGAAGAATGATTTTAATGACAACAAAAATCTCTTGAGAATGAGATGCTCTTCCAGTGCTTGACTGAAGGCTTTAGGAAATGGGTGAACATCTGTAGAAATAAAAATTAAATCAGAAGAAAATTCACAAGACATTCTAAATAAATATAATAAAGTAAAATGCGTTTGTGGTATAGGTTAAAAGCTGTTTTTACTACCTTGTGTCAAGTCAAAAAAGAAAAATATACTTGCATTAACAAGTGTTCTGTATCATACTTATGATCCTTTGACTTGTAGAGGAAGGGATTATTTGGGATTCAACTTATTTATTTCACTTCTACCCAGATTCCCATAGCACAACAGAGATATCAACTCATATGAGCTAGCATATTACCTAATAACAGTCTAGATTAACAGTTTAGATTTCTTTTTTCTGACTGCCCAGATCCCATTGTGTTTTGCTATGATGGTGTAAGTATAGAGCAATAGTATTCTTAGCTTGTAGTGATAAAGCTGCAGGCAGTGTAAGGGTGAAAAGTTAAAGAATACTAAGGTGAAAGCCAAACATTACTACTAGTGCCTTGCATTCTTGTGTTTTAATGACCAGAGGTATGGAGTTATTGACAATTTTGCTAAATGAAATCAGAAAGAATAGAAAGCAGTCTATGAAGTCAAGAATACTACAGACAACCTGTTGAGCTCTGGAGAATAATGTGACAAATACAAGGTCTGTGGAAAAATGACTTTGCCAGACACTGTGATCACAGCTCCTACCCAGGGAAGCTTGAAAGTTACATCGCTAACTAGGCAAGAAATTGTATTGACCTTTTAACTGTACTACAAGCAGACCGCTCTAATGTAAGTGATTGCTATTGAAATTGATTTTGGTAGCATCACAGAAGACTTGTTTTTGTTGTTCATTGTGCGTTTGTCTTTTTAACAGTTTGAACTCATCTTAGTGTTGTGTAACAATATACATTTGCTAAAACTGATTAAACTATATTGATTAATCATGACCTTAAACCTATATGCAGAAAAGCAAACCAAAATAATCCCTCCTGAAAAAATAGCACCAGGTTTGTATGCTCACTTCTGCTTGCACTGTTTTCTCACTTCAGCACTCTTACATTCCACAACATGCTTTCAGAAAAAAAAAAAAAAAGATAGGAAAATACCTCAGTGTAAAATTTATAACATCATGCTTTTAATATGATCATGAAGCAATTCTTAAAATAAAATAAATAAAATAAAATAAAATAAAATAAAATAAAATAAAATAAAATAAAATAAAATAAAATAAAATTAAATTAAATTAAATTAAATTAAATTATAAAGAAAGGTATTATGCCCTTAAAACTTTTAAAAGAAGGTCTAAAAATATTTTTTACTGCAAATTGTGCACACAAGGCTAGCTTACCATAGGAGGAAGTAGCAGTAGAACTGGGAAACTTGGTTGATGTTAAATGTACTTATTGCACGTGGTTCCACTATATTAAGTAGTATGAGAGCCCAATGACATATTTATATGAATTGCATTTTCATTTAAAAAGAATGAATCAGAACAGTTTTATAATATATTTTTCTTGCTTTTAATATGGTAACAAAGTACAAATGATGATGAAATTTAATTGAACAACTGCCTTGCATCTATGCTTTCATATTTTATGTGTAACAGGATGAAAAAAAAAATACAGCAGGGAAACCCCATTAAAGCTCTACAGTTTAAAGCCTTCTTGTGAGATTATTCATATCTCACAATTAAAAAATCTCTCAGATGCAGATCTCCTGTATAGCACAGTTATTTAATCTGCTTTTCTCAGGAGTACCTACAGCAGTTTGAGAACTAAAGGAAGGTTCTAACCTTTGTTTGCATTATTAAGAGATGAAGCGTAACACGATATTGAATGAGTATTTCTAAGACTCTGTTGCTATTCAACTAGTGTAATTATGCCAGATTATGATGTGGAATCATCTATTATCATATATGTAATTCATAATGTTACATTCAGAAAGAAAAATAATTCAGCTTAAAAAAACCTACGGTGTGGCATAGCAGTGATAAAACCTGTATATGGACTTTGCCATTAGCAGAAGAGAGAAATTCTTGTGCTATGTTCTAGTAGTGACTTAGTGGTAGTACTTCACCAAATGAATAATAGTATCTGATGGCTAGTAAGTTTTACTAAATGTTACAATGCTGTAGGATTTGTTAAGAGGGTCTCATATCAGAGGATACTTGGTATACTTCCACAGTGAAAATACATGCCTCTGCAAACACAGCTACATGGCAAGAAAAGGCAATAGTATTGAGGGGAAAAAGAAAGGAAGTATTTTGTCATCTTGAAAAAAAGTTATACAGCAATGTTAGTTTTTATTGTTGGTTTCCACTGAGATCTTGCCTGCTCCTGTCCCTAAAACTATTTGATTTGACAAGGAAAGTCATCATAGCCCTAAATTGCAATAACAGAATAGGCACATTGGGCATTAGTGACAGAATAATTTATAAATCAGCTGCAGTAAGAGCTTATAAACAACTACTGCCAACATAACTTAATTTTCAGTGATGGAAACTAAGAGATGATGACAACTGCTGCATCAGCTACAGGGTGAAATTCCCTACAGCATTCTTTTCAGAAGCACTGGGAGGAAAAAAAAAATCCATGTCAATGGCAAATAAAAAAGAGTTGATACTTCCCTCCACTGAAGAAAAATAATAATAATAATAATAATGTTCTCATTAATTGCAGCACAAATCATAAATGGGCTCTTCAAGTTTGCTTTTGCTGATGTTTCAGCAGAAGATGGAGAATTCAAAATCAGTTTATAAATAGGCAAAAAGTGGGTGTAATACTGACTCTACTAAGTCAAATGACTCCATGGGGCTTACATTATATCTTATATCTTTTATATATTTTAACCTGTACCAAATAGTTGGCTTATGCTAAGCAAACTTAAAAAAATATAACACAGAAATACAGAACACAGTATACAAATACAGTAATACAGAAAAAGATATATATATATATTCTTTGTCTTGGCAAATTAGTAAAACTGTCACATGAGATCAGGGTAATACTGAATATATTCTAGTAAAATGATTGTCTGCCTAAGGTAATACATAGATGAATTAGATAGTTACAGGAGTCAGAAATCTCAAATTGTCACCAAAACACATGAGAACTGTGCCTTCCCTTGAAAACAACCTTTTATGAGATATAAACATAAAAACAGAAAGGCAAGTCTGAGGGCAGGTTTTCATCAAGTTATAGGTTTTGTACATAAAAAAATTACAACACAAATTTTGCAACTTTATAACTCTATTTTGCATCAACTTTAAGTAATTATCTGTCTGTGCTAAATCATGAGCCTAAAAATGTATTCACCATTATCAGTATAAATATTCACTTTCTTTCTTGATACACAATTTCATTTGTAAAAGAAAGCAGACTTTCTGTAGTAAATTTGGGGAAGATGTATAATAAAAGTTTCCTTTTATTAACATACATACAATGGGATGCTAAAAGAAGCAATCTTGATTTTTATTAAAGAGCAAATATATAATCTATTTTAAAAGGCCGTTATAAAACTCATTGCTCATGTTGGTTTCTTCCTGTAGATCCTTCTGTTTCTGTAGTCAATGGAATTTTTATCTGTATAAGAGCACAAAGGGAAGTGTTTGTGTTACTATAAAACTGATTAGAGATGATAGAGCAGAAACATCGGAAAGTAATTTAAAAAAAAAAAAAGAGGAAGAAGAAGAAGCCTTAAATAATGAAATAATGATTCAGACAATGACTTAAGAGTACTGCTTAAGATATTATTCAGGCTGCAGTTTATTGTTGTGGTTTGTTTTGTGTTTGTTTGTTTGTTTGTTTCTCTCCATGCTCTCTGCCATAATTTAAAAAATAATTTTCCATTGGATTTGGAAAGATACTTTTAAAAATCATATCGTCTAGATTCCTATCCTACATCCATTGAATCAAGTGAAAGACTCATAGTGATTTATGTGGCCACTGAATAAGGTTATAATTACCTAATAAATCAGCAAGACAACGTATGTGTTAACATCTACCGTAATCAGGTTGACCATATCACTGGACTTCATTCTGCAACACTCAAGCGAATCAGTAGTTAAGCAATTTCCTGTTTCTTTTTCATGGAATTAAGTTCTATCTTTCTATCTTCACAACCCCTCTGGAAGGGAATTATTCTCCACATACTTTTCTACAGATCAGAATTCTTTTATAATTTGTTCTCAATTTTTTTTTATTTTTTTATTTTTTTGTTCTTTCAGTGATTGAAATCTGGCACACTGGATTCCCTTAAAGTTATTGTGATTTCTTTTTAACTCTTTAAGCAAAACAAAACAAAACAAAGCAAAACAAAACAAAATGTTTTTGTTTGGACACCAAGAAAAACATCCAAATCATTATAATTCATCTGTAGTAGGATAGAAGACTCAAACTCTATTAAGTTTCACATAGCAACAGTAAGTGAAGGCTAGAGTTCTTGCAATGTTCAACTAAGAATAGCAGCGCTTTCATAAATGACTCTAAAATAAATATTCAATTAGCTCTAATCTAGAAATGAGGTAGATATGGACAACTTTATGCAAGTTCACATTGGATTATATTTATTCTGATCTAGACTCCAAAAAAAATCCCATATTTTCTTGTTAAGTATAACATATTGAGCACTTGAGGATGTCATGTACAACACGAGAAAAATAAACGATTTGAAAAAACATTTGTGTACATGAGTTAGCTTTCATACCCAAAGATTAAGCAGTAGCTAACAAAAATTGAAGTTGCTTCATTGTTTTGTTGTTCAGCTCTTGTTGTTGATCAGGATAGTAGGAAAGTAGCATAATTCATCTAAGAACAAAAGTAGTAAGAACACCATGGGCTTCTCTTGATTCATCAGCAAAATGGTTAGTATCCATATATAGAATGTGGAAAACTGATGCTTTTCTTTTATGTCCAAAGGGATTTAAAACAATGCATATCACTTCTCTGACATGTGTTGGGCATCTGGCTAGTGATCTTTTGAGATCTGATTCTCTCAGTTCCTCTTGACAGAGTGATTAATTTGGTTTGTAATATTTAAATATTCAGGTAGAAACAAAAATAAAGAAATATAAGCCTGTAGTTTTGGGCAGTTACTTGATCCAATGGGAACTTTAAACTGAAAATCACTGATAGAAAAGTATATTTTCTGTGACTAGGCTAATGGACAACTCAGTGACAAAAAAAAATATTTAATTTTTAGGTAAACAAAATTTTGTTCAATAGATTTTTCGTACTGTTTTCTTCTTTCTCTTTCTTTCTTTCTTTTTCTTTCTTTCTTTCTTTCTTTCTTTCTTTCTTTCTTTCTTTCTTTCTTTCTTTCTTTCTTTCTTTCTTTCTTTCTTTCTTTCTTTCTTTCTTTCTTTCTTTCTTTCTTTCTTTCTTTCTCTTCCTTCCTTCCTTCCTTCCTTCCTTCCTTCCTTCCTTCCTTCCTTCCTTCCTTCCTTCCTTCCTTCCTTCCTTCCTTCCTTCCTTCCTTCCTTCCTTCCTTCCTTCCTTCTTTAACCTTGCAATTAAAAATCAGAAGTATATTCAAAGATCCATCTCCTAGATATAGAGATATCTGGACATAGATATAGACATATATAGATATAGACATATCTCCTAGATAGACATTTTTGTCTCATCCATCTTTTTAAAAACAAAACCAAACAAAAATCTATTATTGCTTCTGAAAATGGGGTAGGACTCCTACCAATGGAAGGTAGGGAAGTAAGTCAGTAGTCAATTTCTGTTTTTGTTCCTTGTTTTGAATAATTAAAAGGCATTCTATCAATTTCAGTACTTAAAAAGAAAATAATTGATTGAAAGTCCTCTGCCTGAGAAGAAATTCCACTGAGTATGATAACATCATGATAAGAATTCCTGATGTCTACAACTGTCTGTGAATGACAATTCAGCATAATATTTGCTTTCTTTGCTTGTTTCCAGTGAATTAGAAAGGTAACACAGTAGTTGAAATAGGACTCTTGAAGGGTGAAACCCAGGTTTCCCTTGATCAGTATTGAGGATGGTATTTCTTAAATAAAATTTAAGATCATCTTAGCATGTAATAAATTCAGGTGTCTGAAAAAAAAAAAAAAGGTGAAATGAAAGATTTTGTTTCTGGTGTTCAACGCATATATGGATGGAATGCACTGCTAGTAAAACCTTGGGAAGTGTTAGCACACTTTTAAACAAAGCATCCCAGTAGTAATATGCTCTGAAACTCTGACACAGCATTACATACTGTTTGTTCCTGCTCTTTGCAGGGTGCATTCCTCTGGCATGCAGAAGAAATAACACTTCATGGTATGGGCCCAAAATGCATTCCTGGTATACATTCACCAGTACATGCTCCAATTACTTACTGACATTTCTCAGACTAAGAGAGTAACAGAAAAGTGATACAGTAATGAAACAAGGCTTTTATTGCACTCATTCAAATACGCATCTACTGTCACTGATGTAAATGAGTTGAGTAAGCCCAAGTGGAAATATTCAGGCTCGGTGCAGTGTTAAATATGAACAATAAAAATTCCTCTTTGCACATCCCTCATTTTCAGACTAGTGCTGGCTCTTTTACTTTTTTCCTACCCTGTTCAGAAACACTTCATTAAGTTAGAGTTCAAATGGTAAACACATTTCAATTCAATCAAAACCAAAAGTATATAAAAGTACCTGAAAGCTAGGACATTTGACAATCCACATCACTTACTATTTTCCTGGTTTCTGCCAGACTTCTTCACGGGGGAATTCAACCACCCCAGTACCAGCTGGGGGGAGTTCACAGCAGGGCATGATCTGGGAGATTCTGAAGATCATTGATAACTTCTTGACACAAGTGTTAGAGGAACAAATGAGGAGAGATGCTCTCCTAGACCTCATACTCACAAACAAGACAAGACTCAATGGGGATGTAAAGGCTGAAGACAGTCTTGGCTGCAGTGACCATTAGAGAGTGGAGTTCAGGATTCTTATAGGAGGGAAAAAAAAAAAAAAAGGCAAGATGAGCACAGTGGACTTCAGGAGAGCAGACTTCGGTCTCTTCAAAGACATGTTTGGCGATGTCTGCTTGGGATAAGGCCACGGAAGGAAGCAGGGCCCAAGAAAGCTGGTTGATATTGAAGGGTCAGCTCCTCCAAGCTCAAGAGCTGTACCTCCCACTGAGTAGGAAGTCAGGCAGAAGTGCCATGAGGCCTGCATGGATGAACAAAGAACTCCTGGACCAACTCAAACACAAAAAGGAAGCATACTGAAAGGTGAAAGCTGTGACAGGAAATGTGGCAAGAGCAAAGAGGCATTGTCCAAGCATGCAGGGATGAAGTTAAGGAAGCCAAAGATCAAATGGAATTGAATCTGGATGTGAATGGATGTGAAGGTCAGGAAGGGTTTCCATAGGGTGACAAAAGGAAGACCAGGAAAAATGTAGGCCAGCTGACAAATGGGATAAGGGATCTAGCAACACAAGAAATGAAAAAGGCTGAGGTACTGATGCATTCTTCAGCTCAGTCTATGCAAGCAAAACCATCCAAGAATCCTGGGTCCAAGAGACCAGGTGGAAAGGCTGGAACAAGGATGGTAGATGAAGATTAGTTTAAGAATACTTGAGCAAACTGGACACAAGTAAGTCCTTGGGCCCTAATGTGATGCACCGTTGAGTGCTGAGGGAGCTGTCAGATGTCATTGTTAAGGCCATTCTCAATAATCTTTGAACGATCATGATGATTGGGAGAGATGTTTGAGGACTGGAGGAAAGCAAATGTCACTCCTACCTTCAAAATGGCAGGAAGAAGGACCCAGGGAACAACAGGCTGGTCAGCCTCACCTTGATTACTGGGAAGGTGATGTAGCACCTTTACAGCTGTCACTTGTGTAATGCTTTGGTGCTGAAGAATCTCGTGGCAAACCAGAAACTTAGAGGCTAAAGAGAGCACTACGATTTATTTTATTATTTTATTTTATTTTATTTTATTTTATTTTATTTTATTTTATTTTATTTTATTTTATTTTATTTATTTTATTTTATTTATTTTATTTTATTTTATTTTATTTTATTTTATTTTATTTTATTTTATTTTATTTTATTTTATTTTATTTTACTTACCCTGAGGCACAGAACATCTGTCAGTGACCTGTCACCACTTGTGCTCTGCCTGTGATGATATTCCCAGTTTTATCTACTAGCAATACAGAACAGGGTGTTTAGTTGGAGAACAGAGGTTGGTCTGCTAGCATAGAATAGCTGAGGATAGTAGATAGCTTTGGAGTTAGTAGACTCCAGCCCCTGCTCAAAGCACAAGCAACTAGAGTAGGTTACTCAGGGCTGTGTCCACATTGTTTTTGAATATCTCCAAGAATGGAGACTCCACAGCCTTTTTGGGCAAACTATTCCAGTGTTCAATCACCCTAACAGTAAAATACGTTTAAGTGTAATTTCCCTTATTTTAGAAATCTATGTAATTCGAGATGATGTATTTCAATTTACACACTTTGAATATCTCACCATAAGAAGAACTCAAGACATCCTGAATAATTTGAGCAACATTAGGAGAGAGAATTGAATAAAATGAATAATAAATAGGTTATAAAACCTGTTATTCGGAGTGTAAGCAAGACCATTTGAGGCATCAGGTACTTCTGATTTGGATCTATTTTCCCTCCAGTCATTTTTCCTACCCTGGAACTACCTTTCTTTTTACCAGTTTCTTCCAAGGATCAGCAAAAATAAATCCTCTTCTTGTTCAAAAGCTGCACCAATGTCAGCAGTTCTACTGCTTACTGGACACATTCAGTGACTCTCTTCCCCTTACCCTCACTATATATCTGTTTCTAAACCTCTGAAACTCTGGTTTTCATTCACTGGATGTCTACATCTTTTAGCCAAAGCAGAGGTTTTGGAAGACCATGTTCAGCCGATGGTCTACCATTATCCCCACATCCTCTGAAAATCTTTCACCTTGTGAATGGTCCCATACAATTTGTTCTTATATAAGTGAATTATATGTGTCCACAGTAAAATACGCATTAGCTGTTGTTTTTACAAAACAATGCAAAACAGCTATGTTGGTGAATTGTAATGTTTACTGCTTATCAGTTCCCACACTTTGCAGCATCTGAATCACTAGAACCAAAAGTAATTCTGGGATACCACCAGAAATGACATTCAATAAGTGACAATTCTGCATTTATGATTATTTTTGAGAATTTAACAAATCTTTCATATTGTTTTCCGTTCCTTTAATTTAATAACTAAATTTATGTATGTATCTTGGAGTTTTGGTGAGAATTCCATTGTTGCATCAGTACTGGAATACAAAATCGTCTACATCCATTTAAATCTGGACAAATTATTTAATTGAGGTAACAAAGGTAGTTTCTTTTCTCCTTTGCATATACAGCAATTACTGAAAGAAATGTGAAACTGTGAAACTTGTTTTTTCTACTTTAAGAATGGATAAAGAGAAGAGAGTCAGTTCCACTTCTGTCTTTGGCACCCTTTCTTGTAAAAGAGCAATCTGGCTTTCATCCATATTTATAATACAGGTTGTTACAAAGTAAGACCTTGGCACCAGTTCTTTCTCTCATAAGTGCAGTCTGATTGCAGCACAACCTTTTAAAATAAATCCATTCCTTAATTAAACAAGCAAACAAATGAATCTTTCTCATTTTCCTTCTTGACATTATGTTCAGTAAACTAACCCCCCCCCCCCCCCCCCATCTTTCCTCAATCAGGAAAGTAAAAGGTACTCTCACAGAAAAATATAGGAGACAGAAAGCAACATGATTACAGACCTTAATGTCATTCATCAGTGTTATTCACACTTCACAACTATTTTGTTGCTCTTTTAAAAGGTTCTTGAACTTCTACGTGTTAGTCAGTTAATATGTGAAAGCTTATTAGTGGGCATAGTTTGGATCTCTATACAAGATGCAGACGGTTGGCCAGATGCTATGGGCAGTCCTCAAGATATAAAAAGTACAAAGGTAGATTAAACAAAAGCAGGAGACAACATACAAACAAAAGTTAAATTGCAGTCACCTATTTTTTAGTCTGCTTTATCATGAATCCACATATGCTCTGAAGTATAAGCTGTGACCCAGGTTCTGCAGAGAACTTAACTATCTGCTTAACTTTCAGCACTCAAGTTGGCACACTGACTAAAAAAAATACTTAAGTTCTTACATTTAAAGAGATGTTTTAGTATTTTATGACTGAGCTCTACAGTGTTTTTCAGATGTCATAATCTCTGTGCTGTTGAAACTTCAACTGGCTTTACAGTAGAAAATAGTTTTTGACATACATTATAGAACACAAAAGAAAAAAGGAAAAAAAAACTTTTTTTTTTTGGTATAATGTGTTCAGTCAGGCTGACACTGATTGACTGGGGAAATAATTATTCACCTTGTTGCGCTTATTTAGGTGTCTACATGTTTTATGAAGAACGATAGCTTTTATTCAGATTTTGGCAAATTATTTAATTGCCAGAATTCAATGGAAGGTGTGTATAGATAGATGATCAGCTTCTAGATAGAAAAACTGTGATTCAAGTACGTACTAAAATACCTACAACAAGTGAGTACACGTGTAGTGAATGTCTAAAATCCTGTTATTTTCTATTTATTTGGACAGTACATTCAGAAGAGCATGGAGATCAATTTAGCTGAACTTACAGGTTGGCCAGATAAGTAGACTTACAAGTGCTGTTGAATTCATTGTATAAAAACAGGATTTGGGGAATCTTAGCTTACTTATAGACACCTACATATGCACACATTAAATTTAAGGTTCCTCATCTCAAACTGAAAATTTAAAATTTTCACCTTTACATTTAGGAGAGATGAATCCCACTCTAAATCTCTGTGTCTAAACATAAAACTCAACAATATGCTTTATCTGCCCCTGCCCCCCCCAAAAATAAAATAAAAATAAAAATAAAAATCACAATGCCTAGAAATTGAAGCTAAGCAAATTAATTCCAGTAACAAGATAATCATTATTTTTTAAATTATGAGATAGTTATCTACTAGGATAGCTTACAGAAAATTCTGACTGTGCATTGAAGGCAATACTAAAACCTAGATTGATTGTTTCTCTAGTTCACCCTGTCAATTCAGAATGCAAATCCTAGTTTTTACTAGAGATCACATTTGATATCCCTTCTGGTATTATAATCTATGATATGTGATTTATCATTGGCTTCACAGGTTTGTCTCAGCAGAATTTAGGTAACAGCACTGACCCATTTAAACCCAGTTTTTAAAATGGGGTTACTTGTTTTGCTTTACTTTTATATTTAAATACATTAGATGATACTGTGAGCTTAAAATGCAGATTTCTTATTGGCTTTAAAGAATAACCCATGATAACTATATCTATTTCAAGAAATCCACCAAGCACTTTCTCACAGTATATGGAACAACACGGCTTTAATTTTAAGTATAGATCAGAGCCATTAGTGCAGTTCCAAGATAGAACTTAACGTTGTTAATTAAGCAATCAATTGCAAAAGCTTTTAGCAGTCATATAATACATCCATTAAGTCAAAACCAACTCTGTATCTGTCCCTGAACTTTTTGTTTATCTGGGTAGTGTTTTTTTGTTTTTGTTTTTGTTTTTGTTTTTTAATTCCCCTTTTTGGAGATGACTGATGCTCTGAAGGAGAATTAGTAAAGGCTATCAAATTGTCTGTCAGAAAATTAGAAAGGTCAAAGAGTTTTATAGTTTGTACCAATCACCCCCAGACTATATGGAACATTATAACTGGACTACTGGACTATCTCTTTTTATAATTAATGTGTCAAGCACAATGTAAATCACAGCCTATGATAAGGAGCACCAAAAATACACATGCATGAGATTTTTCATGAATTTTCAAAATGTGTAGATTTTTTTCCAAGCTCTGTATGATTTCATAGTGTTTTGTTTTTTTTTTTTTTCCACTTTCCACATAAATCTTTTTTTTCCATTTTCTTATGTAAATAAAGATCACTACAGACCATTACTGCCTTTCTCTGACTTTGAGAAATATGGTCATTTTCTTGACTCTATGCCCCTAATTACAACCAAGTAAGAAAGGACAAGTTTTTGTTGGGCAGTGATCTGTTACATTCAGTAGTCAGTGATACCACTGAAACCTTGTTCCCTCTCCTTGCCTTTTCATCTATTGAAGATCAATCCCCTGTCTCGCTCTAGCCTATGCATTACAGTGATCATAGATATAGTGACAGCTCACATAAAAAGATACTTAGGAGCTGTCAGGTCAGCTCTGGACAATGGATAATTACCAAATCTAGTACCCAAAAGTTTGATACCTTGGTAAAAGACTAAAAAAATCCAAACATAAAGCATTATCAACTTCATTAATAATTTAGTTCATGTGCATACACTAGACTACGGTTATTATTATTGTCAAATCCTACTGCAATCTGACATCTGACAAGTAGACGGAATTATGTCCTATTTTAATAATGATGCATATTTTTACAAAAAATTTATTCAACGCTTTCCTTACACACTCATAGAATTCATACTGTATGAACATACTGGCAAAAGCTTTGTTTATGGTTTAGAGAGAGCCACATAACAGAATATTTAGTTTGGTTTGTATCTCCTTTTTTACTACTGAAAACTCAGAGGAAAATGTCTAGCACTGACCACTGTTTTTATATTTAAGCAACACTATTATACATCCCCTTCTCTAACTGCTGTAGAAAAGAAATGTATGGATATCTCTAATTTGAGTATGTTGCAATTATTTTTCTAAAACAGAGCAGAGGGAGAGATTTTCTGATTTTTACTGAAACAGAAAATTTTAAGAAACTTTATTTTGCAGTAGAAACTACTCTATGTTGGCTAACACTTTGTATTTATATTGCCATCTATCTTGCTGTAGTAAGCATTGAAAAGTTTACCTGTAATAGAAGAAAATTAATTTAAAAATTATTCTAAGACAAGAATGACTGTAGTGTCAGTTTTAATGGTAATGAATATTAGCAATGTGAGAATAGCTTATAAAATTTGCAACTATTTAGAATTTGTTGCTTTAGTTTAAAATGTAATTGCATTGTTTATTGAAGTCATAAATTTAAAGGCTCTGGACCAATTTCTCAAATCCATTGCACAAAACTTCACATTCCTTTAATGAAAATTATTCCAAAATCAGGCCAAATGCTGTGTTATTCTCCAACAAAATTTCTTTATATCCATCTGAAAATACCAGTTCTAGTTCAGTGTTACCAATGATTTGAAGGGGGTTACACTGTCATAAATTTGGTTGATTAGGAGGAAGAAATATGTTTTTATTGATATTTTAAAATGTGTTATTTCCTATCAAATTGTGACAGTAAAGAAAGACCAGATTGTACCATTAACATGCATACTACAGGAAATGGTACAGAATTCCACAGCAGTTATCAATGTTTCAAATCTAAGCAAACACAGGACTCCCATCACTGTAAAACACCTTTGGGACTCACAACCATGAGTACTCTTGCCAATACAATACCAGTAAAGGCTAACAGAAACATTACATTCCCCACTTAAAAACTGAATTTCACATAAATGTGTGAACTTTCAAGAAAAAAAAAAAAAAGAAACTGGACCTAAGTCTAAGGGCTGCAACATAACATTAGACATATGTGTGTCTGCATAAGCTGAATTATGGAATTCAACACACTTCAGTGGATCTAGGAATGATTCTCTGTTGGTTCCTGTATTTATCATATTTTTGCTTACATGAAGATACTACCAAACTGTATTCACAGTACAGTGAGGCACCAGATGAAAGATGATATTGTAGAATTGTATTTCTGCAGGACTTGTAACAAGGAAAGTAAACAAATAAATAAGGTTCAGGAAAGCCTGAATATAATGTTTCTCTCTTTCTAAAACATATTTTTCTAACACAGGGCATTTATTCTGAAGAATTGTTTTCCTTATGGAAAAGTAAGTTTTGATATTTAACTCCTTAGGGTTCATACTTTCTGCTTGGCTTTTCTGGTAAAAGTTTATCTTAATTTTTTTTGTTACTGCTCTTTATTTGATTTTTTTTTCTTTTCTTTTTTTTTGTTGTTCATTTTGTTGTTGTTGTTGTTTATTTTTTGTTTTTAATATCATGAGCCTATCTTAACCTTACACTACCTGCTCCAGCTAAACTGTTCTTTACCACAGAAAAAAGATGCCTACAGAGAAAGACAAACCAAACCTCTGTTATTTTTCCCAGTTATTCCCACTTATATGAGATGTGAAGATGTAACAGAGACTAACTGTCCTATAACATAGACGCAAACATATGATCTAAGATAACTTAAGTACGACTTATCCATTGCCTTATGTAGCCATTTTCAGTAGAGGAAAAAGGCAATAAACCACTGTGGAGTTAGAATGTCAGTATGTGGCATTATTTGTGTGTGATAATTGAGATGCAAGCTGAAGAACAGTGGTGGACTAAGCCCCAAATGGTAAAATACTAATAAGCTTAAAGATTGATCTCACCAAGGGTCCGGTAGTCCTGGAATGCCTACTCTCCTGATAGATGTTACTTTCTTATTCATCCAGGCAGTGTACAAGTGGTTTTGAGCACTGAATTCACTCTGCCCTGAAGAGGTAACAAGAACATCAACTTAGAATTTTTTAGAGCACACAGTAAATTACAGCAGGCAATCATCTGATGTAGTTTTCCTACTATTTAGATCTGTTCCTTTTCTCTCAAAATTTGTTTCACATTTTACTCCTGAGTTGGAATTACTGTTCTGTCTCTAACCAAGGGATGTCTGAATAGTGTTAGTCTGAGAAGTTTTTCTTTGGATTTTTCTAACTGAAGAACTCCAAATATTAAAAGTCCAGATGTAATGAGAATGGGTTAACACACACACATTTCTCATCCTCATAAAAATCATGGTCACAAAGCCTGATCCATCCTGTGCTGTCTCCTGTTCTCATTACAATCTTTGTCAGTGAAATGAGACATCAGAGAATTTTAATACCCAGTACAATCTCTGAAAGACAGTAATATACTGTATAACTCTGACCTTTTCAGTGTTCTATAATTTGATTGGCAGGAAGCCATTCTAGTTCTCTGTTACATTTCTGGCAATCTGAATCTCAAAAGAGAGGCTGTATGGCTAGCCAGTCAAAATGCGGAGTATGTCAGACATAATGAGTAACTCTCTGTAATATAATTTACAGATTATATTAGACACCACTGAGAAAAGAAATTCCTGTGACCAGTCAGTTACTGTGTGATAACTGTATTGATAAACAGCCAAATGAATAAAATAATCCACTTTTATAAGAGAGGGGTCAAAAATGCTTTTCTCCTTTGGATGCTAATGAAATGAAGGTATTACTGGGATCAATGAGGAGAGTGTAGTAATGCCCAAACAGAGAAAAGATATATATAGCACAATATAATCCTCAATATTTGATAAATACTTTCCCAAACCCCTTTGGTTGCAATTTTGATCATTCTTTCCCCTGGAATAAAAAGTGAAAAGAGTTGTATGAAAGTGAGTTGCAAAATAAGGAAAAGTAACTATTTTCTTCCTAACAATTATTACAGGAAACAAGGCTAGAAAAGTCTAAAGTATAAAGACTTTATATTCCCTGACAGCATATCAAAGTTGGTATCCAGAACTTAACAGAATGAAACAAGGATAGAAACCAGATGTCTAAAAGCTTGACATATACGCCTGAGCCAGTCAATCCAGTGTCTTTTTATAGTCGAGTTAACATTCAGTTCAGCTCATACTTATGCAGGTCAGATGCATTTTATTCTAAAGGAGCCTATTTCTACCCATTGATAACAAAATGGAAGCCCAGAGAAAGGGCTTTGGTCCTTCTCAGGTCATGGTATCCTTCAAGAACTGCTCCAACATGGGTCCTTTCCAGGGTCTGTAGTTCTTATGGACAGAAGATAAACCTGCTCCAAAATTAATCCTTCACAGGTCACAGTTCCTGCCAGGAGAACCTACTTCAGCATGAGATCCACAGGCTGCATCTTCTTTCAGGAAATATCCACCTCCTCTGTCTTTGTCCTCTCCATGGGCTGCAGGCAAAAACCTGCTCCACCATGTTCTTCTTCATAGACTTATGGGACTCTGTGCTCGGGTGCCTGAAGCACTGCCTCCCGCTCCTTCTTCTCTGAACTTGGTGTCTGCAGGGCTGTTTCTTACATTTTGTTTTGCTTTGTTTTCCCTCATTCTTGTCTCTTACACAGCTGCACAGTATTTTCACTTTTTATTATTTCTGTTTATGTGATTAGCCTTGTCTCGTGGTGAGTCCACTGAGGAGATGGCTGGAACTGGCCAGATCCGGCTGCACCTGGCACAGAGCAGTGCCTGGTGCATTCTGGTGCATTCACAGTGAGGCAATCCTTGCACACCCCACCACCCCCATCCCCCGCCCTTCCGGCTTTCCTCCTCCCCTGGCCCCTGCTAAAACCTTGACATGGACACCCAGATAGAAAGGGACATACAAACTCCATCTCAGACCCCAGAAACAAGTGACCCTGAGCTCCGGACATTCAGCATTTGTATCCATATCTGTGTTATAGAACATAAGCTGTAGGTCATCCACCTTAAATGAACTACTCATCTCCAGGGTAACTTTGGGTTGTGAATATACTATAAAAAATTATCAACTTAAAATATTTCATTTCAAACAAGAGATATAGCTCCACCAGCATATCTCATTTGAAAGAAAGAAAGGAAGGAAGGAAGGAAGGAAGGAAGGAAGGAAGGAAGGAAGGAAGGAAGGAAGGAAGAAGAAAGAGAAAGAAAGAAAGAAAGAAAAAGAAAGAAAGAAAGAAAGAAAGAAAGAAAGAAAGAAAGAAAGAAAAGAAAGAAAGAAAGAAAGAAAGAAAGAAAGAAAGAAAGAAAGAAAGAAAGAAAGAAAGAAAGAAAGAAAGAAAGAAAGAAAGAAAGAAAGAAAGAAAGAAAGAAAGAAAAGAAAGAAAAGAAAGAAAGAAAAACAAAAGAGGTTTTCTTTGCAAAACTTCTTTTCAATATGTGTTGTACAAATAAAAAGCTGTGCCCTCTCTTCAAAATGCTGCTTTCTCCATCAATAAAAATTCCATGCTGCTGCAATTACTGCTATATATACCTTTTCCTCTCCTTCACCCTGAAAATCTGTCTGCTCTAATCTGGAAAAAATAAAAATAACAATAATAATAATTAAAAAAAACCACCTCTCCCAGAGGGGTTTCTTTTTCAAAGGGGTTTCTTTTTCAAAGAAATTTTTTCTCACTAATAGTCTGGAAGGGGAAGAGGCTGTTTCTAAACAAAAATAGCTCAAAAATCTAAAATATTGGAATTAATCTGACTTTGAAATTAACATTATAATGAGAGTGGGTTAATCCTGATTTGCTTAAATTCATTTCATCATATCAATTGGCTAGAAAATACTTTCCAGTTCTTTCCAACATACAAAATAGAAATCATAAATATTTCTGAAGCATTGAGAAATGCTAAAGAATCTGTAAAAACCTTCCTTTAACTAATACAAACAGCATAGCTGTCATCTTTCTCACTCAAAGGGAATCTTCTTCACTGTCTGAATTTATAAAATATTGTTAAGTTGTACTTTATGGGAGATGTTTAAAAGGCCACAATGCTGTTTCTGTGTTTCTTTTACTGCAATAAAAAAAAAATAAAATAATAGTAGCTTCTGAGATAAGTTTTTGACCATCTTTCCATTTTTTTTTCCTTTTTTTCTTTTTTTTCCTTCCCTTCCCTTTATCCTGTTACATAATTTGTTTTTCTTATCTGTTACAAAAAGACTATTCATGGGCTCTCCTCGCCTTTGGCACTGTTGACTTCTTCACCTAGATAGTTTTCAATATGTCAGGTACCAACTCTTACTCATGGTTCCTGCAGCTTCTATGTTAATGAAACCACAGTGACAGTATGTGCCCGCGCTCAAAGGCTCTGTGGCCTCTTGAAATGAGGTAAGTGTTAGCAAACACCAAAGCACATAATTATTCATCAGGAACAAAAAATGTGGATAACATGGATTTACCATTTTTAATATTATAAATATTCAAAAAGAAGAGATTTTAATGAAAGTATAAGGACTTAGGAAAGTAGACAGTTAGTAGCAGCTCTCAACTTGCTTTATCAAAGGATCTGTCTTCTCTCCCAGAGTCAGGGTTTTAAGATTTTTTTTTGTCTGCATTTAAACTGTGATAACCCTTATTAAAAGTACAGGAAATATTTCTTTTCCTCCTTAGTCTTTTCCTCCTTTCTTTTCCTCCTTTTTGAGTACTGTATCCAGTTCTGGGCTACCCAGTACAAAAAAAAAAAAAAATAAAAAAAAATGGACAGGGATCTCCTGAAAAGAGTGCAGCAGAGGGCCACAAAGATGATACGGGGCCTGGAGCATCTCCCCTATGAGGAAAGGTTGAGAGACCTGGGTCTGTTCAGCCTTGAGAAAAGAAGACTGAGAGGGGATCTTATCAATGTTTATAAATATCTGAAGTGTGGGAGACAGAGGGATTTGGCCAACCTCTTTTCAGTGGCTTGTGGGGACAGGATACGGGGTAATGGCCACAAAATGGAGAACAGGAAGTTCCGCACCAATATGAAAAAGAACTTCTCCATGGTGAGGGTGACGGAGCACTGGAACAGGCTCCCCAGGGAGGTTGTGGAGTCTCCTTCTCTGGATATGTTCAAGAACCCTCTGGACACCTGCCTATGCAACTTGCTGTAGGGAACCTGCCTTGGCAGGGGAGTTGGACCTGATGATTTCTTGAGGTCCCTTCCAACCCCTACAATTCTGTGATTCTGTGATTTATCTGATATGTTCTTTTTATTACTATCGCTGCTCTGGGCTGACAGGCAGAAAATCAGGAAAAAACCTCTCTCTCTCCCTCTCTATTTTTTTATTTTCATTTTTAATAATAAATAACAAGGTGTTTGAGACTGAGTATGAGACTGAAAGATGGGAAATGCCATGTCATATGGGGAGTCTGACAGCTGTTTGATTTATATTATTTACCTTTTAATTTTTATTTTCCTTATATTTATTCATTGTTCAGTAATCAAATGTTTTAGACTATTCTCTCTCCTTTACCTCTATTGTAATTACACAGAAAATGTTTATTATGTTCCCAGTTACAAATACCTGTTGGCTTTCACTTACAACCGGTGTGGTTACATTTACTTAAAAGTTCATTGTATTTTTTTAAAATATCTATGTATTTCAATACTGAGAGTAAGAAACCATTTTTTTTTAATTATTATTTTTTTATTTTTATCAGTTTCTAGAGGGGAATGCCTAAAAGATCACACTGCTGGCGAATGCAATAAAAGAACCAGAAAAATCTCTTATAGTGGAGGCATAGTGATATGAATGGAGTCATCATACATCTTCATGTCAGAATATTTGCACTCTTCACTGACACAAAGACCTCTCCATTAGCTAAGAGCCCCTTACTCACTGAATCCATTTGAAGTCATTCTTTCACCCTTGAAAAAACTCAGTATTTGACATATTAATGCTATCCTGGCTCCAGGAGAATATCATAAACAAAACTTTTTGTTTTGAGAAAAAAAATGGATTATGACACTATTCTAGAGACAAGAGCAAAATGACCTATTTTCTGTGATTTTCTACAGATGGAATTAGACAGTGAATATTATGAGAGAGAGAGAGAGAGAGAGAGAGAAAGAGAGAGAGAGGGAGGGAGGGAGGGAAGGAGGGAGGAAGAGGGAGAGAGAGATGCTGCTGGCAGTATAAAGAGATTAGGAAACAAATCTGTAGCCCAGCATTAATCTCTTCAGAGGAGTTCAGCGAACATTTTAGTCTGAGACATTTTGTAGGATAAAAAGCCCTTGATAGTTGCATATTCCACATAGATATCAACAACTTTCAAATCAACAGTTGATTTTAAAAAAGAAAAAAATATTCCAAGAGTTTCTGGGATACTTTAATGCAGTGATCAGCTCTGGTCCTGCACCTAGGGAGGAATAACCCCAAGCACCAGTACAGGTTGAGGGCTGACCTGCTAGAGTGCAACTCTGCAGACAGGGACCTGGTAGTCCTGGTGGACAGCAGGCTGACCAAGAGTCAGCAATGTGCCCTTGTGGCCAAGAAGGCCTACTGCATCCTGCGCTGCATTCTGAAGAGTGTTGCCAGCAGGTTGAGGGAGGTGATCCCCCCCCACCCCCCACCCACCCTCAGCCCTGGTGAGGCCACACCTGGAGTATTGTGTCTGGTTCTAGGCTCCCCAGTACAAGAGGGACATAGAACTACTGGAGTGAGTCCAGAGGAGGGCTACGAGTATGATTAGAGGACTGGAGCACCTGTCGTACAGGGACAGGCTGAGAGAGCTGGGTCTGTTTAGCCTGGAAAAGAGAAGACTGAGGGGAGACCTCATTAATGTGTATAAATATCGGAGGGGAGGGTGTCGAGAGGACGGAGCTGGTCTCTTTTCAGTTGTGCCTAGTGACAGGACGAGAGGCAATGGGCACAAACTGAAGCACAGGAGGTTCCAGCTGAATATGAGGGGAGACTTCTTTCCTGTGAGGGTGACAGAGCATTGGAACAGGTTACCCAGAGAGGTTGTGGAGTCTCCTTCTCTGGAGATACTCAGAACCTGCCTGGATGCCATCCTGTACAACGTGCTCTAGATGATTCTGCTCAGGGTGTTGGACTAGATGATCTTCAGAGGTCCCTTCCAACCTCGGCCATTCTGTGATTCTGTGATTCAAGTTACAATATTTTGGAAAAAGTATATAATTCATTTTGTGTCATCTCTGACTGTTTTAAGCTTATAGGTCCTGCAGGTTCATTTACGAATAAGAAAGCCCATAAGTATTAGGCTTTTATATGCCCTCTCAAAGATGTTACAGTAAGTAATATTAGTATTGAAATTTAGTGTTAATATGAAGGGTGGAGAACCAAATTAATTAAATTGAAGACAGATGAAGAAAGATAGGTTGAGGAACTGAATTTAAGAAACACATCAAGAAGTTTATGGTTGAAACCATTTGTACCTGTGAAGGAGTGCCTCCTTTTCAGATACTCTAACCAACACAGAAAATGGTTCAGGAAAACAGACTTCTACCTGAAATGAAGGATCGCAACATCATACAAGAAACTATGGATCAAAGCCTTTTTGGGAGATGAGTTATTTCATGCTTTTTCAAGGAACTGTATTCTCTGTTTACATGCTACTTAATGGTTTTCTTTCCTAGCAAACACCTCTGCTTTGCCATTTTGCAATCTGAATTACTAATCAAATATACAGAGAAATCACCGTAATTAAAAAGTAAGTAAAAGCACCAAACAAGACAAAATATGAAACATGCTGGATGCTCTGCAAGGTTGTTATCCTACAGAGAAACTATGTTCATTATGAAGGTCCTGTCAAATACCAGAGTGAATTGAAAAATTTGTCATATAGTATGTAGTTACACTAGCTCTTTAGAATTGTTGGGCTAATATTCAGTTTTAACATATTTTGATTGTTTTGTACTCTTTCCCACATAATGTTTTGATAACTTTAAATTATATTTAATTGGGTAACTGGATGGGGGGAAGATATGAATACTAAAAAAAATAAAATAAAACAAAAAGGAGAGTGAGAGAGAGAGACAAAGGGAAAAAAACCAAAAAGATCAAGAGCTGAATTTAAAACATTAAAGGTGAGAAATTCAGGAACAAGAAAAATGCTGAGTAGATTTTTGGGACTGATTCTAGTTTTCCTCATGTCTGTCACAAACCTGACAATGGATTTAGCGGGAATCAGATTGGACCCTAAATCAGGTAATTGACTGGTTCTGAGTTCACCGGGATTTTTTAAATTCTCTGTAGGCACTAACAACCTGAGGCTGTCAGATTGCTGTAGCTCCCTATGTTTCAAAAACCTCAAAACTACTTCCTATCCTCTGAGGAGTTGACCTATTGTTTTGAAATTCCACAGTTGCAGAATTAGATATGATGGAAAAACAAACAGAAAAACCTGAATCACTCTGAGTTTCCATTATGTCACAGAGGTGTCACATTGAAAATCCCAGCCAGAGAGAGACAAACAAGCTTAGCAAGGGATCCCAGTGGAGTGCTCTCCCTAGCAACAACAGCCGTGTAAAATGAGCGTCTGAATCCTCTTCGTGTAATTATCCCTGGTTTAGAAACATGCAAGTACTACAGCCAGAGTAATTTTTGAGACAATTGGTACATATAAAGATTCAAACGAGAAAAAAAAAAATGTGCATTACTGAGTTTTCTAATAAAGCAGACTTTGAAAACTAGTTCACGTCACCCTGTAAATTGGAATTGTCTCTGTTTTTGAATGATTCTGTCACAATAGCTTATGTTTTTATGTTCTCTTACAAGCCTTGAAGAACTGATGTCTGTTGTTATGGCTGTTTAGGGGCAGTTTCAGGTCAAGCTTCTGACCAACTGAGGTCCCACCTACATTTCTTACAAACACTTTTCTTTAACACTGATATTTTTCAATGTATTTGGTTCCCCTTAGTTCTTATATATATAGAAAAATATATATAATTCTCTACTCATATGTGTACGTCATTCATGAATTTATATTGAGCAAATTTTTTTTCAAATTTAAAATGTTATTTGATCTTCTATGCCTCTGATCTCTCATAGCCTACCCCTGAAAGTCTTCTGTTTCCACTATTGCTTCATCTTTTTGAAATGGTTTGACCTGAACTATGAAAAACATTCATATAACACCATGGATTTATGTACTGGTATAATCACATTTTCTTGTTTGTTTTCATTTCCATTCCTGGTGTTTCCTAGCATTTTTTTTTTTTTAATTTGTTTGTTTGCTGTTTGGCACATTGGCAGACTTTATCTCCTTATCTCCTTTTCCACAGAGCTATGCCATTTCTGATATATTCAAGAAAGTATTCATTGCCCAGAATATCTAAAACACAAGCATCTTTATGGGGTAGGAGCTTATTCTCACATCATAACTCTCAGGTCTCAGTAACATCTGCTGTACACACTTGGTTGCACTCAGCTGTGGCTTCTTTATGATGCTTTTTAATGAGTTGTGATCTGCATGAACAGCTATCCTGCACCCAAATGTAATCAAAGTAGAACTATTTCATTTTGTAGAATGCTGCCATGATATACTTTCCTGAACATTTCTGTCCTTGCTCGTATCTAGAAAATGCTATCAGCTTTATTTTTTTTTCCCAAATGCTGCCCTTCATAATCCTTAAAAAGCAGTATAATACGATTACATTCTAGACTACTGCATTGGATTATAGTACTTCAGGATCAGTGACTCAACTATATATTTCATCGCTTTATGAAAGATTAGTTCCTGATTTACAATTATTTCTGTGCTGTATTCTTTTTGTGCTACTTGTCTGGAATACTCTCAGGCTTCTGATTGATTTTGTAAAGTAAATTGCTGTCCTTCCTTCATTTTCTACAGCCTAGTTATGCTTGTAATGTCTTTCTGGCTCTCAGCATCAGAGTTTTTCAGAGTCAAAAGATATCTGAAGAAGGAAGCAGTAGGTCTTTTTACCTTCTATTTGACCTACAATGTTTTCTGAAAAGTAGCTTAATACAATTGCATCTCCATGCCATTGTTATGAATTGTCTCTTCTTTAATTTAAGTAAGAACATAGTCTATTATAATCAAGTTGCTTGTACTTCCCTTCAAAGACTAGTTTACTTTACATCAGTAATGACTTGAAATCTCTGTTCATACTCACAGCTCTTGTTACCCAACAACACTTGCCAAGAGGCGTGTGAAACAGTGCCAGGCTGTTCCAATGGCAGTGATATTTTGCATTTAAAAATACATGTAGTAAAAGCAATTTAATCTGATAAATCATGTAGCAAGTCCTCAATAGCTGGCAAAGATGAGTGGTTCTTTCATTGCTTTGTTGATTGGTTTTGTATGAATTAATTTGAACATTTTATCACATTGCTGGATTTCTATTTTCTCAATACTAGCTGCATAAAGGATATTGAAGTCTTATTTTTTGCAATTTTCTCAGTTCATTTTGCATGATAAAAATCTTCATGTCGGGTATGCCATTAAACATGTGAATGCTCTATATTTTCTGCAGTTTTGTCTACAATCCCTATTGAGAGGATAGCTTTTACTTGACCTGTGGTCATATCTATGTATTGCACTGCTTTGTTGCCCAGGAACTATATAACTCAGAGTAAAACATTCTTATGTGTGCATAGTGGACATCATATATTTGTCCACTGTTCTCAAGATTAGAGTAATTAGGAGATATAATATATATATACATAATTCATCCGTTAGGCTGAAAATAATATTGTTATTTTGCAATATTGCTTGGATTAGAAGTACAACTGAATTAACCTCCAGTCTGTTAGCCTAGTTGCAAATATGGGATTAGACTCGTCTTTGCAATATGTGTTCATTAAGAATCTCTGGAAACACTGTACATAGGCTACACTCTTTTCACCACTGGAACTCTTAATCTATTCAGGCAATACCTGGACTGCAGGTGATATAGTGACAGTGGACATAGTTAAGGCTGAGGTCATTCAATGTCTTCTTTGCTTCAGTCATTACCAATAAGGTCTTCAAGGCCCCAGCGATCAGTGAAAGTGTTCAAGTCTGAGAACCGCCAGCAGTGGATAAGTCAGGGACTGCATGAGAGATCTTAATTTATACAATTACCTGGTGCTCAACATTCAGTGGTATTGGGAGATCTGGTGCTGCTATCGTCTTTGACAGATCATGAAGATAGAAGCAGAACTCTCAAGAAAGGCAAATATTGCACCCATCTTTTAAAAAAAAAATGCCAAAAGAACAATGTAGGAAATTACATGCCAGCCTCACTATTCTTACCATGAATATTATGGAGCATGTCATCTTGGAACAAACTTGTGACCCTAAGAAGAAGATAACTGGAAATGTCAGCATTGACTTCTAAAGGCTATATAACTATACAACTATATGTAACTATATATAACAATATGTATGTATATATCTGACCAACCTGATTGCCTCCTATGATAAACAAGTGTACAAATAGAGGAAGAATAGTGGATATCAACTACTTTGACCAGTAAGGCTTTCAACATTGCCTTGCACAACATTCTCGTATCCAAATTGGGACATTCTGGTCTAGATGGTTAAATAACTAGTTGTATGTTCAGGTTTAGAATTTAATGGTTAGGGGGTCATATTCTGCCTCAAGTTGGGCAACAAGTAGAATAACAAAAGTATCTGTTCTGGATCCTGTCCTGTTTGGCAGTGACCAGGAGAAGGCTATGTAGTGCACTCTCAAGCTTGCAAATGACACCAAGCTGGGGGAACCATTCAATACCACTCAAGGACAGGGCTGCTTTCTGGAGGGACCTGGAGGAACAGACCAGCAAGAATCTCATGACATTCAACAAAGACAGGGTCCCATACTTGGGAAATAACAAGCCCTTGCAACAAAGTATGAGCACTAACTAGCTGCTCTACTGAAATGGCCTGGGGTTCTTGGCAGACAGAAGGATCAACAGTAGCCATATGTGAGCTGTGGCAGCAAAGAATGCCAGTGCATCCTGAGCTGTATTAACAGGAGCATTCATGGTAGACTAGGCCCCTCTACTCAGCATCAGACCAAATCTGGATTACTGAGGCCAGTTCGGGACCCCCAGTACAAGAGCGTTTGTAACAAGTTCAGCAGAGACACAGTGGGATGACCAGGAGGCAGAGTTCTTGTCCCGTGAGTAAAGGCTGAGGCAACGGGTCTTGTTTAACCTGAAGAAGATTTAGTTTTGGGAGAACATTCCCATATTAATAAGGAAGTCATCAAGAAGATAGAGTTAGGCTTTTGAAGTCCCCTCCAACCTGCATTTTGCTATGATGAATCAGACTATTACTTTTTCCTAGTCTCTAAATCTGGTATCTACTCTTACAGTGTAGACACCGAATCAGAAATTTCTCATGTTCTTTGTCCTTTCTGTAGTGTTCTTTTGCCTGAGCCTGTATAGGCTCTTACAATTGTAACTAAGTCTTTCCTTAAACACATCTGCTGACTTTACATGTTGAATGACTTCCTATGTGGAATTGTTACATTAACATCAGAGTTCACGTTCTGCTTCCAGAATTGCCCACAAACATACCTTTATCTTTAGTTCTTCAGTTGTATCTCTTTGCCCAATCACCAGGTGTTCCTTTTATTCCTACCTTCTCAATATATAATTTTTCCTTTCTGTGGGTCCTGGTAGTCTAAGTGCTACCCCTATTTTCATTAATCTTGTGAGATTCCATGAACACATCCAAAAGTTACAAGCTGGCTCCAAATATTCAGCTATCTCTACATGAAATAAAGTAGTAGCTACAGAAGTACTACTTCAGATTATCATTTATCCCAAGCCAGTTGCCTAGTTTCTCAGCAAGATTATGGTTTACTGAGCTGAAGCAGAACATTGCACTGACTCAGCTGTAGCATATATAGCTATGGAACTATATAGAACTCATTTAGATGTCTCTGAATACCACTGTACTACCTCGAGCAGATATATTTTGACTTGCTAAAAGTAGCAGCTTTTCTTCAAATAATTAATTAATTAAATAAATAAATCTTAAGGTGATAGTGGATGTCATGCAGTTAATGTCAAAGCCACAGTTGTATAAATAGTTTGAGAAAAGTAAAGTGAGAAGTGAAATAACAACACATTTCCACTACTTGTAAAGAAATATCAGCATATCACTTGGGGCTATGTTATGATCATAAAAATTCATCTCAAGCTATGATTTCTGGGAAATTGTTGATTTGTTATCACACTATCTAAAAAGAACTATAAGTCCTTATTTGAACATGAGCTTTCATTAGATATATGACTAGGATTTTTGAAATCATATTATTTAAAGTAAATTAATTAAAATACCATGAAAGTAAACCACTATTCAGTGAGAAAAGCATTAAAAATTATGATCCATTCTGTCCCCTATTCCATGTCTCATGTTAGGTCCATTTTACTGTTTTCCAGTGAATTCACAAGTCTTAATTTTTGTATTCTGGAAACAATGAGCAGAGTCTTGTATACAAAAAAATAAAAAAAAATAATAAAAAATGTGTAAGTTGCAATATACAGTAATTTAGAAGAACAGAATAGCAAGAAAGTTTCAAAAATTTACAAAACCTTGCAACTCCTGCTGCACTTAGTCTGGGAGTTATGATGATTCCCTGCTCCAGTCACAGATGTGGCACTGACTGACTTTGGACAACTTTGCTGACTTTCTCTCCCTGTTCCTTATTCAGCTCAGCTGCACAGTTGAGTAAAAGGCAAGTCACAGTGACAGCCAGCTGCTAACCCATACTCTCCGGGGAAATAAATTGCGAAGGAATAGGGAGAGATCAGAACACATAACCACCTACCATTTCAAAATAGTCAATTGCAGGTAGCAAAGAAGTGTCTAAATAATGTGCACAGTCTGAAAGTTGTTAGTGGGTATCACCAAGATTTTTCTTGTTGAACATTATTAGTTGTTTTTTTTTTTTGTTGTTGTTGTTTGTTTGTTTTTTTAATCTTAAGAAAAAGCACCGTTGCTGATATGTTCTTGTGACAAAGCACTATTTAATACCCGGTACTTAGATACTACTTAGATTCTACCTTCTGCACATCCTGCTTTCCGCTTATGATAATAATCAGCTTTTATTTAAAATTTTTTCAAGGGCAACATTAAACACTGCTAGTCAAACACAGACTTGGCAGTCTGTTGTCGAAGAGCTATGAGCAGTAAAGAGTCTGTAACAATGTAAAACCTTGCTAAAGTTCCCATTGTCTTTCTGATTGCAATGGATTTAAACATTGTGAGGGACAGGAGTTCCAATGTTCCATCAGTGGGCAATGTCAGGATTGAAACGTAGTGGCACAGTGTGGAGAGCATGGCACTGCTGATACCCTTCATATAGTAGACACCACTTCAACTCTGGTAACATATTTATCATCAGATTGGCCTCTAGAACAGTGATAGGTGATGTGTTTGCAAAAGGGATTAATACTGCCAGTTCTAGTTTTTGTGCAGAATGAAGAGGAAGTGTAGCTTGGTGATAGAGATTTTGTAAATACATATGACTTCAAGAAAATAAATCATTTTAGAGCTAGGTACCTAAAATCAGGTAACTGAATTAGTTTGTGCCCATTGTCTCTCATCCTGTCACTAGGCACAACTGAAAAGAGACCAGCTCCGTCCTCTCGACACCCTCCCCTCCGACATTTATACACATTAATGAGGTCTCCCCTCAGTCTTCTCTTTTCCAGGCTAAACAGACCCAGCTCTCTCAGCCTGTCCCTGTACGACAGGTGCTCCAGTCCTCTAATCATATTCGTAGCCCTCCTCTGGACTCACTCCAGTAGTTCTATGTCCCTCTTGTACTGGGGAGCCTAGAACCAGACACAATACTCCAGGTGTGGCCTCACCAGGGCAGATGGGGGGGATCATCATTACTATGATGATCTCTCATCATAGTAATCATCACTTTTTTTGTTTTACTGGAAGTATTGTACCACATAGGTCTCACGTTAGTGGTGACAGCAGTCTCATTAGACTTAACTGACTAATTTAACATTTAAATCACTTGAGCTATATTAATGTAAAACAGGCAGGAAAACATTAATTTTGATAGGGTAGTTATATGAACGAACAACAAAAGATTTTACCCATTCATAAATTCATAATAATAATATTCAAATGAATTTTACAGAGACAACTGCAACAAGATAAATGTCCTTGGTATTAAACACAGATGTCCAACTACTTTATGAGAAAAATATTGTTAGGTTTAGATCCATTTGAAAATGTAAATTTTATTCTCACTCATTTTCACTATATTAAGTTTTTATCACTCAAATATTTATCAAATATTTTCTTTGATAATAAGTAGCATATTCCACTGAAACAATACTCTGGTTCTCTTCAAAATTAGTAGATATGTTCTCCATGCATAATGTATTTGCTTTCAGCTCATAATCTTGATGAGTAAGACACTATTCAACAAAGGATACCAGAGCATATCTCCAAATATTCATGTCCTGGTAATCCTGGTGGACAGCAGGCTGACCAAGAGTCAGCAATGTGCCCTTGTGGCCAAGAAGGCCTACTGTATCCTGCGCTGCATTCTGAAGAGTGTTGCCAGCAGGTTGAGGGAGGTGATCCCCGCGGCTCTACTCAACCCTGGTGAGGCCACACCTGGAGTATTGTGTTTGGTTCTAGGCTCCCCAGTACAAGAGGGACATAGAACTACTGGAGTGAGTCCAGAGGAGGGCTACGAGTATGATTAGAGGACTGGAGCACCTGTCGTACAGGGACAGGCTGAGAGAGCTGGGTCTGTTTAGCCTGGAAAAGAGAAGACTGAGGGGAGACCTCATTAATGTGTATAAATGTCGGAGGGGAGGGTGTCGAGAGGATGGAGCTGGTCTCTTTTCAGTTGTGCCTAGTGACAGGACGAGAGGCAATGGGCACAAACTGAAGCACAGGAGGTTCCAGCTGAATATGAGGGGAGACTTCTTTCCTGTGAGGGTGACAGAGCATTGGAACAGGTTACCCAGAGAGGTTGTGGAGTCTCCTTCTCTGGAGATACTCAGAACCTGCCTGGATGCCATCCTGTACAACGTGCTCTAGATGATTCTGCTCAGGGTGTTGGACTAGATGATCTTCAGAGGTCCCTTCCAACCTCGGCCATTCTGTGATTCTGTGATTCTGTGATTCTGTAATTGGGCCTTTGGTTAGGTTTAGCAGAAAACACTTTCAAAAAGATACTAAATGATCATGTTACATTTTAAACTGTTTTAATTATCTCAGATGAAGAACATTATTCTGAGAGTGGGGAATGAATAGCAGATGACTTTCGTTATGGTAATGAAAAAAATCACCCACCTACAAAGATGAATATCATTAGGCTTAGAGTAATGAATAAACAATACCTGCCTTTAAATTCAACCTTTTTAATTAAACCTATAAATGTTTAATAGAGATTATCAGGAAGGTATGTAGAAGTAATGTGGTAACAAAATGAAGAGGAAATGTAAGTGATGAACTGGATGGATGAGCAGAGAATATGTTTTTGATGGCAGTAGCATGTGAATGTTGGACTTTGTTTTGATTTTTTTCAGAGGAAAATAGATCCAAAACACTTTTATACAACTTTCTATATCAATATCATTAATACTTCTTTCTGAAGCTTGTTTCCAATTTTATATCAATCATAGATCAAGAATTATTCTAGTAAAATTGCTGAGGTTATATTGTTATCAATCAGATCAAATCAACATTATGCTCAGAATTAGTCTCATAAGTACAGTAAATGTTCAAGGTAATATAAGCACTCTTTTATACTTAATGCAGTTAACATTACAGAATTTTCTGTTCTCATGTTCACATTTCTATTATACACTGAATATGTTTTGGTAATACCGTTATTAAACACAAGCATCATTTCTCAATGGCTCTGACAGAAATAAAATCAAGTAGTTTGTGGAAAAAAAAATAATAAAACCCTCCTTCAGCTGTCTCCAAAATACAGAAAATAACTGATATTTTCAGAAATATTGAAGATGTTAAAAAAAAACAAAAAACAAAAAACTCATGTAGGATGCTGTGTAAGGGGGACAATTAAATAAGGATGTTCAAAGAATATTGAGAAAACAATGAAAAAAAGATTTGGGAATTGAATCAATATAAGAGAGTTGCTACAAAGAGGAAAACATTAGGAAAAATAAATTTCAACAGGAAATTATTTGCACCAAGAAGTCAGACAAACTTCTGTGGCAAAAATCTTAACTGCTGTTCTACCCTATATTCAGGATATTCATAGGGAAGGGAAAAAATCAAAATCCAGCAAACAAAATCAATTTTGAAAGCATATGCAAGAAAAATGATAAGCATTACATAATAATTTTAAATACACAAACTACAAAGTTCAAATTGAGTATATAATATATGTATAAGTGCATCTGGGAATCAATACATTATATTTACATAAGCATCATCCTACTTTCCACATTATTTATTTATTTATTTAAATATTCTCATATTTAGGACCTTAGCTGCTGTCATATATGTTGTAATCATAATGCTAGAGATACCCAAGTGATCAACATTAAAAGCTTGTTAAAATATGTGGGTTCTTTTCCCCCTCATCTTTTATATCTGTGTACACCTTTTTAGAAATTACAAATCAGAATATAAAAGTAGAAATAACAAAGATTTATGAGAAAAATAAACATTAAATAGGTTTGGAAAGAGGTCAACTACACTCAAAATTAAAGACTGAAACAGATGAAAGTGATAGCTGGATCCTCATGAGGCTTTGACGAAAATATGAACCCTCAGTCCCTTGCAGCTTTAGCAGTTTTCAGTGAAGAATGATGTTCATATTTTGTTCTGTACCCCACTGTAAGTTTGATAATCTCCTGGGTTTGTCTCTAACGTAACATCTATAATAAGATGCAAGTGGAATATTGTTGTGTTGATTGCCTAAATAAATACATATGAAAAGAGCATGGCTGATATCATGCTAGTGTATCACAACAAAATTATTGTACCATGGATAAAGGTGACCTATTGCATTCAATAACCCCCATCATTTATAATGGAACTTTCTGTTAATTGATCATTCATCCAGAAGAGCACATTCATGTTTTCATAGAATTATAGAATCATAGAGTGGTTTGGATTGGAAGAAACCTTAAAGATCACCTAGTTCCACCCCGCCCTTGCCATGGGAAGGGACACCTTCCACAAGACTAGTTTGCTCAAAAACCCATTCACCAACACTGCCAGGGATGGGGATCCTCAGCTTCTCTGGGCAACCTGTTCCAGTACTTCACCACCCTCTGAGTAAAGAATTTCCTGCTATCATGTAATGTAAATCTCTCCTCTTTTAGCTTAAGACCATTACCCTTGTCTTATCACTATCTGCCCAAGTAAAAAGTTGAATTCCATCTTTTTTATAAGCCCCTCTTAAGTACTGAAAGTCCACAATGAGGTCTTCCCAGAGCCTTCTCTTCTCCAGGCTGGACATCCCCAGTTCTCTCAGCCTTTCTTCACATGAGAGGTGCTTCAGTCCTCTGAGCATCTTTGTGGACCTCCTCTGCACCTGTTGTAGCAGTTCCACATCCTTCTTATGCTGGTGTGCTCCAGACCTGGATGCACTACTCCAAGTAGGACCTCATGAGGGCAGAGCAAAGGGACAATGACCTCCCTTGACCTGCTGGACACACTTCTTTTGATGGAGCCCAGGATACAGTTGGCCTTTTAGGCTGCAAGCACATGCTGCTAGCTTGTGTTGAGCTTTTCATCTACCAGAACCCCCAAGTCCTTCTCTGCAGGGCTGCTCTCAATGAGTTGTTCTCCCATTCTGTGCTCATGTCTGGGTGACCTTTAAGGTCCCTTCCAACCCATGCCGTTCTATGATTGCCCCAACCCAGGTGCAGCACCTTGCACATGGACTTGTTGAACCTTCTCAAGCTTGTCCAGGTCTCTTTGGATGGCATCCATTCCTTCTGCAGCATTAACTGCACAACTCAGTTTTGTGTCATCATTCCCACTGGTTATGTCATTGATAGAGGTATTAAACAATATTGGTTGCAAGATGGACCCTTGAGACACCACTCATCAGTGGCCTCCACCTGGACATAGAGCCATTGACCACAACTCTGTCTGCAGCCATCCAGCCAATATGAAAGGTTTGTCTGTTTTTTGGATCTCTTACTACTAATTTCCTCATCCTTCTTTTACTGGACAATATAGTGGCAAAATTTTCAGAATTTAAGCTATAACTGTGGTCTAGTAGGGTATCAGGGCTGTGCCTTTGTGTATGTGCAGTAAACTTATTTATTAATTCTCTGGATGGTTTAGGAGTTCCCCACCTTGTCTACTTAGAAGAGCCAATGAACTGACCTGAGACAAAAGACTCAGCTACAACAAAGTGAGATTCAGTCATTTCCGAAAGTATCTCAGGCAGATTCTGTTGCACCTGTTGCACCCGTTCAATGACTATTTGTGTGTTTGATGTGTTGATTCTCCACTCAGGGGAGTGGAGAATCTAACCATCCTGGGGACTCCCAAAGGCAGTTCCTTCTGTAAAACTGATGAAATTGCACATAAATAAGATCCCAATAAATAATCAGTAGAATGTCTTCTTCTTGTGGAAGTGGTCACATAAGGCAATCTTTCTGAGCATAAATGAGATAGCTTAGATATGTTTTGTACCTAGGTTAACCCAATCCAGCTGAATGCCATTGCAAAGACACTTGCAACATACTCCTATCACCCTGTGGACTGTGACCAACCATCCTATTATCCTGTTACAGAGATTCAATTCCCTAAGCAAGCATTATCTTCTTCAAAAGATTTCAACAAATTTGATTTTTGTTTGATCATTTGTTTTTAAGAGATATTCTGTTCATAACAGCAACAGACTTCAACTGTATATGTGTGGAAAATGCAAAACCAGACAAAACCAACAACAACAACAAAAAACATCAGAGATGCAATACACACAAACAGTAGAGACATGGAAATGCTTGTATGACCTTTTTTATGCCAGAACATTTTCCACTTCGCTTCTCACCTGTGCTCAGCAGAGAAACTAGTGTTAAAGTAAATGGGAAACAGTCAACAGCAGATGAAAAAAGTGTGAAATTAGGCTCAGTCATGCTTAAAATATAAGATTTAAGAAAAAAGAGCTGCCTCTTTTATTTTTTGTTAATAATTATTATTATTTTTATGAAGGAAGAATAAGTGACTCTTTGTGCATTAGAATTAACAGGGTTTTTGTTTGTTTGTTTGTTTTGTTTATTTTTGTAGTGAAAGATGTATAAATAGTTATCTTACAGTAGCTAATAGTTAGGTCTCTGTGATTATTCCTTTAGAAATATAATATGGATAAAAAAAATAAAATACAGCAGATGTCAAGGTAGGGTAATTGGCGGTCTCCTCTAAGAGCCATTTCAAACAAAATATAAGTAAGACAACAAGCAGAAATAATAAGCAGTAGTTGAGGAAAACTATCCATAATTTTCTGGAATAAGCTATAATCTTTATTCAAGATCTCGTTACATTTTGATGTGAATACGAAAAATCACTCTGCAGTCTTACGCAGCAAGGATATCTTTCTTGTAGAAATAGTCTGATAAAATCACCCTGTCACAAAGTTATCCACTGGTAAATTCATTGCATCTTTTTCTCATTCTTTCTGTTTGTTTTTTGTTTGTTTCTTTCTTTCTTTATAAAACCTCAGGGGTGTATATATGAATGAAAGTAATATCAAAACTGGCCCCCTCCCACTTTATTTAATATAATATTGTGAGGTAGATAGTACTTTTTTTCACTGAGAAAATTTCACTAAATCTAATTGATTTGAATGGGTACAGTAAGCTCAGAACATGGTCTTGTCTACTATATGTAGCTGTTTTAGATAACCAGTGCAAGAGTTTTAAAATTTCCCTTTTCCTCTAGGAAATTTTCAGTCTGCAGAGCTACCTGAAGCAAAACTTAGAATACATTCCTCTTGTAGGACATCTGGAATTTTTTGGTCCTGGTACAGTATAACCCACAGAAAAGGCTTCCAGATGTCAAAACTTTTTTTTCCTAAGATTTCTGTGTTGAATTTGAAAAGTACTTTCCATTTTCCAAGTGCAGCTGTGGGCAAAGAGAATCAAAAACTTCTGTGATTTGTAAAAATTTTACCCTTATATCACAAAGAGAGAAAATAAAAGCTATTGAGACCCAAACTGAATTACTGATAGAAAAAAAAATGGCATTTTTTGTTTGTCTTTTCCCAGTACTATATGCTGATTTTAAAATGAATGGGAGTGCTTGAGGGATGAAAATGCTTGAACGTGCACATAGGTGACAAATATGAATTTATGCTCACATTTTTGCTTAACTAAATTACTCACACTTGAAAGATTAATCATCTCCTTTGCTTTCTAAGTACCAATGAAAGACATGATATGTTAGGCAAAGAAGCTTAAGATTACCATATATATGAAATTTCTTGTCCAGCTCTTGTTGGCATCTATGTGATCATTCTCATAACAGCTTGGTGTGCAACAGGTAAGTGTATTTCTACATTACTGTGTTACATCAACAGAGTATCTTTCATTTTTGGCTTTTCTGTATGTCTACTACTTCAGTGAATTGTTTTACTTTACTGAATGTGTGTAAGTATTTGGCACAAATACCAAGTCCAGACCAATGTCTGGATCAATTTGCCATTTTTTGTCATTCAGGCCAGTTACTGTCTCCCCTCACCTCTCCCTCTGTTTCTTATTAACAGCTGCGAGTATGTTAATGTCAGTGTGTTTGTTTCTTTCGAAATCTTATTTCTCCATCTACAAGATCTTTGCTTAGACTTCCATTTTCTAAACTAACCAGGCAAATCTTTCTTTGTAATTCAGACCTGCAGAACCTGAATAATTTTGTTTGCCCTCTGCTGTAGCTTTTCAATGTCAACAATGTACATCTTATACTGAAAAGAATAAAACTGAATGCAATAAAAAAAAATCTATTCAATTTTTAAACCACTATCTGGGGACCAGTGTAAAGTACATTATTAGCACTGCATTTTTTTTTCTTTGAAACCAGAATCAGTTGTGAGCTGAATTCAGATCTCTCTGACTGCAATAAAAGTAAATGGAGTATCATGGGCCAAGTTTTTATATTGTACAGGACTTTTCAAGCTAAATTTTGTCTCACAGTCAAGTGCACTTGCCATTTTACCATGAGAGTTTTTACCATGAGAGTATTTAAGATTTACAGTCAATGCAAGCTCTAACAAAACATCAGACATCAAGCCAAGTGCAAAATTGAAGTAATTCATTAGATATCTATTGTAGGCACCAGCTGGAGCCATATGTCATCATTAATAGTCATCTTTAAAGGTGCCACATTTACAAAATCCACAGAACAAATTAAGTCTGGAAAGTTAAAATTCTAGGATTATCCTGTATCTTCAATTACATACATCCTTGCAGATGAATTTAAGTTTGTGCTTAATACTAAACTCTTTGCTGCATTAAAGTCAACAACCAGAATTACTGTAAATGCTAATAACCCAAAAGAGAAGAGAAAAGGAGGATGAAAGAAAAGACACTGAGATTATCCTACCACTGTTCTTATTTCACTTTCATCCCTTCCTAAATATTGTGATCGAATTGTTTCACTAAAGTAGAATTTGTGTTGTTGACAAATAAACCCCTGAGAAAATACTACAGAGATTGGATCACTACAGCTTGACCTGTTCTACTGGCTGAACAAATCAATGGCTGCATTCAAACACACAGTGATGTAATTCATTTGTATCTTGAAAATCTTCAATATAAACTTTTTTTTTCCCCCCCCCTCCATTTGAGACAACAGTACCATTAGATGGCACTCTGGGTAAAGTTGAAAAATTACTTTCTAAGGCTATTGCAACTCAAATATTTAATCAAAGCACACTAAAAGAAAAAACATCAAGTATGTCATCAAATAAAAAGATTTTTGTATTTATTATACTTTTAACAGTCTATAATGAATGTTAAAAATATTAAGATACTGCATTTGAGAGCAACGTTTTAAACTTTTAATTTTATTTTATTCAGATAATTTGAAATAATTCATGCTCCTTCTAAAGAAAATACATTATTATGTTGATTTTTAGTCTTTGATTCACTGTTTGAAATAAACAAGCCACCTCTTAGGCGTCTGTGATCATCTCGTACATATTTTATCTAAAAGTAAAAGCCTGAAACAATTCTGATGAATAGGAAGCTTGGCACTCCTTTACTTTGTATGTGTAAGTATTAGGGTGCAAGAAAAAAACTGTTTTTGAAAGAATGTTACAAATTATTATTATTTTTTTGTCTAGGCAGAGGAAATCACCATGTAAAAATGAACAAACAAACAAATAACAACAACAACAACAAAGGCAAAAACAACTGAAACGTGAATAGTCAGTTATTTTAAGGAAAAAAACTGCTCCTAGAACTTCTAGGTCAGTATTTCTTTTATTTATTTCTTCCTCTACACTATTCCTGCATCCTGATTAACACCTTTATGAAACAATTAAGTAAATATACACAAAAGAAGTCTTAAAAAAAATTGCCCTTTGAATCCAAAATTACCCTCAGTTAAATTCAGGCAACCATGAACACAGTGGAGCCTTGTGCAGTTGCAAGGTACACTTATGTAGAACTGGTTGACGGCCTTAACAGTTAAATTATTTTCTGACTTGTTTCATATGCAAATTTAGATTGCCACAGTAAAAAAACCCTACACTTTGGAGCCTTAGTTCTACTTTTGAGCTGTACTTAATAACTTGTTTTCACCCAGTATTCCAAAATATTCCAACAGCTGTAGATTTAATCTCTAGACACCTCTATCCTGACTAAAGCACCAAACATATTGCAAGTTAATGCTGTGAATCCTAAATTAGGCTTTTTATCATGAACACTAGCTAATATGCTTCTCTCTGCTCTATGGTGTGAAGAAGAGCAAATGAAAGTTAAAGGGATGGAAATGTCCTCTGTTATGCATTGGGGGAATAAAATATTCTCAGTATTCTCCTGCTACTTCAACTGTGTGAATCTAAGTTACTATAAAATCATATTTTGGCAGCTCTCCAAATTTCTAGGGTTGGATTGTCAAATAATTTGTGTCACATGGAGTTTCCTGCATTTAGGAGATCCTTAGAAAATCTTTACTAAGTCTCCTAAACATAAGATAAGGAAATATTTCCCATGAATATAGTATTAGTATCCACTGGCAATATGATATACAATATTACCAGTCAATAGTCAATATTTCAAAAGTGGTCTCTGCATTTTATACCATGTTTCTATCACCACTGCTGGTAAACATTCATTTCTTCTCTTTCCCACCCCCCGGAACTTTGGACAAGAACTCTTGTTCTAAAGGATTGATGGTGTTATTCAGCCACAGGTTTTAAGCTACCTTTCTTTCTGCGTGCAGCCTTCAGAAGTTATTCTTCACTCAGTTATCTGTGGTAGGGGAAATTTCATGATTCTGTCACCACTAGGGCACTACAGGCTAGAACCAAGTCTTCAGTTATTCTGAGATGATCCAGCTGAGCTCTGGGAGCATTCCCTTTGTTAAAGGAAGGAACACATTCCCTTTGGTAAAGGAAGTCAGTTTTAAGTAAGTTAGGTAGCAAAGGAATTTAATTAATAAAGGGAAAAAATATATTTTTTTTAATTTAGAATTTTCATTTCATTGAATATTCATTCATCACTTTGAATTGTTTTATACCTAATAATTTATTAAGAAAGATCTCAGAGACTTTTTCTATTTGCACTAGTCCCTTTAATGTCATTTGTGCAAATCTCATCTTATCTTACCCTTGACTGTTATCAACACTAGAAGAGTTGCTTAGAGGTAGTTCTTCTTCAACAATGGTTGTTTGTTTGCTTGTTTGTTTGTTTTTCTTTTTTTTTTCCCTGATCATTTAGTTAAACAAAATATTGTCAAATCAGTAGATATTTCAACAACCAGATCCATAAAGAGCTTTTGACTTACTTTCTTTTATATGAAATTCCAGTTTCTTTTGCAACAGGAACCATAGTCTCCAAATGTATTATGTTATATATTTGATGTTTCAGTATTTCATCAACAAGTGATTAACTAATTGAAATGTTATCCATCTAAAGCCCTCTGTCTATTGTTTGGCTGCAAAAGAAAACTCCACGAAATATCAGTATTTTTAAAGATAAAAAAAAAAAAAAAAAAAAGAAGAAGAAGAAGAAGAAGAACATCACAACAGCTTTAGTTTGTTTGTTTTTCAAAACCACTTTTTGTGGTGTAGAAGAAATATGAACACAAAGAGAAAATGGAGAAAAAGTTTTTTATCTGTGCATCAGTACACAAAATGACAAATACCAACTTCAGATAGAAAATTCACAGTTGTTTTCCATTTCAATTCATCTCAGTTGGATAACACAGAAAGTTAGAATGCTGCATTCACTACAGAAGATCCCAGTCCTGTTGATTATGTGAAGAAGGTGAGAAGAAGGAAGTCAGCTTACTTCCATGAAAGCATCATAGAAAACAACGCTGACTTTCCTTCTCTGAAGATATTCAAACCCCACCTGCATGTCATCTTGCGCAATGTGCTCTAGGTGATCCTGTTTAGCAGGGGGGTGGACTAGATGATCTTCAGAGGACCCTTCCAGCCTCAGCCATTCTGTGATTCTGTGATTCTGTGATAAGTAGTTGTTATTGAGTACCAAAAAAAAGTCTGCCTATCTGTGAAATCCTCCAAAGGTCTTTCACCTTTTCATGGATCTGATACAACTGCAGATCCAGATTTCTTGAGAGAATAGTGATGAGGATTATTATATTTGTACCTTTCCCTTATCCAGCAGAATTATATGGTCATGCAGGAGGAGCTGAAAGAGTTGTAACACCAAGGCTTCCAGTGCCCTTGGCATTTCTGTACCATCTCCCACAGCCCACTGAGCAAACCAGTGATGAGATCATGTATTCTCTTCCACAAAACCTGAGATATGTGTTGGCATAAAGACCAACTGGATGCTCCTAATACTTTGCATAAAATAAAATTCAGAGACACAGTACTTAACCCCAGACTAAAAGGAGTTTAAAATGACAAATAGGTCTACCTGGGTACCCTGCCTTTGTGTTCAGAGTATAGAGCTCCATTATGTATTTAGTTTACTATGCACAGCAAAGTATTTTTCAGTACATACACTTTTAACTACTGTCAGATGCTTCATTTTTTTTTCTTCTTGTCTTCTTTCTTTAGTTTTAACTTCTTCACTGCTCTTTTTCCATTTTGATGGGTATATTAAAAGAGGTCATTAATATGTTAAACAATCCCTTCCACTGTCTTGGGAAAAAAAAAAAAAAAGAGGAAAAAAACCCAATATTTTGTTATATCTAATCATATGAAGTAAACTGCAAAGTGAAAAAAATGTCTGGGGATGTCACAAATCTTTACATCTTTACTACACAGGAATTCAAATATAGATTTTTGCTGCGTACTTTTAAAAACAGTGACTGTAGCAATGAGTTATCAGCACTTATTAAAGTAATTATATCTATTTTTCTTTGTCAGAATCCTCAATGGAACTATAAGACAATTGTCAAGATTTAATGGGCGTTTACTGCTTAAAAGTTCTCTCTTGGGCGAGTAATATTATTATTATTGATTGTTATTGTATTGGGTCTGGCTGGGATGGAGTTAACTTTCCCTGCAGCAGCCCATACAGTGCTGTGCTCTGCACTTGTAGCTGGAACAGCAGTGGTATCACACCAGTGTTGTGTCTACTGCTGAGCAGTGCTGGCACAGCATCAGGACTCCCTCTGACATCACCAGGGCAGCTAACCTAAACCGACCAAAGGGATATTCCATATCATATGATGTCACACTCAGCAATAAAAGGTGGAAAAAGGAAGGGGGGGGGGGGGGGCTTTCATTGTGAAAATGTCTGTCCTTTCCTTCTGAGCAATGGCTACGTGTCTGGAGGCCCTGCTTCAAGGATGTGGTCAAGCATCGCTCATTGGTGGGAAGCAGAGAGAAATTTCTTTCCTTTGCACTTCCACACGGTCTTTGTTTGTTTTTGGTTTGTTTGTTTTCCCCTTTCCCCTTTCCCTTTTACCTTTAGTTAAATTATTTAATTACTAATAATTTTCCCTTAATAATTATTTTTCCTTTAATTAAATTATCCTTATCTCAATCCATGAGTTGTTTCTTTCCTTTTCTTCTTCCCCTCCTCTTCTGAGGAGGGGGACTGAAAGAGCGGCTGTGGTGGAGTTCAGCTGCATAGCAAGGTAAAATTGCTACATGTTATTATGTAATACTAGTTATTATTACATAACAAGAGCTATATGAGATAATAAACAGCATTTCTGTAGTACCTGTGAATATATAATACCTGTGAATGCAAAAGCAAGAATTTTATTCCACGCCAAAAAATCAAGGTTTAAATATACTTTTGTCTTGTATCAAACAAACAACAACTACAAAAAAATCAACAGCAAAATAGACCCTCTACAAAACAAAACATGAGATAAATGAAGATAGAGTCCAGAATAACAAAAAGTCTGAGGAAAGAATACACACTGAAATGAGCAAATGGGATACTACTGGCCTTGCTTAACATATCTGAAAACATCCCATTGAACTCCTAGTGCTCCATAGTACCCCTTTCTTTTTCTTATATTACCACCGATAGGACAAGTTGTGGAATCGCTAACAGTGGTGTGAGTTTCATAACAACATTATTAGAAAAGAACACAGATGCTGCTTTCTTCTGCTGCTAATCCTCCTCAAAATAGCATCAGTGTATGCTGATTATCCAGCCATCTGTGAAGAACACTCTTTATATTTGGTTGGTGAACAAAGAGTTACACACGCTGGATGGACCTACAGTGCATGGGTTGATGGACTAGCCAACTAACAGGTGCTTCAAAGCTGCTAAATACTGCGAGCAGCACATACAACCTCTTAGCCATCAGTGAGCCCAAAAATTTCTTTATGCATGGATACAGTTTAAAAATTATGTAACACTGAGACTGTACCTCTATCTAATATGTGGAATGATGAAACAGATGTTAAGGGACTGGGCCAAAGGAACAGAGGGAGAAGAAAACAAAAATCTTAGAATATGTCTATATTAGAATTTAGTTTGGCCCTGGAGAAAAAGTTCTACAGAGCAAGACAGATGGTGCTGAATATCCAGTGTTCAACATCTGCATTTTGGAGTGGGGGTCTGCAGATTAGCTCTTGTCTGATCCTAAGAGATGGATGTTCAGTAATACCAACAGTGCATTAGGTGTCCTTCTGAGATGCGTCATCTGGTTTAGTTTCATCTAACAGGAACATACTTTGTGATCTCCAAGCCTTCTCTGTGATTCAATCTGAAGTCCAATAACTGAGAACAATCAGTAGACTGTTTTTGAACTATTAATCTAAACAAATTGCAGACATGGACTTAGACATCACTGTTTATTCATTTTTCTCTGTTTTGTCTAGTGCTGCATTGAATGCTGCTGCTCAGTGCATTAAATATCTGTGAGCATTTGGATATTAATAGGGACTAATGGAAATATTTTGTTTTGGATTAAATCCATTAAGAGTTAGGTTAGCCATAAGACAAAATAAAAAATTAAAAAAAAAAAAAAAGAAAAACACTTAGGTCATAAAATTCTATTTCTTGCTTTGTGCAGCTACTATAGATCAAGGTTGTGGAAAGAATGACTGAAATTTTTCATTTAGCATCACGACCGTTTGTCTTCTCATGATGCACAAAGTAATGTGAAGGATGTGTAGATATCCCCTAAACTTGCTGATTTATTTTTTTTTAATGTGGGCATTTATTCCCACATAGACTAAGAAAATGGTCAGCTTATTCAAGTTATCTGAAATGATCTGAAGAGAGTTCAGCAGCAAACTCGTCGAAATACTGTAACAGTTCAGAATAAAGCAGATGAGTATGGCATGAACTGGCAGTCAACCATGTTTTATAATGGCAGAAACAAGATTTTATTTCATCTTATTAAAGAAAACAAATTTATATTAGCATGTTTGAAACTTAGACTGAATCACCTTCTGTCATAAATGCCACAACCATTGTAAGTTAGTGCTGTGGAACTATACTTCTTTGCAATATTTTGGAAAAGGAGTGATAGAAAGCTCCAAGAGAGTATACAAGGCCACAAGCAAAGAATTCATAAACAAGCCCAAAGATTTCAAAGATGAGCAGTGAGAACTTCTCAAATATTTGTGGTAAGAATGGTTTGTTTATTTTTAATTTAACATAAAGTATACAGCTTCGGAATTTTTAAGTAGGCAATGCTCAAAAATATTTAATGCTTGTTAACAAAGAGACTTAAAAATATGTCATCTGATCTTTCTTGATATTCAATATTTCTTTTGACTTTGATAAAATGAATAACCAGCAAGAAGGAATATACTCCTATGAGCATTTTACTGCACAAAAAATTACTCCCCATGTTAAAAGTACATGAATATATACAGAGAACTTAACTGAGTCCTTTTTGTGTGAAATGAGAAGATAGATGAAGAAAGATCTTATTAAAATTCATTCTTACTCTGTCAACTATACTATGTCTTTTGGTATTATAATGCTAGGTTGAGTTGTACAAAATTAACAATTTTTTTTGCTTCAGGAGGCACTAAATAGGACTGAAGCTTTGAGCCCTAAGAAACATAATGTATCAGATTCAATATCTCCTTGCTGTAAAATTCTCCTTTCTCACACACAAGAATTATTAGTAAAGGACAGCCAGTAACAAAATTCCAATTTGACATTTTTTAATGGTTCACTTTTGGGGAACATGGTCTAGGAATTGCATTTGATAAATGTGTTTTTAAAATATCAACCTAAACCATTCTGATCAATTCATCCTGTCATGTTCTTTGGATAGTCTTCTCCTTATAAGGACAATATAATAACCAGATGAGAAAATATTCTGAATAGTTCATGAAAGAGTTGGTAAGAAAGGAAATAGTGCAAAAGAATGGGGAAAAAAGCAAAGGAGGTAAGGAGAGCTCTCTTACCTGAAAAAAAAAACAAAAACGTTTTTACTCAATTATTGTTCGACATTTTCCTCTAGTACAGTTATTTACCTGAGACACACATGAGCAAAATATGACACAGACAGCAACTTTCAGCCCTTTGCAATGCAAAATTATGCATTTAAGGATGATGGTCTTTCTTCTGTAACCATAATGAATTGTTCTTACAATATCTAAATATATGCTAGAGTTTAGCAAGGAAAGAACACAGAACTAATATTTTCAAGCAAATGAATCAGGCAGAAAATAGATGACATAGGATGCCTGAGGTTGCAGATGAATTGTACATGAAGATCTTTGTTAGCCACATCCCCTATTGCCCTTCCTCCTAGCTTTGTAAATCAGATTTTACTTTTGACAGTTTCAGTTTCCAGCAGAGGCTCTGTACACTCTCTAGACATTCTCCTCAACTGAAAATTCTCATTAAGAATCTTAACTTAAAGCTAATGGAATGAGTATATGCACACACTATATGTTCTAAGTTAAGCATACCTGAAATAACTCTAAGTAAGTAGTTAGCTCAGTGTAAGAATTATTCTAGATGTGTTAGTGTAGTATATATGAACTGAGATCACTCTCACAACTAAGCATAACTGTTTTTTTTTTTTTTAACATATTTAGATTCATTTACATTGAATCCTAATATCTCTACAGTAATTGCATATTACCATATGAACATAGCACTCAAGTCCTGGACACAGAGGCACAGACATTTTTTTCTTGGCAAGGATGTCCAAAATCAGTCACAGGCAGGAACTGATTATTGAAATAGAGCTTCTAAGACACACTTTCAATTCTGGTTATGTAAAATTACCCATCTATGTTCATATTTTAGAGAGGATGAAATGTGATCTCATTTTCAATATCCCAACAAGGAACTTAAATTTCCAGTGATACAGTTATATTAAGTAATAATTTCTAGGTAGACACACAGAGATACCTGGTGTTAAAACTTATTTTTACTATGTGTGATACTTTTCTTTTTTTTCTGAATAATTTTCATGCACGGAACTATACACACATTGTTATGACCATTCATATTCATACATGATGTTATAAATCAAACTTCATTCAAAATTAGAAAACTCTTGAATAAAAAAATAACAGAGATACACGAAACATTCTCACTTTTATTCATGAAAAGACAATTGGAAATAGAGATGACCTCTTCTGCTCTGTTCTAGCAAAGGCGTAGTCCCAAAGCAGGGGGAAAAAACAAAACAAAACAACAACAACAAAAAAACAACATAGAAACATTGAAGAAAATAAAGAGGTCTGTAGCTTGTGTAGTCTTTTAGCTGAGAAACTAAGGAAACAGAGAGATGGGTAGCCTTGAGCTAGCAGAAGCAAGGAAGATAAGGGATAAAAGATAAAAAAAAAAAAAAAAAAACCAAGGAGAAAAACAGCTCCAGACTGACCTATAGTGGTCTTTTGCTCATTAAAGGTCATTAAATATTAAAAATCACACCCACCAAAATGCTAATGTATGCTAATGTAGGATTTGACCCCCCCAGCTGATCCTCTGTAATGAGCAAACTCAGTAGAGATAAGTTGGGTGAGCTTAATAGAGAAAAAGTAGCCAAAGAGATGTTTTTCACAAGCTTGTTATGTATAAATAACGGTGATTCAAGTCAGAGGTGTGCTTGCTTTGTGAAAGATCACCAAGGACCTGACTCTGGAGAGTTATATAATTAATTATTTAATTAAAAGACGTTTGTGTGGATTCTGACTCTGTGAGCTTATTGGCGCAGCGTACTGGGCATGAACCTATGGACAACAAGGGGACAGATCTAATGACCCAATTGATCTTACTAACAGAGAAGTAATAATTCAGTGCTTTTAACAGAAAGGGAGGAACTTTATGAAAAACAAGACATCAGTTCCAGTTTTTCACTTGTCTTCTTGATGTTTCCTATAGTGTCACTGAACAGAGTTGAGGAGGTTTTTATCTTACCAAATAAATGTTTTAGATTTAATATTTTTAAAAGGGCTTTACCAAAAAAACTCCACATTTTACTTTTTTTTTCTTTTTTTTCTTTTCCCCACAGAGAATGAAACTACAGTTATCCAATTTGGCTTTTTTTTTCTTTTTCTTTACAGTAATTTTAGACAAATATTTAAATGTCTAGACACTGCTAAAGATAATATATCCAGTCTTTTTATCCAGGATAACATTTGAAAGCCCAATACCAATAACTTAATCAAAGTTTAATCAAATTTCATTAGACTTTGGCACTTCTGTGCCTACAATAAGGACAGAACAAAACATACATATTTCAAAAGTGTTAGATAAAGATGTCTAGAGAAGATATTAATATATCAGTATTCTATGATTCTATACCATATATAATATCACAAAATTCAATATAATAAAATCATAGAATGGATTGGGTTGGAAGAGACCTTAAAAATTATTCAGATCCACCCCAGAGTTGCACGGAAAAGTTGTGGATGCCCCATTCCTGGAAGTGCTCAAGGTCAGTTTAGATGGGGTTTTGAGCAATCTGATCTAGTGGGTGTCATCCCTGTCTACGGCAGGGGGGTTGGAATGAGATGATCTTTAAAGGTCACTTCCAAACCAAGCCATTCCATGATTCTACAGCTACATATTGCCCTTCTATTTTTTTGTTTTGTTTTTACCTCTTAACTAGATCAGTGTTAAAAGACTATAAAATATGTTAATTAAAATAACTAAGAAAATACATATTTACAGAGAGTCATTTATGACATCTAAAATATTACACCTTTTTAATTATCTTTAAACTACTTAATGAAAAAGAAACTGGTAATTTCTGCTCTTTATCTGATGCATAGTACAATGGTTTTACTTTGACAGTGGGGTGGCTTGCTGTGGGAAAATATATGGTCCAGCTATTACCACACCACACTTAGAAAATCTGCAGATCTGTTCTGCTTTGGCATGAATTTCCACTATAACTAATTATGAACTGTCATAAAAATGTATTTTTTTTTTAATCTTGCTCATCTGACCTTCTTATAATTCAAATACGAATAAGTATCCTGCACAAACTCAAAAAGGACTATGAAGAAGAAACAGAGTTCTTGCTTGATGATTTCCAATTCTTTGCATTTATCAGCACTTCACACCTCCCATTTTCTTGTTTATTCAACAGTTCCATTAGTTCAACATTGATGGAGCATTGTTATTCCATACTATACTGCTATGTGTGCTTAAAGTCCAGTCTGTTGTTATTGAGGTTGCTGACTTTAAAACAAATGACCAACCAACTGATGCATAATATTAATATCTCTGCCTTAACAGAAGAAATCAGTCTATACTACTTCTGGTTTCAAAGGATACCAGCTGGTTTACAATAGGTGTTTCATGGGTTTTATGCCATGTGTTGCACAATGTGCTTCGCATCACTCCATCATCTTAATTAGCTTTTCAATTTGCAGTTTTGTGTTTGTACAAGATCAGAAGCAGCTGAATCAAATTCACTTTGCTCGTTACTGCAACCTTTGCAACGACTTTTGCTACTAACTGACATAAATATAAGCAGAGAAATAGGTTTTGGAAACTAAAATTCAGCTTTCTATCTTTTCATTCAAGTTTAAGGCAATGTCTTAAACATCTTCGTTGTTCTCATTAATTCTACATATGCTAATCAGAGGTGAACTTGACAAAAAAAAAAAAAAACACCTCTATGTTCCTGTATGCATGTGAAATATTTTTATGTTAATTAAAATTAAGACTTAATAAAAAATTATCTAAATTTAAAAAGTAGAATTTAAAGTAATCTGATTTGAAATCTGTGAATTCTTTAGTCTGTAGACTGGTAATATTATTTTCAATGTAGGTGTCATATCCAAAATTAAAATCTTTGCCAAGCAATGCTGAACATAAATTGTAATAATAACAAATAGTAAAAAAATAAAAAATAAAAAAAAAATAAAATTTAATTAAGCTTTACTTTTCTTCTCCTGTGAATTTTACTTTTATTAGCTATCTACTGTCTAGAACCAAACATAAAAATGTTTTAAATAGAAGTAGTATTTTATAGGATAAATCTAGTAATGAGAGCTTATCACATAGTCCAAATCTTCATCAGAATACAATAGAACAGAATAGTTTATTTCAAGGGACCTTTAAAGAAGATCAAATCCAACTGCCTGATCACTTCAGGGCTAACCAAAAGTTAAAGTATATTAATGAAGGCATTATCCAAATGCCTCTTGAACACTGACAGGCATGGGGCACCAATCACTTCTCTAGGAAGCCTGTTCCAGTGTTTGACCACCCTGACAGCAAAGAACTTTTTCCTAATGTTCAGCCTGAATCTCCCCTTATATTGTTCCCACGTATCCTGATATCTGTTACCAGGGACGAATAAACTGGCACCTTCTTCTCAATTTGCTCTCGTCACCCTTGGTTGTAGAGAGCAATAAGGTTGCCTCTTTGTCTTCTTTACTCCAAACTAAACAGCCCAATTCTCCTCAACCTCTCCACATAGGACAAGCCTTGAGGCCTTTTATCAGCTTTGATATCCTCCTCTGAAAGTATCTTAATTTCCTTTTTATATTGCAGAGCCCAGAACTGCATGCAATATTCAAGGTGAGGCCACACCAATGTTAAATATAGTGTGAAAATCACCTCTTTTGGCTAGATGGCAACTTAAATTATTTAACAAATGAATGAATGTGGGGATTTTACTCAGATGGGCAGCTGAGCTCCTCCACAACTGCTCTCTCATTCCGCCCCCTCAAAGGGAAAGAGGGAGAAAATACAATGCAAAGGGCTCAAGGGTTGAGATAAGGATGGGGAGAGATTGCTCAACAATTATCATGATTGGCAAAACAGACTAAGAGTAGGGAGATTCATTGCCTATTACTAACAAGCTAAAGTGAGAAACAAAGGAAAGAAACAAAAACCACCTTCCCCCCATCCACCCTCTTCCACCCCCTACCCCCTAGTGGTGCAAGTGAACAGGGAAATGGGGGTTGTGGTCAGTCTATATAGCACTTCGTCTCCGCTGCTCCTTCACAGTCACTCTCTGCCCCTGCTCCAATGTAGGGTTCCTCCCATGGGATGCCGTCCTTCCTGAACTGATCCTGCATGGGGTTCCCACAGGCAGCAGCAACTCTTCAAGAACTGCTCCAGATATGGGTCTGTACCATGGGGTCCATCTATCAGGAGCAAACTGCTCCAACCTGGCCCCCCACAGGCAGCAGCTCCTGCTAGGTTACCTGCTCCACCATGGTCCCCTCTCCATGGGCTGCAGCTCCAGCCTGGAATGTGCTCCAGCATGGTTTCCCCACAGGTCACAGCATCCATCAGGGCAGATCCACCTGCTCCACCGTGGTACACCACGGACTTCAGGGTAGAAAAGCCTGCTTCACCATGGTCCTCACCACAGGCCACAAGGGAACTTCTGCTCCAGCGCCTGGAGCACCTCTTCCCCTTCTTCTTCCCTAACCTTGGTGTCTGCAGGTCTGTTTTTCTCATATTTTCTCACTCCTCTCTCTCCCAGTTGCTGTTCTGCCCACCTTTTTTTGTTTGTTTGTTTTGTTTTGTTTTGCTTTTCTCCCTTTCTTAAATATACTCTCACAGAGGCACAAACAACATCGCTTATTGGCTCAGCTCTGGCCAGCGGTGGGCCCCTTATCTAACATGGGGCATGTACTAGATTCTTCTCACAAAAGCCACCCCTATAGTTCCCTGCTACCCAAAACCTTGCCGCGTAAACCAACGATAGTGAATTTTATCACAGGCACATTTAATTGACCAGTAATTAATTGAAAGCCAGGCAAGTAATAAGTTACTGGACAGTGGTGCCCAAAGCAAAAATATATGCAAACTGGCAGTGAATACCTTTAAGAAGAAAATGAAGAAAGGAGATTTCTAATCAGTGGCATTCTGAAACAGTCTGTCAATAATAGGACAAAGTAAATAAATACATACATACATACATGCATATATACATAAAAGAAAACCAAACAGCCAAAACCACCTACCTATATTGAGGACAAGGCTGTATAAAAACATACTGGAATTTCATCCAGAGCCATTCTTATTATAGAGTTCCATGTCTTTATTTAATATAGTGTTTAGAAACAAAGGACTCAGGCATATTCCCACAGTTAGTAAACAGATTTAAACTGTGCTCTGTCAGAGTCTGTTCCCCCAAAAAAGGAAGTTATTCTTGAATAACAGCAGCCCTAAAAGTATACATTCTTCTCAAAATTGGAAAAAAAAAAGCTGAAAAGTGATTTAGAAGCTGACTCATGTTGTATGGTACTCAGGATTACCATTTTTCAATTTTTATTTTTATTTTTTTTCCCAAAAATATCCAGTTTATTACTGTTACCTGAAAATAATGACCTTGGATGAGTATGTAAGAGGTTGTAGTCAGCCAACTGCTAGTAACCAATTCAACAATAGTATTATAACATAACATCTAAATTAAAGCTGAGTGGTGGCTGCCACATTAAGTTTCCTTTGGAAGATATCTTTCATAGGACAATTATTTATTTAATGTTTGTAACATTCTCCAACCCCGGTTGTACTTCATTTCAGGGACTAGAAGTCCTCCAGCTAAGAAGTTTGTGTCTGCTTCATCTGCAGAGCAGGTCAGTTATTGAATAAGGCAACAATTGAACTCGAGGTTTCCAATTGCCCTGTCACTTCTGAGGATGTATTTGCTGTAAGCAATTACGGTCATCACAGATTACAAATTTCCCTTTTGTTTTCATAAATATGTTCAATATTGCTGTTTTCCAAAGGTAGTTTCTGAATATTGAATGAGAAATTCTCAGTATTTACAATCTTGTTATTTGGCACTGGTAGTATATGGTAATCTCAAAGAAAAAAAAAGGTGAAAATTCAATTATAAATAAAACTATGAAATTGTATCTTACGTTTTTTCTCAGATGTCAAGTGTTCATAATTGTTCTTTATCCCTCATTGCCTTTGCATATTGTAGATTGTATCATTTTGTAGGCCTTAAAAAGATATAGGTAGAAGCATTTCCTATTCTTGTATTTGGTGAGAGTAACAGAATTTTTGTGAAAAAAAAAAAAGAGCTTTTATACTAATTAAGTGTTAATTACAGTGTGTAAGGAATGGGATAGAATACAACAGTCAGTACCTCAGGCAAAAGTTTGTTGTATAATTAATCCAAAGGAAAACCAATTATCTTCTAACATTAATAATTTTCCTGATGCTAGCAACACTAGCAAGAATCAGCTGAGGTTATGTACATGCTCCACTCTCTCATATTGATGTTTAATTCTACTTCTGGGACATATGAAGCCTACTGACACATCATACTTTCCAGGAAAATATCACACCATTGCAAGATCAGGTATAATTGACTGAGTAGCTCTTTACTGATCTCTAGGCCTACCCAGGATTAAAGCTGGGGAAGGAAGAAATAGCATTTTTGCAACATGTGTGTTATATTTTTGAAATGGCAGTGAAGTTCATGACAACTAGGATGAGTTGTGTGAATTAGCAGGGTTTCTCTGAGGAACTCCCAGCATGTGCTATAGGGCAAAACTAGAGTCTGAGGAGGCCTGGTTTCATGCCACTGCATGAAGCATGATCCTGGGCTTTGAAAAGCAATTACAGTGACATGGAACCCTAGAAAGAACTGAGTCAATAGAACTTATTTCTGAAACAACCTCATAGACACCTGGGCCAAACAGCTTGGTATTGAATGGATATATCACATTCCTTACCATGCATGAACCTCTGGGAAAAATGAATGATGTAATGGACTGTTAAAGACTACACTGAGAACAATAGATGCTGGGACAGTTAAACATTGGGATACATATTTAGCAAAAGCCAACTTGTTAGTCAACACTAGGGGATTTGAGCTGGCCCTGCCCAATCAAAACTCTTACATACTGTACAATGGGATAAAGTTCTGTAGTGCATATAAAGAACATGCTGAGGGAGACAGTTAGGGTTATTCTTGGCTCGGGCAAAGGCAAATCCCTTTGTAGGATTACTTTTGCTTGAGGACCTGGCTGAACTTGCTGGATAATGAGAGAAAATGGGGAAGTCCGATGTATACCACAAGGGGATTTGATTTTGGGAAAGAATAGCCAATGATTTGAATTGCATTATGTTAATTATTATATAATCCTGGGTGCTATCACTAATGGTTGCTATATGCCATATAAATGGTATTACAGTAAGAGTCACCCAGATTAATGAAGAATGAATTTTGATGGAACTGAACAAAGTGCAGCAGTGATAGAACTGGGCAAGTGCAGCGGTGGTGAAACCATGATTCTGCTTGTGTACCATTGAGCACATCAACTTTGCCCTACCCAAATTTCTAATTAATATTAGAAATGTACAAGTCAGTCATTACTGACTGTGATTCACATTACTTTTAAGTATTTGCCCTGTTTTAACTTTACATATTTCATTTTGATTAAATCTCTGCAAAAATAATATGATGCAATGAGTAACAAAAATGTTTCTAATTAACAAAATCCAGCCACAGGAAGGACAAACACTAGAAGTTAATAGAGTTTTGATAATTTTAATTGATTGGAAATTTCTCCCAAGTAATGCTTTTACAGACTTAATCTGGGTGGTGAGAGCATACTTTCTGAACAATAGACACTGGTTTTGTGTTGTTCGGTCATTATGAACTAATTTTGTATTGCAAATTGTATTTGTATTTTATTAAACAAGGACAGACTCGGTAAGTGCAACATGTGCCCTCTTTCATTGCTAAAATGTTTTAAGTAGCAAGTGTAATGGAAGTCTTACAAAATAGACAGGTGTACAGACAAGAATGTACAGACAAATTCATGGTATTGATGAAGAATGCTAATAAAATGAGGAGAGTCTGAAATACAGTTATGAAAATGCAATTACAAACAAATAATGTTTAAAGAAAATTCTATTCAAATCTGTTTGTGCTTTTTCATCATGTTTCCTTGGACAAAAGCATCTCATATCTCCAATTTTACACATATATTACAGGATTTTACTTTTGTACTGCTAGTGTTAAAACAACCAAACAAAAAAAACCCACAAAAAATCCTAAAATGACTCACTATCTGTAGAGACACTAGCTTAATTTCTAGATTATCAGGGAGATGCACATAGGCAGCTTATGTCTGTCTCAGCCACCAAGTCATCGAAAGTTCAAATCAGATCTGATGTTATCTATGGACCGCTATTCAGTTTATTTATAAAATAAACAATAAAAAAAATTGTCACATTATTCAAATAAATAGATTTGGGAATATTCAACTCCAGGAATAAAAATTAACCCTCACAACAACACTTGAAATTCAGTAGTCTCTTTCACATTTTCAGATTAAGATAATATGTTTGTTATTCATAGTGTAAAAAGGTTTAATTTTCCACTGGGCTCAGTCTAAGACTCTGTGTTTGGGTAAACGTTAACACACAAGCCAGAATTCAAGGACTGTGAAATGACATAAATCAAACACTAGTAAAGTCACAAAATTTCAAATGTCTCACAGAATCACAGAATCGTCTAGGTTGGAAGAGACCTCCAAGATCACCTAGTCCAACCTCTGACCTAACACTAACAAGTCCTCCACTAAACCATATCGCTAAGCTCTACATCTAAATGTCTTTTGAAGACCTCCAGGGATGGTGCCTAAACCACTTCCCTGGGCAGCCCATTCCAATGCCTAACAACCCTTTCAAGTTCTTCCTAATATCCAACCTAAACCTCCCCTGGCATAACTTTAGCCCATTCCCCCTTGTCCTGTCACCAGGTACATGGGAGAATAGACCAGTTTCCACCTTGCTACAGCCTCCGTTAAGGTATTTATAGAGTACGATAAGGTAGCCTCTGTGCCTCCTCTTCTCCAGACTGAACAATCCCAGCTCCCTCAGCTGCTCCTCATACGACTTGTTCTCCAGGCCCCTCACCAGCTTCTCTCATGTGATATTCAACATTTTAAACTATTATTGTCATTTGCAAAGGTGACAAATTATATTCATTGTAATTGTAGTGATCAGATGGTAATAATTAGGAAAGGGCCAGGATGAAAGAGACACTAAAACCATTTTGTTGTGCATTAAATCAGATGATGATTACAATATAGCCACAAGGAAGTATTATGATAAAGGTGATAGATTCTGATCTCTCGTGCTACACAGATCTAGAATCATTGCATTTTTTTTAATGCAGACCTTTATATTCTCATCAGAATGGAAGAAAGAAAGATGCTGGTGGAGAAAAATTAACTGAAAGAAGGAATATGAAGTAAATACGCTGCAGAGTGGGAGCCGACTATTATAAAGGACAGTGAAATACTAACTGGGCAATGAAATGAAAAATGGTTCATCTAACTCAAGGTTCAGAAGATAAAACAGAGAGTAGGAACTCTCTAAGTGAAAAAACAATTTAATAATCAATTGTTTTAAAATTCTTAGCAGATGAAAAAGATTTGAGGTGGGAAAAATCTGAAATGTTTCAAATGTTAAGTAAAAAATAATACAGATCATACACTGAATGCAAATTAGAGGAGATATAGCACTCAAATAATTTGCAAGGTGAAGTATGCCTTGAGAAAACCTGGTTATTTATTTTAGAAAGAGTATCATAGAAACAGGGAAGCCAAAAGAAAGGGCAGTGTGAAAAATACTGGAAATTAATTATGTTCAAAAAGACTGGAGAAAGTAAGTTTTGTTCCCTACAACAGAAGCAGTTCAACAGAAGACCACACTGAGAGAGACAGTATAGTGGAAAAGATGGATTCTATATGGCAATCTATGTAAGTACAGTACCCAAAACTAGAACAGAAGGGGAATAACATATGTCAACAATAAACAAATACTTTGGATGTTAGAATATGGGTGGATTATATATATACATATTTTAATTAAAACCCCTATAATTTTCTATTTCTATAAATATAACTGGTGTCTGTAACAGTGTTCATAAATTCACGAGTTTGTTGTTATTTACTCTTTCAGTCAAACTAGAATTATTAATAAGTAGCACTGTAAGGGGAAGTTCTCTACTGAAACACTCCTTATGGAGAAGGGAGAAAGATTCCTGGGAAGGAAAATGATAATATAAATTATGAAAGAATAAAAAGAGCAGTAGAAGGTTTCACAAGAAAAGACCCAACTTTTTGCTTCAAGAAATATATATATATTTGTTTGGAGTATAAGAATAGAATAACTTCCTTTATCATCCATCCATGAACTGGAAAGGAAAAGGAAACAAATAAATGTTGATTCTGCAATGACTCACTCTTTGTGCACCTGATTAATCTATGCACAATCAGAGCACAGGGACAGTGAAATCACCCAAATAAAAATGATAGTTTTACACCGTTTCTGAACATCTTTTGCAGGTTTTGAATAAAATTGTTTTGATTTGTCCTTGTAAGTGATTTGGGTACCTCAACTTGGGTCATTACATCATTTGGGTACTTAATTCCAAGAATAAATAACTAATTCTATATTCAGCATTTAAATCTACTTTTTTATTATTATTTTATTTTTATTTTTGTGTGTGTGTGACAAAATGATGCAACAAATCATGAGCTGAGCAAAAAAATGTGTTGTAAAGTTGGTCAAGGCCTGTAGCTGGTTGCCCAGTGAGGCAACCCACTCTTTAGAGATACTCAAAATTTGACTGCCCAGGGCCCCAAACAACTTTTTCTGACTTGGTTCTGATGAGTAGACATTTGGACTACCTGACTTCGAGAGATACTTTTCAACCTGTGTTTTTCTATGACTTCCTGGAACTCAGAAAAGGGATCATTATAAGTGTTCAGTTTCTTGTAACATTTGTTTCAGATTTTTGAAAGATAGTGCGAGGAACTAAATAGAAACAAACAATTGTGTCTGATGTTAGACAGTGATGTACAAGACAGAAATTCTGGTGAAATTCTACATTTCTAATCACACCAAGCATAGACAAGAAAGTCAAGGCAGTTTATACTCATTCCAAGTACAGACTGGTAGCTTTTTGTAGTTAAAATACACAATAGATAACAGAGTACCATGTCTGACAATGGATCTTACAGGTATTTGAGACACTCCAAGTCAAATTTTCAAAAAATGTGGTCCATTGTGTCCATAGGGTGTTTTGAGATGTTTAGAATTAGGGTTGCATGTCAGTTCTGAAAATTATGTCGGGGCAATTGAGTGAAATTTGTCTCTTAGGCTTAACTCTTCTAATAACCTCCCAAAAGTGAGAGGAAAGCTGGTGGAGTCCAAAGTTTCAAAGCTCTAAACTCTGAAATCCAAGACTGCACCTCAAATTAGAAAGCATGATTAAAGATCTTGTTGCACATGTGAGAAATTGACAACATTAAATGGTTCTCATGATGACTTGGAAATGTCTGGGTTAATTTTTGACTCTGAACACTCCTCTTAAAGAGACTTAAATGAGGCTTAAATGAGCCAATACAACAATATTTTGTCAGTTATCTGAATTTTTCTATAGTAAAAAGAAAAACATTTTTCATATTTGAATAACAATAACAGTTGCTGTTTTACTGATACTAACGAAAATGTATTAACACTAGCTTGAACATAATGAAAGTTTACAGTAGCCCACATAACATCAATAATATTTGACCTGAAAACAAAAATAAAAAATGAGAAAGAGTATGTTCCAGCAGACAGGGTTATATTTCTGGCTTTCTCATTATCCTGTTGTGTAAACTGTTTAGGTTTTTCTCTGAGAATTTGATTTTTCACTTTTTGTTCATCTTATCTTAATCAACTATACAGTGTTCTGAATAATGACACCACATCCTTTCTTGTTTGTGTTGTTCCTAGTATAATAAAGCTTCTTTAGTTGGAACATCTATATAGTGCTGTAATCCAAACTGACAAACAATAAAATCAAAATCTCAGATTTTATAAGTATTTACACACACTCAAGTCGACAAGTATATATAGTATATTAGAATTACATTCTGTGGTAAGAACCCCTGATTTATGTTGCTGTATTAACTGACAAATTCAGATAAATAAAATAAATAACTTAAAGAACTAACTTAAAATAACTTAAAATATTCTGAAAAAATTATTAAACCACCATTTTTCAGTAATAATGTTTCTAACTAATTTACTTGATCAGCCCAGAAGGGCATCCGAATGGGTGGAAATATCTTTCTGAAAATTCTTGCCTTAAAAGAGCTCTTCTGTTAGGGTAAGATTACTCTGTGAGACTGTCTAAGAGTATGTAGTGATTCAAGGAAGTCCTTAATGCTCTTTCTTCAGAAATGGTCACCTTCTTTTGTCTCTGAGCCCTGCCCAGCTAGATTTGCATTTTATTTTATTTTATTTTATTTTATTTTATTTTATTTTATTTTATTTTATTTTATTTTATTTTATTTTATTTTATTTTATTTTATTTTATTTATTTATTTTTATTTTACTTTCTTATTATTAATATTATTTTATTTTATTTTAAACCTTGTCACAGAAGAGACTGATGTGGTTTGTTTGGAACACCTGTAAGGTTTAGGTGTGGAAGCAGGAATGGAACAGGTGAAAAGCAGATAGCAATAAAAAAATTATACATTTTTTAAAGTTCTTTGGGTTAAGAATTATGTATGATGGGCCCTGGATTCTAACCAAAGAAATTCAGAGACCATATTTTCTGGTAAGTTTTTCATCCTCAGTCACTTTCAACCTATCAAGAGAAAGCTGGCAGTAGATAGCTTCTGAAAAGTAACTTTTTTTAGCTTGCTTATCAGTCTACACAAGTAAGTTTCTGTAACTAGCTTATTTCAGTGACAGACAGTTACCATGTTAATTAGGAAACCACTGTAACACTTAAGTGAAAAAATGAAAATAAAATATTTTTTCTTTGACTTGCATATACATGTATTTGAAGAGGAGAAAACTGAAATGAATTACAGTCATTTCATGCCCAGTTGTGCAATGTGATACACTACAGATCCACTCACTCTTCATTTTAGACATGATGGACAGACAAGAAAGTTTTTTTCTTGAAACATGTCTTTCTTAATATAGTTTCTTAATAGGTTGTGGCAGATCCAGTTAAAGAATCATAGAATCATACAATAAATAAATGTGACCTATTGCATTCAATAACCCCCAACAATTATAATGGAACTTTCTGTTAATTGATCATTCATTCAGAACAGCACATTCATGTTTTCATAGAATTATAGAATCATAGAGTGGTTTGGATTGGAAGAAACCTTAAAGATCATCTAGTTCCAACCCCCCCTGCCATGGGAAGTGACACCTTCCACAAGACTAGTTTGCTCAAAAAACCATTCACCAACACTGCCAGGGATGGGGATCCTCAGCTTCTCTGGGCAACCTGTTCCAGCGTCTCACCACCCTCTGAGTAAAGAATTTCTTCCTTATATCTAATCTAAATCTCTGCTGTTTTAGTGAAAAACCTTTACTCCTTGTCTTATCACCACATTCCCTGACAGAGTCCTTCCCCAGCTTTCCTGTAGGCCCCTTTTAGGTATTGGAAGACTGTTATAAAGTCTCCCTGAAGCCTTCCTTTCTCCAGGCTGAACAATCCCAACTCTTTCAGCCCATCTTCATAAGAGAGGTGCTCCAGAACCTTGATCATCTTTGTGGCCCTCCTCTGGACTCGTTTTAATACTTCCATGTCCTTCTTGTGCTGGGAATGCCAGAGCTGAGTGCAGTACTCCAAGTGGCACCATACAGGAGCAGAGCAGTTGGAGAGAATCACCCCCCTTGACCTACTGGACACACTACTTTTGATGCAGCCCAGGATACATTTGGCTTTCTGGGCTGCAAGCGCACATTGTTGGCTCATGCTGAGCTTGTTGTCAACCAACACCTCCAGGTCCTTCTCATCAGGGCTGCTCTCAATCCATTCTCCACCCAGCCTGTAGTTGTGTTTGGGATTGTCCCAATGCCATGCTTTTTCAATGCCATGCTTCTTTTGGTGCAGCCCAGGATTGTGTTTGGATCTGTGTTTTTTATGAAATATATGATTTGAACAGTTGGTGTTCATGTTATTCCTTACTTACACGTATTTAAGTCAATCACACTATGTAGCTTCAATGACCAGGGTCTTCTCTTCTCCAGACTGAATAGTCCCGTCTCTCTCAGCATCTACTGAAAGGAAGAAGCATCAGATCCTTAATGATCTTTGTGACACTTCACTGGTTGCACTCCGGTATGTCCATGTCTCCCTTACACTGGGGAACCCAGTACTCACAAGAGAACCTGGATGTGTCTCACAGTGGCTGAGACACTGGTAATCCTTTCTCACAGAGAGGAAGGATTACCTTCCTTGGCCTGTTGGCAATGTTCTGTCTAATGCATGCCAGGAGACTTTTGGCCATCTTTGCCTCAAGGATACATCGATGGCTCATGGTCAGCTTGGTGTCCACCAGGACCCCAAGGTTGTTCTCTACTAAGCTGTTTTCCAAATGATTGTGTATGAGTGCATGCTGTTTTTCTTCCCTAGGTGCAGGATTTTACATTTCTCTTTGTTAAATTTCAAGAGGTCCCTGATAGCCCATTTCTCCAGCCTGTCTAGATCTGTCTGAATGGCAGCACAACCTGTGTATCAGCAATTTTTATTTTTATTTTTTAATTTATTTTTGCATTTGACTTTATTACTTTTTTTTTCCATCCGCAAAACTGCTGAGGATGCACTTGGTCCCACTATCCAGGTCATTAATGATTTTAAACAGTACTGGCCCCAGTATGGTGTGATGTTGTGCTCCCCCTACAACACACCCACCCATCTTTGTTACCTTTATTTCCCATAACCCTGCTCAAGTGATAGCCACCACTGGCGATCAAGATGGCTGCATCTGACTTAATCAGATAACCATCAGTGGAGGTTGTGATGGATGTCTTCTGGTCACGGTGGTTGCATCCATCCCATCATGGACTTGAGAGAGACAGATGACAATACAATGGCCAAATTTGGTAGTATCCAATTCAAGCCAAATTTGAAAGAAACTAATAGCTTCATTTGGTATGCAAACATGACTATAAGTCAATTATTTTACCCCACAAATAGTGAGCAGCCCAAGAGCCCTTTGAGCTCTCTTGTATTGCAGTGGGCTGCACGACTGTATCTCTCCTTGAGTAGGGACACCTCTCAAGGTTACATCTGCTGCAGAGATCCCTTACACATTGAAGTCAAGAGATTCCTTGACACTACAGATGCTTGGTAAGTGACTAATAGCTTGCTAAACTTTGCAAGCTTCACTGAGATTATATCTTAGATTGATTGTGCACATGAAATCCTTTAGATATAAACCATTTACCAAATCATAGAATCATAGAATGGTGTGGGTTGGAAGAAACCTAAAAAGATCAGCTAGTTCCAAACCCTCCTGCCATGGGCAGGGATGTTGCCCACTAGACCAGGCTGCACAGGGCCTCATCCAACCTGGTCTTGAACACCTTCAGGGCTGAGATATCCACAAGTCTGAATTTAGGAGTGGATTCAGAGGCACCTAGGCTCCTTACCTTTTTGGTTCAAGGAGTTAAGAAAGCAAGGGGGTCCAGTCTGAACCTCATGACTTAATGAGGAGTGTCTCCTCAACCTTTAGACATAAACTGTTGACCAAGTGTCTGGTACTAAGTTTGGATCCAGCCACACCTAGGCTCTTCTCTCAGAAGGAGTTTAGAATGCAAGGGGTTCCACTCTGAACCTTATGACTCTAAGGGAGAATCTCCTGGATATGTGTGTTTAACCCTATCCTCTGTGTGGAAACTAATCAAATGTACCTTTAAATCTTGTTAAGTCACCATCTAATTTACAATCAAACTTTATTAAATTACTTTATTATATCAATAAAACATACTGCTGTTTCTCTCTTATGAGTGAAGTGAATGACTCCTTCCATGATATATTGATCTGGCATATCTGACTACTGTCTGTCTTTTATCTGGAATTCATGCTGCTGTTCAGAACCCTTTGAACACAGCAGTAGTCAGTTTTAATTCCACCTTATTGTTCATTTATAGTGCCTGTATTTCTTCCGTAGGTCTATGAGAATGTTATGGAACACAGTGTCAAAAACTTGAGTAAGGTCAAGATAAATAACATCCATTTAAGTTAACATAAAGTGATTAAAGAGATAAATATTTTTATTTTTAAATCATATCCACAGCTGGGTTTGCTTGTTTTTCAGAAGCTGATACTTTCAATATACTGTCACTGAAACTTCTAGGTTTATAACAGGTAAATTATCCATGTTGTTGGTTGAAGACACGAAGAAATTTAAAAATATATATAATAGCACATTTCCATAGTAAGGGAGATAAAATGTCAGTTATCTTTAAATATAGCTGTTGAAATCACAACAAATCATTCTGAGTGTCTAAGTAAATTCATTTATTAGTTTTAGGGCATTATTTTAATTATATGATAGCTACTAATGCCAATATGTCAGCATTTCCACAGAAGCAAATACATATCTCCTTTTAAAGACAGAAAAGGGTAGGTTTGAAGCATGCTTATTTCCCTTCTGTTATGTATCTTAATATAAAGATTTAGGAACAGACATAATATAGGAACTGAGATAACCTTACTCTCTAAAGCTAATAGCATTTAAAGTTTATCTTTTTAAATATTGATAGTGGCCCAACAGTGAAAAAACTGTTCTTGCTAATACTTGGAACTAAAAACAAGCACTCCACAGAATGAGACCTTTTTAAAGTAAACAGCTGAAACCAAGAAGCTTCATTACTTTTAAATCCTGTTTTCTCATTAGGATTACAACTCCTTGCCAGTTGGAAGTGATAAGAGTCTAAGAAAGGAATTTTCTCTGCTGCTACTTTAATTTTTAGTTGTCAGGTTTCCAAAGTTTACCTCTTATTGCAGCCATGTATCTGAAAATGGATAGGACTTGGCACTGGTTACTGTACTAGAGAATGCCTTGTCAAGCCTTTTTGAAAAAAATGTAGTGCCAGACCAGTTTGCCAGGAAGCAGTCTTTGCCCTTTTCTTGTTTGTCTATTTAGATTTCCTATTATTTTCATCCTAGGAAAGAAAAAATGTAGAAAATAAACTTTTTCTAAAATATGATGAGAAATCCAAGAAGTTAGCAAATACAACAAACAACTTGAGAAAACTACCCAGTTGATTAGAGAATAAGAATCCTATTACTTAGACAACTCTGAAGTATTGAAATTTGTTTTTATGTCACTTGGAATAAAGTAGATAAATTTATCCTTTTCTCCAAGTAATAGGAAAGAAAAATTAAGGATCATAGAGTGCACATCAACATAGCAGATCTCAAACCAGAATACCAAAAAGCCTGGTATTTCTCCAACTTTATTTTGAAATTTGGATCTCTTACTTCCCATCGAAGTACACAGATTTCAGAACTGTAAGAAGCTCTTGGTCTTCCTGGAGATATTTAACCCTATAAAACAATTAAATGGCTACTGGAGGAGAAAGACTGACTCTTTATCCTCATTTTTTTCATCATGCATGTTGGCTACATTGTATGTTTTACCAGCTGCAATCTTGATGGTTACCCATAAAGACAAAAACAGATGAGGACTAAACCCAGAAAGGCTACTATTTTCATTTCTAGTATTACCACTTTCAGTCAGTTTTGTTTTTTTATTTTGGCCTTTTGTTGGAAATAATATTGAGCAATAGGTGCATTGGCTTAACTGTCATAAGTTACCTTATACCTCTCCCTACAGAAAGAGAACTAAGCCACAATTAATGTGCTTAGTTCAGTTTCCCAATACAACTATTTGTCTCTTTCAGCTATAAAAACTACTAGGGCTGGTTTAGCTGCTTTACCAATTCTTTCTGCCAAGGCACAGGATGCATGGCAACAGATAAAGATGTATGGCAAATACCCTGACAAATAAGGTTATATTCCACTGTCAGAATAAGCATTTGGTTTAGGAACACATAGGATAATGCACCAGAATTCCAGTATCCAGCTCTAAGACAGAAAATTCAGAAGCAAGAAAAAGGTAAACTAATTTTTGTGAACAGTTTGTCTGTCACATAGATTAGCTGGCCCTGAAAAACTAGCTTTTGTTTCCATTGCAAATATATTGCTCCCAGCTTCATTGGCAGTTTTTTCTATTCCCTTGGCAACAGCATTCTATTCATGATTTTTTTCATATCTTAATCAGGAACGTATAATGGTTGGTTTTGTTAGTTAACGTGGTATATTGTGACAGATAATATCTGAAGATTCCTAGTAGCTATAGTGAAGATCAGCTTGAGGTCTTCACATGCTCTTCACATGCAACTTGTTGTTAACCTATATATACATAGCACCTAATAAATAAGGAGTAGATATAAAATAATAAAAGTCCTTGGGTAAATTATATGCACAAAAGAAACATCCTTTGTTAGATCAGCTGACATAGGTGAAAACAAAAAAGTCAAAATTTAAAGCACAAAAGACCTTCTACTTTAAATGCATTTGTAAAAATGTCAGTGTTTTTAGCACATACAAAAGTGATTATAGCACATTTAGGAAAAGGGTAAGGTATCCTGAAAAACAAAACTTTCCGATTTTACTGTCTGGGTACTTTAAGCCTTACCTGACATGCCCTTTATATTACAGATCCAGACATCTCAGGGACAAGGTCTGACAGCTTTGATGGAAATATAACATACATCTTACTCCAAACATCTAGCATATCATATATCAAATCTCTCTAAAAATGGCAGTCAGCCAAACTACTATATAATGTCCAACTTTATGAATTCTGTACTTGAAGGCAGAAGTTGCTGAAGGCACAACAAAATAGATAGGAAAAGAAATGTATCTACTAAGTATCTACTGAGAAGAGAACAGACTGTCCAGAAAATCTGGGAATGCACTTCTGAAATACTGTTTGATCTTCACCATGGCTAGGACAGCTTGGTGAAAACTTTGCTTCTACAACGCAAAAATACCCAGTGAATTTCAGAGTGAATTGTTAATTTGAATAACCGGGACAACTAACTGAGAGCTTTTGTGAAACTTAATACAGAAAGAAAAATAATGTAAAAATGATACAAAATAATATTTCAGATTGTATGTCTCAATAAAATTAGATAAATTATTTTCATATTGTAATAATGGATAAGTCTAAGAAAAATTTGGAAGAAATTTTGGAAATATAGTAAAAGACTATTCTTGTTAAAAGATAAGCTGAATATACATCTCAATCACAAAAGAGAAAATATACCAAAGAGTTGAATAAAGATGTTTACTGAAAGCTCAGAGACAAAATCAAATGAGGCAGAAAGATTTATCAGTAGCCAGAAGCCAATTAGTATCAAGAGGGAAAACCAGGCTGATGTGCCACTCAGTGGAGGAAAGCTGCTGTTCCACAGGAGCAGAAAGCCACAAAGCTACAGGAAAATTGTTGCCAAAGATATGAACTCATTTTTTACTTTTTTATTTTATTTTATTTATTTATTTATTTTTAAGGTAAGTGAACTCAGACACTCATGACAATTATTATCAGTGACAGAAGGACAAAACTTCAGTTTGGTACAAATAGAGCAGGTTAGAGGTTAGCTAGATAAATTCAATGTATTAAAATTGACTAGGCTTTAAGGATTTCATTTTACAAGATTTAAGCATCTGGCTGATAAAATTTCCTTTTATCAGTAAATATCTTTGAAAACTTGTAGAGCTTTTCCAGAGGACTGGAAAACTAGCAAACATAATGAAAAGTTTTAAAAATAATATTTGGGGAATTAATGCTGTAGTACTTTTTATTGTTAATGGAACTCATAGTTTCTTTCCTTTCCACTTCCCCCGCTCCCTCCCCCTGGAAATGATAAGTCCTTTTTTTTATTATCTGGACACAGTGTAAGAAAGGTTTCAAAATCTCCAGAGGCTTTGGAGGATTCCAAGGATTCCTCAAGTTATTCTTTTCCAGTACGAAAACTCTTTTTTTTTTTTTTTTTCAGTGCTATAAATGCATCACTGTGGTTTTTCATTACATAATGTGGGAATGGAAATGTTGTTTTTGCAGTGTTACATTGTATAGAAGGAAGGAATGTGGTATTGAAATATGCTTACAGTGATAAGAAAGCTTAACAGAAAACCTTGTAAAATGCAGACAGCCGGACTCCTTAGAGCAATTAGGTGAAGATCACGGTGTCAAGTCAAATCAGATAAGTGATGAAACATTACCACTTCAAACAGTAAAAAAGTCAAAAGAAGCTTGAAATTTAACAGGCCAGCAACTGAAGGCCAGGCATTGTCTGTGAAGCATCAGATAGATTGTGAACCTGGATTACCCAGTCAATGGGGAAACAGGGGAGGGTCCTGTCATCAAAAAGTATATAAACTGTGTTTTGGAACTAGTGGGCGCGCTCTCCTGCTTGTGGGGCGCCCGCCATTGCAATCGCGAATAAATTACTACTTCACTGAGATCCTCGCCTGAGCCTAAGTTATTGGCTACGGAGTGTTTCTCACAATTTGGGGGCTCGTCCGGGATCCAGTCACCTACCGGGGAGCCCCACCGCCGCAGCAGCAGGAAGGCATGCCCCGCTGATTTCAGCGGTCCTGTGCATCGACGGTGGCGGTTCTGCGGAGAGCTGACAGAGGGCCCGAGACTGATTAAAGAGGCAGGATCCGTGAAGTAGTGGGGAAAGGGAAGAAGGTAGGCACTCAGGGTTTTAAGAATTGATCCGGTAACTCTGTGCACAGACCAAGGTAAGAAATATTAAGTATTGCTTTGGGGGTCGGGTGAGACTCTGTGTGATGTGTGATGTGTGATTGAGACGTACTTTTGTACGAAGCGAGTGTGGAGTCCTGATCCGCGGTTCCGTAGCTCCGCGAGGGGCGCGGCCGGAGACGGACGAAGCGTGAGATAAGGGAGAGAAAGGAAGAGTCTCGGGAAATTTTGGTGTGCGGTAAGCCTTGCACAGGGTAGTGCTTGGCAGTACACCAGGGAAATTTGGTGTGCGGTAATCCTTGCACGGGGTAGTGCTTGGCAGTACACCAGGGAATTTTGGTGTGCGGTAAGCCTTGCACAGGGTAGTGCTTGGCAGTACACCAGGGAAATTTGGTGTGCGGTAATCCTTGCACGGGGTAGTGCTCGGAGTACACCAGGGAAATTTGGTGTGCGGTAAGCCTTGCACGGGGTAGTGCTTGGCAGTACACCAGGGAAATTTGGTGTGCGGTAATCCTTGCACGGGGTAGTGCTCGGAGTACACCAGGGAATTTTGGTGTGCGGTAAGCCTTGCACGGGGTAGTGCTCGGAGTACACCAGGGAATTTTGGTGTGCGGTAAGCCTTGCACAGGGTAGTGCTTGGCAGTACACCAGGGAAATTTGGTGTGCGGTAATCCTTGCACGGGGTAGTGCTCGGAGTACACCAGGGAATTTTGGTGTGCGGTAAGCCTTGCACGGGGTAGTGCTTGGCAGTACACCAGGGAAATTTGGTGTGCGGTAAGCCTTGCACGGGGTAGTGCTCGGAGTACACCAGGGAATTTTGGTGTGCGGTAAGCCTTGCACAGGGTAGTGCTTGGCAGTACACCAGGGAAATTTGGTGTGCGGTAATCCTTGCACGGGGTAGTGCTCGGAGTACACCAGGGAAATTTGGTGTGCGGTAAGCCTTGCACGGGGTAGTGCTTGGCAGTACACCAGGGAAATTTGGTGTGCGGTAATCCTTGCACGGGGTAGTGCTCGGAGTACACCAGGGAAATTTGGTGTGCGGTAAGCCTTGCACGGGGTAGTGCTCGGAGTACACCAGGGAATTTTGGTGTGCGGTAAGCCTTGCACAGGGTAGTGCTTGGCAGTACACCAGGGAAATTTGGTGTGCGGTAATCCTTGCACGGGGTAGTGCTCGGAGTACACCAGGGAATTTTGGTGTGCGGTAAGCCTTGCACAGGGTAGTGCTTGGCAGTACACCAGGGAAATTTGGTGTGCGGTAATCCTTGCACGGGGTAGTGCTTGGCAGTACACCCCCATTTTCCAGGATAGGAAAAATGGGAAATATGAGTTCCAGGGGACAGGGAGATATCCCTGGGGGAGTGCCTCCCGACTGTCCTTTAGGAAGGATGTTGAGAAATTGGAAGAATAACCCCAAAACTAAGGAAAAAGATAGGAAGAAAATGGTTAAATATTGTGTATCAGTCTGGACGAAAGAACCAATTAAAGGAGCTGCAGTATTTTGGCCAAAATACGGGTCTGACAAAGATTGGGTATGTCAGGCCTTAAATTTTTATGTTAATAACAAATTTCCATTTTCGGAAGAAGAATCGGAGTATGCAGCTTGTTGGATACAAGGAATAAATTTGGTTTTGAGCAAAAATCAGAATAAAGAGGGAAAGAAAAAGGAAGAGACAAGTGATAAATGGGACCTTCTGGATAACTTACCTCCTCCTTATAACCCCCAAGTTGCTGCAGCAGCAGCGGCTGCTGTAGCAGTTTCTCCGAAAGAAGAGACAGGAACTATAGATAACATTAGCTCTGGGAACAGGAGGTACCCCAAACTGGTAAAAGAATTAGAACAAGGTAGAAGAGGTACTGAGAATTTTGCCTTCCCTGATACTAACAGCACTAACACTATCTGTGTATCCTCTTAAGTGAACTTCCCCCCCTCCTTACCAGCAGAGAGGTTAGGAGTTTCCTAGGGCCTAACTTATACTCTTGGGGAGGGGGAATTATGTATATAAATATGTTGTTTACAGGGAAAGAAATGGGAATGATCAGGAGGAGAGCTGCAATACAAAAATGGGAAAGAACTCATCCTCCAGGACCAGGGGTAATACCGGCAGGGCAGAAATAACCACTTGCCGATCCTGGCTGGAAGAATAATAGTGTGCAACACAGAAATCATATGAGAGACTTGGGGTCAGAATGAGAAAGTACTTGGGGATGAATCCTGAGGACCTGGTATCCCAAGGGCTCTTGAAAGTTCATTTTGTGATTGAAGCCTGGCAAGATGCACAGAAAATGCTCCAGAAGGTGGGGGGGATGTAGTGAACAGTCACTGGGGGCCCTCCTGTGGGAGGCCCTGAACGTGTGTGTCAAGAGGGGAGATGAGAAGGAACAGCAGAGAGTGAAACTAATGGTATTGACAGTGTAGCAGGTAGTCAGGCAGAGGGTTGGAGAAAGAGGAAGAAAATCTTCAGGGGGAGTCAGGGCCAGGATGGAAAAGAGGGGAAGAGAGATGAAGGAATGGCAGGCAAGGAAAGCTACCCGTGTTGTGGCCTGAATCTTAGCAGGGACAGGCTTTGATGGGATGTTTTAAGTGTGGGCAGGCTGGCCACTTCAGGTAGGAATATCCGGAGTGGAAGAAGGAGGAGAGAAGGAAAATGGGATGAGGGAGAAAGGTATGGAATTAAGTTGGCTAATGACTGAGACTTTGGAGAAAGTACAGGCTGGAGAAAGATAGGAAGAAGTGTTAAGAAGAGTTATTGAAGGTGTTAAAGGTGTGGTATGTAATGTTTGACAGAGCTGTTTTTTGAATGAGTTGGGAAAGTTGAATGAGCAGGGAAAGAGGATGTAGGCATTATCTAAGTAACCGTCTAGAAGTTTTGGTATATTTGCTGTGGTGTTTGGTCAGTTTCCCAAGTATCGAGAAGGGGGGGGCAGGGGGGGCAGCCTGCTCCACCAGGGGCCTCTCCACAGGCCGCAGGGGGCTTCGGCTTCGGCGCCTGGAGCGCCTCCACCCCCTCCGTCTGTGCTGACTTTGGTGTCTGCGGGGAGGTTTCTCACTCCTCGCTCTCCCAGCTGCTGTTGAGCAGCAGGTTTTTGTTTGTTTGTATGTTTGTTTTCGTGGATGTGCTCTCACAGAGGCACGGACTGTGTTGCTCATGGCTTGGCTCTGGGCAGCGGTGGGCCCCTCTGGGGCCGGATGAAATTGTCCCTTATCTGCTACGGGGTGGTTTCTGGATTCTCCTCGTGGGGGCTGCCACTGCAGCCCCCTCCGGAACCTTGCCATCAAACACAATACAGAGGGGCAGCTAGGTCATTAATGGCCTGTAAAGTATCAGGGATTAAATTAACTAATGAAACCCTAACAAGTGATGGGGGTAGAAGGGGCTGGGATAACAGTGCCACCTTTGGGGGGTACCAAGCTGAGACTAGGGGATAAAATGATCTCTGGGCAATTATTGTATGTACCCAAGGCAGGGACTAACTTGTTGGGAAGGGATTTGATGATGAAATTGGGCATTCAAATAGTAAATTCTTAGACTGGAATAACAGTGGTATTAATGGAGTGCTCTCAGGCCCTGAGAGCAAAGATATATTCACCTCTGACTGGAAAGACTCTGAAGTGGGGGCGGAAGCAACAATACAGATGGACAGTTTTACCTCAGGGGTTTACAGGGCCTCTGATTAATTTGGGCAAAGTTCTAGAACAGATTTTGGAGCAATTCCAACCTCCCAAGGAGGAATTTCTGTTACAAAATGTGTATGATCGTTTATTGTCAGGACAGGAGAAAACAGTTGTGAAAGAAGCTACTAACAAGCTATTCAACTTTCTGGGAAAGCAGGGCTTGGGAGTATTGAAAAATAAATTACAATACGTAGAAAGAGAAGTCAGGTATTTAGGGCATCTAATGTCTGAGGGAAAACTGAGAATAAATCCAGAGAGGATTCAGGGAATTGTTGAAAACTAAGAAAGAACTAAAAAGTTTTTAAGAGAGATTTCTTTAAGGAATCAGGAGCCATGAAGCCTGAGGGAAAATGGATACTCCCTGATGGGAGAGAAATGCTGAATAAAGCACCAATGAGGCAAATATGATGTTTTACATCAAGAGAGTCATTGGGAGATGCAAGCAATGTGTGATGTTGTGCTAAGAAAGTATGTCTGTGTAGGAATATACACTTTAGTGAAGCAAATATGCAGAGGATGTACCATATGTCAAAAGGCAAATAAAAAGGTCATTTGTAACTAACCTAGAGGGGGACGGGAGCCAGGGATTCGACCTTTACAAAGTATACAGGTAGACTTTACTGAGTTACGTAAAGGAGGGAGATTTAAGTACTTGTTTGTCCTAATTGACCACGTGACTGGATGGGTGTAAGCTTTCCCCTCTGTATCTGCCACTGCAAACACGGTGGCTAAGGTATCACCGGAGCAAATAGTTCCTAGATATGGGATAGCTGAAAACATTGATTCAGATCAAGGAAATAATTTCACTTCACAAGTACTGCAAGGGTTAATGCAGGCCTTAGAGATTGAGTGGGCTTTTTACACCCCCTGGCACCCCTCCTCTTCTGGGAAGGCAAAGCGAATGAACCAGACATTAAAGAAGCAATTAACTAAATTAGTGTTAAAAACCCAACTTCCTTGGGTAAAATGTTTACTTTTAGCACTCCTCCAGGTTCAAACAGCACCAAGAAACGATATAGGAATTTCACCGTATGAGATGCTGTTCGGATTACCCTATCTGGGCAGAAGGGATGAGATACCACAATTCGAAACAAGAGAGTTTTCTTAAGAACTGTGTTCTGGGGTTGTCCTCATCTTTGTCATTTCTCAGGACCCGTGGGAAATTGGGTCCTGATTCAGACCTGGAAAGGATCAACTCCGGCCCGAATGGGAAGGACACTTCCAAGTACTACTAACCACTGAAACAGCCATAGGAACTGCGGAAAAAGGTTGGACTCACTATACTCGAGTGAAGGCATCCGTCGACCCTAGTACCTGGGAAGCTGTTCCTACAGAAGACTTGTTGGAAGCTGAAATCGAAGAGAAAAATCTCATAGTGGACTCTGAGCGGGATAAGAGCTTGCGATTGTAAACTAACCTTTTATTTTCACAGGTAACTAATGAGTGTGATTTGTGATTGAGAGAAAGGACTGGCCTATAGTGAATTGAAGTGTTCCCAAGGGGGGGTTGTTATGGTAGTAGTGTATATCTTATTCTTTGTATTGATAATTATTTGGAAACCTAAGGTTTAAAAATAATGACAGGGAAAAATCAATTATTAATTTTGTTTTTAGTGATTATAGGCCTCAGAGAAAGCCTTGGTCAATTGGCAACTTGGAAAAGGCATGACCAGATAATAGTAAGACGGGATACCCCATAAAAATATGGGTGAATGTGACAGAGGGTTATGTACCACAATCTGCCATGTTTGATGCTTGTGAGGTGTTAGCTTGTGGAGATTTAAATGCCCAACGACAATTGAGCAGAGGGAACAAATAACTGGTAGAGACCCAACAGCCAGATTGAGAATAGCTGTATGGAAACGATCCTCTATTGCCATCAGAGAAAGGGAGAAACTCAAGGAGAAAACAGGAGAGAAAACAGGAGGCCCTCTTTGAAATGCGGCAGTTCAAACATTTGAGATTGAAACAGGGTACGGGGATGTGAATGCCTGGATAGAATGGGTCAAATATACTGTCCAGAGTCTCAACCATAGCAATTGCTATGCTTGTGCCTCGGGATGACTGATTGCCCAGATAGTGCCCTGCCCATTGGGGTGGACCAAGGATTCCCAGGGAATGCGATGTATGATTGCATTGTACCAAGAAAAGACTGCCTGGGGAAATGAGGCCTGTAAGTCTCTCTCTTTGCTGTTCCCTTCCTTGCGTGATAGCAATATCAGGGTTCCCCCTGCATTCTCTACAGCTACAGGTGACCATGCAGCTTGCCTCTCACGGCAGGGTGTGAGTGCTACCTGGCATCTGGGAGAATTTGCCTTGTGCACAAGGACCTTGAATGCTACCGAGGACTTGATGGGAAACTATTCAAGACTTGAGATCCCTAGGGCAGATCTCTGGTGGTACTGTGGAGGGAAGATCTTACGGTCCACCCTACCATCTAACTGGGGAGGCACTTGTGCACTTGTTCAATTAGCTATACCCTTCACCCTGGCATTTGAAAGTGAAACATCACAGATACCCAGAAGAAGTAAAAGAGGCTTTGGAATATCATTTGATGATAGGGTATACATAGATTCTATAGGGGTGCCTAGAGGAGTTCCTGATGAACATAAAGCCAGGAATCAAATTGCTGCAGGGTTTGAGTCACTGTTCTGGTGGGTAACAATTAATAAAAATGTGGATTGGATTAATTATATCTATTATAATCAGCAGAGATTCATAAACTATACAAGAGATGCGATAAGAGGAATCGCTGAACAACTAGATGTCACCAGCAAAATGGCTTGGGAAGACAGAATAGCATTAGATATGATTCTTGCGGAGAAAGGTGGTGTGTGCGTGATGCTGGGCAACCATTGTTGTACTTTTATCCCTAACAATACTGCCCCGGATGGCACAGTAACTAGAGCATTGCAAGGGCTTACCACCCTTGCCAATGAATTGGCAGAAAACTCAGGAACAGACACTTCCATCACAGGATGGTTGGAATCTTGGTTTGGTAAATGGAAAGGAATGGTAGTGTCCATATTTACATCCTTGATTGTAGTAGCAGGAGTTTTGACAGCCATTGGTTGTTGCATTATCCCCTGTGTAAGGGGACTTGTCCAACGATTAATTGAAACTGCACTTTCGAAACAAATGACCATGGATCCACCACCCTACTCAGATAAGATGATGATATTAGAGGAAATGGAAAGCAAAGAAAGTGAAGAAGAGGAAGACATCTACCAAATTACACCTTAGAGCAAAATTTTGCAAAAATCAACAAATTATAAAAAGAGAAAAGGGGGGAATTGTGGGAATGGAAATGTTGTTTTTGCAGTGTTACATTGTATAGAAGGAAGGAATGTGGTATTGAAATATGCTTACAGTGATAAGAAAGCTTAACAGAAAACCTTGTAAAATGCAGACAGCCGGACTCCTTAGAGCAATTAGGTGAAGATCACGGTGTCAAGTCAAATCAGATAAGTGATGAAACATTACCACTTCAAACAGTAAAAAAGTCAAAAGAAGCTTGAAATTTAACAGGCCAGCAACTGAAGGCCAGGCATTGTCTGTGAAGCATCAGATAGATTGTGAACCTGGATTACCCAGTCAATGGGGAAACAGGGGAGGGTCCTGTCATCAAAAAGTATATAAACTGTGTTTTGGAACTAGTGGGCGCGCTCTCCTGCTTGTGGGGCACCCGCCATTGCAATCGCGAATAAATTACTACTTCACTGAGATCCTCGCCTGAGCCTAAGTTATTGGCTACGGAGTGTTTCTCACAATAATAATAGGAAATGGACTCCATGATACTTGAGTCCCTTCCAAATCCTGTTATTCTGAGTATATCTAGGCTCTTTTGCTTTATTTTTGCAGTTTTACCTTCCTCCACTTTCTAACATTGATGGTTGTTTTTCATTCATAAACAATATGTAAGCAGATAATTCTTCATATAATATAGAAATCTTTCAGTGCAACAAAAGATTCTGAAAGAAAGTTTCACAAAGGATAAACTATCAAACCTGTCTTCTGTAATTGAAGCCAATGAAAAAAATCTTATTGATTTAATTGAATGTTACCAAACTCACAGTAGAAAAAAAAATTAACATTTCTCAAAGATCATACATCCTAAATGTAAGAATGAAGATAACAGTCACACACACTAGCTCAGATATTTATCTCTAGAGGCAAATCATGGCAATGACTCTCACATATTAATAAAGCATTGATTTAAGATTCTAATCACATATCAAAACAAAAAGCAATGCAAGACTTTTAAAATTCTGTGTCACCCTCCTCTCAAAATTCTAACTAAAAAAAAAAAAAATCAAAAAAAAAAATCATGAAGTTATGGGAGAAGAAGAAATACTTCTGAGCATTGTTTTAAGTATTGCACCTGTCAAAATCTGAAGTATTCAGAAGAACATCTTTATTAGATGAATTGATTTTATTGTACACTTTCACTTTTTTAGTGTCTTAGTTATATATGTTATCTCTCTGATAGCGCTTTCCTATGCTTTCTACAAATTCCTCTGCTTCCACTACCCAGACTCTAAGTTATACCTTCACTTTCCTTTTCTTACTTGAAGAAATGTTACTTGTTGAAAAAGAAAAGTGTATCTGGGTCTGGCTGGGATGGAGTTAACTTTCCCTGCAGCAGCCCATACAATGCTGTGTTCTTCGGGGCAGGGGAGAGGGGCGGGGGGGAGGGGGGTGGAGTGGGGGCCATTGTCTCTCCTTATGAAGAGGTCTCTCCTCCCAAACAACCACTATGCATATTGAAGCCCTGCTTCTCAGGACATGTTAGAACATCACTCATGGATGGGAAGTAGACAATAAATTTTCTGTGCTTCCACTTGGCCTTTACTTATTTTTTCCCTCTTCATTTTCCCTTTAATTAAATTATCCTTATCTCAACCTGCGTTTTTTTTTCTTTTTTTTTTTTTTCTTTTCCTTTCCAGCATACTTTCTTCTCTCCCTCTTCTGAGGACCAGGGGGAGTAAGAGAATAGTTGTGGTGGAGTTCAGCTGCCCAGTAAGGTAAAACCACCACACCAAATAACCTTATCCTGGTGTATTTTAGTAGAGTTTCAGGAAATGTGGAAAGTTCTCCACTAACTCTGAAACCTTTTAAAATAGATTTTAGAAGGTATCAGCTGTAGCTGTATGGAACGTGAATTTCCTGCAAAGTGAACAAAATATTAGAGTTTAGCAAATTTTCATCTATAAGGCACTTAATAAGTTGTTTCTGGCTTGTGTATGATTAAATTGTTACTGTAAATCTGAAGTTACTATTACTGTTCTCCACCTTCAGATAAAGTGAAGATGTAGGAGTGTGGCCATGGGGATCGACAAGCCCCATGGTTGGTGATAACATCAGACTCTTAACGATGAGGCCATCAGGAATGTAAAGAGTTTAGAGGGAACAAAGAAGGGTGATTCAGGAGACACCTTGCCCTCTCGGGTTGCTTGTTTTCCAGCCAGTAAGGCATGGAAGTTGCTGGGTGTTTGCGGTTGCCCGGCAAAGTTGTTGACCAATGAAGAGTTAGTGGAAAAGTACTGCTGTGGGGCGAATAGTATAAGAAGGGAGGCTGTCCTCATTATGGGGAGCCAACAAGGATAATGAAATTATGCCCTCAGTATGAGAGATGAAGTTAGGCCCTCACTAAGATATATAATGAAGTTATGTCATCAATAAAGTAGCAGCAGTTACCGATCCTGCTAGAACCCTGGTGTCCGTGTGGTCATTACGCCACAAAGACACAGGATAAACTGGAATTATTTAATATTAAAGGGGTGCATATAACAAAAGATTTTTCCCTCTTGTAGAAAGTGTTACCTAGCTAAAACATGTAATATGTTTTAACAGACGACTATCAAGCTGGGTGAAAAGTAGTGATTACAAACATGCACTTTTTTTCAATCTGTTGTACCTTATATCCACTTTTTTTGTATGTCATCTGGATGATAATTGCTATAGTATGCAAAATCAAACTTGAAATTCATTTTAAATGTAAGAAGCAAACCCTTATTAAACTTTGCTTAGAAGAAGGTACAAGATACTACATGAATCAGTATAAAATTATGTTTTAGACTGTAACGAAAAAGATATTTCTCAAACAAACATCTAAATATAAGATCATAATAGAGGAATATACATAAGACTTCCTTCCAGGAGTTTCTAAGTGCTTTCCACCTAAATTCAAGCAAGTGTGTGATGCACAATTCAATATTGTGCTTATCTTTATATACAAGTAGTGGTGACGTATAGTTAAAATAAAGTTTATGTTTATGTTCTTTACTGCACTAACCTAAACAACCAATATATCAATAGACATTTTTTTTTTTAGTTCTCAGAGGGTGGGAGGTTGGAGGACAGGTGCTTATAATGATGGAAGTTTAATCAACAATTCATACCTTTATCGATATTAAGATTATTCTTAGTGGAGAAAAAAATAAAAAAATCAAAGTGTAACTTTAGTTTACAGAGACAAGTCCTAGGCCTTTTATAGTCCTTAGAGAGATATTCCCTCAGAGAAGAATTCAAAGGACCCACAGTGGTTTTGGATTCTGAACCACTCAAATAACAGACTCTTTCTCTCTGTATTGTCTAATTCCTCAACTTTTTTAGGTTAAACTTAGTTTCATTGGACACCCTAACCCCAGCCTATGTGTCTTTAGCTACTAGGATAAAATTACTACATTTTGCAACTGTTGAGGGTTAAAAAAAAAATAAAAAGTATTAGAAATTAGTAATATAAAATACTTCTCTTTTTGGATTAAGAACATTTAAGTGCTAGTTTCTTCTGAATACTGAAATTCAAGATCATCATAAGTACTGTTTTCTTAGTCTTTCTTAATACAGTTTGATCCCACTCTATTTCTCTGCATTAGTTAATCAATGTGTTTGTCTAACCTTTCAGTAGGTTGGTGGTTTACCATCTGATTTGCATTGTGCTTTTTCTTCCTTTTAAAAAGACAAAATTTTTTTTTTTTTTTTTTAAACATAGTTTTATATTTTATTCTCTGTGTTATACCATTGATTCTCTATGGGATCTTAAGAATTCTTTCTTTCTTTCAATCCTTCTTAAAATTCTTTTAACTAGAATCCTGAGAAATTAGTAGGAAATATGCAGACTCTAATCCGATGCTCTGCAGTTGAGCTTTGACCTTCAGTAAAAGATTGCTTAGCAGTTTTTGAAAAACAAGCAAACAAAAGAGAAAAAAAAAAGAAAAAAAAAAAAACATTAACCCCAGGTGCCCATCTAAGACTAGAGGCATCCAAAATCATTAGTCACTTAAAAATCTTGGTAGGGGTATCTTATCTGAGCTATAGAGTAGATTGAGTCTACTACTATGTGAGAGACACTCATCAAGATAAACGTCTTCTATTCTAAAAACCTATTCTTTGGCAATCAGCAGAATCACCATCAGTTTGCAAGTCTGTCCTTGAAATGCACAAAAACTGTCTTGAAGGAATGTTTAGCTGTCAGGCAAGGACTATAGAGATAAAAATTGTATCTTCATGAAAAACAGATGGACACAGTGACATTATGATTTTAGTTCTGAAATTGGTGCGGGTATAGTATAATATAGATAAAGTGATAGATATATTAACTAATATTTTTAACTTCGTGTGTTTGTCTTTAGGGTACTTGACATTGAGAAGACAACAAAATTTTAATCACAGTGCTATTTGGTGGCTTTGCTTTGCAAATTGTTTCATCCAAGTCATTGGCTTTCAGTAGCCATCTAGAATCTTGCAGTATTTGTTAGGAATATTTCTACATTTTCCACTAACTTAGCAACACAATCTAAAAAATAAACCATCACACAAAAACAACAGCAACAACAAACACTGAAAAGTCTTGAGGACAATTGTTGCAATTGTGACGAACAGTTCCACTTCCGTTAGTTTATATGTTCATCAAGAACACTTCAGATTGATCTCTTGCTAAATAAGACATCAGTTGCATAGGCCCCTTTATGAAACATAAGAAATTTCATCTAGTAGTTTGGTAAAAAAGCATTATTTTGCACAAAGATATTTCTACATTGGAAAAATAGCACTGAATTTTCACAACGTACAAGAAAAGGTGCAGGGAAGATCAGAAGGGCATTATAGTAACAAAGCAAAACTAGCACCCTTGATTTTAATATTAGTTTCTATTACTCATTAGTTTCTATTACTCATTAATACTTAATAATTCTTATGAAGGCATATTCACCTAAGTAAATTAATAATGCAGAGAGGAAATTACTATTTCTTATCAATTCTAACATTCTTAAACAAGCATAAAAATTATCTCATGTATACATAGTGCTTTTCATTCAAAATATTCCTGAAGCTTTCATACAGACTTTTCAAAGAATAACTAAAAATTGAAATTTTCTACTGAATGCAGATTGAAAGCTCAAAACATTTCCTGAATCATAGTAATATAATGCAACTATTCATAGAGAAAAAGAGATCAGAGCAACCTATATAATTTTGTCATATAAGGAACTGTTTGAATAGTAGACACATAATAAGATTTAGAGGACTGCATTTCCTTGAAGGTTTCTTTTACAGCAGTCCACTGAAAAACTGGCAGATCCAGCCTATCAATAACTATCAAAATGTCTCTCCCTCAGAAATGAAGGGTCTACAACATATATGTCTCTGCTACTAAATGCCTCAGGGACTGGGCAGCTGTCTGTCCCTAGTGCTGAGTGGCATATGAATGGCCCTGGGCCACCACCAAATCATCAGTGACACGGCTTTAACTCTTGTTATGTTTGTTAGGATAACATTGGACACTGAATAGCCAAACCAAGTGCAGTCTTAACCCTATATCCTTCTGGAAATAGTTTGTGATAGGATTTCCCAAACCCTTCCTGGATACCATCACTGAACATTCTCGTTAAAAGTAGTCAAGATTCTGCTGGAGAACGGACAATAATGTTTAACAACATGAATTGCCTCAGTCCAAAATTAAATGCATTCTCTAGATCACAATGTAATATTGTTTTTGTGGATAACGATTGCTGTTACTGATATACATACAGTAATTATACTGGTGACAATGTTGATAGATGTTTATAGGCATTTTAAGAAGCCTCTAAACTTTCTGAGGTATTCTCAGTTAGAATATTATAGGGCTTGTAAGTTCTTAGATAAAGTTAGACCAAATATGGAAAGATGACAAAAGGAGTCAAAGGAAATGTTCTTGGGTGAAAGTCTTACATTCCCCACCTGGGAGGATAATCAACACATCAAAATACAAATAATGTCTGTTACTCACCTGCAAGAACAGGCAAAGGCTGTGCTGTGAGGATACCTGGCAGTTCAGGCAATTACTTTGTTTCAAGTGAGTCCTCTGTCTGAAATCAGTTCACTGTTGCATCTATTAGACATAAGGTGAGGAGCTCCTAGACAATCCACAGAATCAATAACTGAGTGGAGTGTGTGTGCACTCAAATTGATGGCCATGATGCCATTATACTCAATGATATCATAATTATAGGAAAAATTTTAAGTAGTAGTATAATAATTTTCTTCCTAGGTCCTCTTTACCAAATTCTAAAGCATTTAAGAGATTCTGTGACAGCAAAATATTCCATTCATCCTTTTGAATTTCCTACCTTTAGCCTGGTTCTGAGGCAAATAAATACAAAACTATAAAATCCAGCAT
>NC_137695.1:145332847-145380983 GCF_964034855.1 Anser brachyrhynchus | reverse complement strand
CTCAAATGAATGAAGCCTTTCAGCCTAATACTTAGGGATTGCTGCTAAATAGTATTGTCTACCTTTATTATTTCTTTTGGTTAAATGTGAGTACTGTGCATATTAACTTGAGACATAATTTAAGAGAGTAGCTGAAAACTTGGCACTGCTGATCTTGAAAAGAATACATTAGCAATATGGTTACTATTCGCAATTAACACTATTGCCATTGCATATTGTCACAGCATTTTATATGTATTTCCTTACATTTTCCCGCATTTAAGAAGTTATTTGTACATTGTTGTATAATAGCTTTTCCTTTTCCTCTTTGTCAACAGGTTACTATTCTTTAAGTTGGTACCTGGGAAGAGAGTCCAACTACAATGAGTTTGTACAACTCCAACTACATTGAGAAAGGGCTGGCTTACCTGGTAACACTGCAGTTACTGACCTGTATACAGTTCTGACTAGCACAGCAGCAGCATCAGTGTAAGAATCCAGTAGTAATTATAGCTTGCTATTCTAGATCCAAATAAATAATTACGTTTCCTTATCATTTTGAGATAATAATTTCATATATGTGATCTTATAAAAAATTGTTTACTGAGCAGGATTTGTTTAATAAGAAATATAAAATGCCTTACTTCTTTTATATGTAAACTAGGACAAGAGATTTGAAGTATTTAATAAACAAGTAAATTATTAAATTAACAAAAGCTGCATGCATTCTTTTAAATTTAGATGATGTTAAAGCATGCTGTTTTCCATCCCTCTGCTGCCCCCGTTTCTTCCCTCCACAAAAAAAGGAGACTTTCAGAAGTATTTCTGGCATCAAGCAAATACAATTTCTCCCCTCACAAACTTTAAAAGGGATCTAATATTTCCATATTGATATTTTCCTTTATCATTCTTCCTGTGCCTTGTTATAATTTTTCCCTGCAATAGGTAATTCTCCTTGCAGTTGGTATTCTCCAGTAGTTCTGTCTGAAATTCTTGCCCTCCTACTTAATGATGTTTGTTTTAGTATAACCAGCTATTAACCAAGACCATTAAATTGGTATATGTAAATGGTTGTGAGTTGTTCCTGTTTTGACCAGAATTTTGAACAGAAAAACTAAAGTTGCCATATTGGATTTCTCTATTATTTTAGAGATGAATAATAAGTCAAAGCTGTTATTCTGGAAAATGGTGCCTTAGACAATGGTAAAACTCTAGCTACTCCATGGTTTGGTTTCCAGTCAAATGAGTGGCAGTTCTGTCAGTGTAGCAATTAAAGCCCTGAAAAGTTCTTATGGTGAAAAAAATTAATAATAATAAAAAAAAAAAAACTCAGGTTGGGACAAAAGACCCACTTGCCAACAAAGCTTTTTTAACAAACATGCTATGAATTGAAAGACTGATAAATTTCTCAGGTTAAGTTTACACCAAAATGTAGATCTACTTCATTAAAAGAATGCTAGTAAAGTAACTTGCCAAAAAAAAACAAACTGAAACCATTGTATGTTTGATGCTACAGGGTACTGACATATTCATATAGGACCTGAATGACTTAAATTCAAGTGAACAGCTTGCAAAGGCAGTTCAGAAAACTGTAATTGGAGATACTTATGAAATAATCATCAGTTATCTAAATGTTTAGTCAGAATCAGATAGGAGTATACTCTGTATTCTGATCTAATCCATAAAACATACAAAATAATGATATTTATTCATTCTCACACTGTGACAGTAATTTCTTATATAACCATAATATGGTACTTAAGAAAACAACTTATTTTCAACCAGGATCAGTTTTAAATCAGTTTCACATAATGAAAAGTCCTCTAGATCCCTAGGTATGTTTTCCAAAGGTCAGTAGTAATCTTTGTTATAAGTATATATTGTATTTCAAGTGAATTTGGTTCTCTTCCATTGCTACTCATTCATCCTATTCTGCTGTTGTATACGTTCAAAGAGTTTCATATTCATTCATTTTCTGTCTCAATTTTATGTTTGGCTTATATATATGTACTTATGACTATATTTGATGGCATCATATGAAATACCAGCTTAAGAATATCTGGTTGGATACCACATCCAAAATGACACATTTTTAATTAAGAACTAGTCAACAATTTTTTCTTTGTATACAGAAGGAAAAAAAAAAAATTCTCACTATTCAGAAGGTAAGAATATAAGAAGATGACATTATTCCCTCACTCACACTTTTTTATATATCTATTAAAATATTATGTGGTTATGTTATGGAAGTGTTTTCCCTCAGCTCTCCATGAGCATAACTAAATTTTATATACTTACTAAATAAAAAATATCTTGCAAGTTAGTGTATTCCCCTCAGCTTGTAAATTAAAACTGTGGATGTGGACTGTGTGATTACTTTTTCTGCATAAAGGACAGAAGGAAGATATTTTTTGGACATTTCATTTCATTATATAATAATAGAAAAAAAATCTATAGAATTTTATTTCTCATTTTTTGTGGAACCAAGAATCATTCCATTTTCAGGCATGCTAACATCCAACTAATCAGTAGAAAAAAAAAGCTGCAACAAATTTGCTGCTTGATGCTAGGATTGCTAGCATTACTCTGTAGTCCACTAGTTCCTTTCTCTTCCCATATCTTTTTTTTTCCCTTAAAAAAAATAGAGTGATATATTTCCACCAATAAGGCAAGAGGCAGCTGAGAAAGCAGAAGACAAAGAATGAACTGGAGGAATTGGCTGGAAACAGCAATATGAGCTTGCTGTCCAGAGAAAGAAGGACAACTGTTCAATTGCCACTGCCAGCTGAAAAACTGTAGTGAGTGAAGAACCAAATATTGGCACTACCAGTCAGATTCCTCCTGCAAAAGGTAGAGAAGCAAAATGGGGTATGTCTGAAAAATGAAGCCTATCTGTTAAGGTTTTTCTTCTCTTTAAAGGAAAATATTTATATATATATGTCTAAAAATAAACATCTCCAAATAAATTAGAGTACATCTCAATCTGAGCTTAGTCCAACTAACACCTAGCCTATCAAAGTCATAACAGAAAAAAAAGCAGATATGTAATCTCTCTTTTTTAAGCAAAACCTTCAGACACACACACACACACACACACACACACACAAACCAACAACAACAACAAAAAAAAACACCTTTAACTGTTATTCCAAGAACACAGATAGGAAAAGAATGGCACGTTTTATTCAACAATATTTTTGCTAGTTTTAAATTGTTTAAAAGAAAGAGAAAAGGAGAGAGAGATATTTTTTTTCATTTTATAGAAAATGAATTTTCATTTAAATGTAACATTCTTACCTACTTCTACTGTCAATACTTAATTTCTTTTTAAATGCTAATGTTTTCCATTTCTGTTTAGCAGAAATATTTTAGTTGTACTTTTGCAATCTACTCATCAATCACATAGGATTTGCACTGTGACACTGAAGCGTACATTTCTGAAGTATAACATGTAAGTTTCAGCAAGTAAGACCTTGAAACTTAAGACTTATTCAACTAATAAAAATTTTAAACAGCTTTACTGTATCTTAATAAATTAATTTCAATTTTCATAGTAATGAGGCTTGACACAAACAATGACTGAAGATGTAGTTTCTAATTACATGCTTCCAACAAGTGCTTTCCTTTCCATATGCTAACTGTGCATTGGGAGTTTTCTCACAAACTCTCTCAAAAAAAAATGCTTTTATTTGAATCTTTTTTCCAGGTCTTTTCTCTGGAGTGTAATTCATAAATAGAAGCATAAAAAACAACACAACCCCTTTCCCTAGCGCACCATTAGATAGAGCGCTAGAAGGTTTCATCTTTACTTCACTGAGAAAGAGTTTACTACATGGCGTACCTTTCTCAGATCCCATTGCAAAACTGTGTCTTCTTTCTACGTCTTCTTTCCCGCTAATGTCTAAACTATTAATAGGAATCACCTAATTCCTTCCCAGCTTTGGGCAAGAAACCAGATGTGTTTCAAAGAGGGTAGACCGGTCACTATCTTAATACATGTATTTCTAAAGTACATGATAATAATATGATCTAATGTATGTTCTTTCTTCACAGTTCCTTTTTATCTTCTTTATTTAAGCAAATTCTTGTGTTGTATTTTTCAGACTACTAAAAGGAATTCTAAGTCTACTGCAATGGGTATTTTTGGTTTAATGTTTCTGCCAATGAATGAGACTGAGACTATCTTTGGGAAGAAGATAAATGAAACTTACAATTAAAATTAATTACCTTAATTATAATTAAAATAATAGATTTAAGTCATGATTAAAATAGTTTATTTAAATGAATCTACCATAGGAAAAAAATAATTTTAGACTGGCAGTGAATAGGTCACCACATGACAACTATGGTCAACAGTGAGATCACTCTTAGATGACCTCAAAATTAAGTTAAAATTAATGGAACTAGAAAACTTATCCTCAAAGACACATAAAACTAACCAACCAACCAAACAAAAAGCAAACTAACCAACCAAGCAAACAAACCAACCAACTAACCAACCAAAAAATAAATATAAATAAATATAAATAAAAAATCCCAACAAACATGGAATTATGAAAAACAGAGCAAAGAAGAAAAAAAAAATTGTGGTGGGATATGGAAGGAAGAAGGCTTTGTGATCTCTTCACTAACCTTTTCTTCAGTCTTGCATCAAAAGAAGTTGTCTTCTTTTAAATACAGAGGTGAAATTTATGAATGTTAGAGCTGAATGAAATCTCATTGCCTTTCATCACAGATATTTCAAACATAGAACACTGGTCAAAAAATATATCCAGTTGCTGAATGTAGTAGAGAGCTTGATGACATTATATCTTTGAATGTTTTTCAGCTTTGAAATGCGGAATATCTTTGAATTTTTGTGTCAATAAGCAACCTATAAGAAAATGTCAAGTTCTTTTAACCAGTTCCTGTTTATCAGTTTCATCTTTTGGGTAGTTGTTACTTTATAATTGGGTGAAGACTACCCAGAATCAGTACACCGATTGGTGTTACTTTGGCTCTGTCTGCCCGTCCCTAACTTATTACATGGTTCAAGTATTTGCAGGGGAAAAAAACAAACCAAACCAACCAACTAAATGAACAACAACAACAACAAAGCACAGATAATAGTTATAGGGAGGTTTGATCAAAACCATATCTGCTCTGATGTAGTGGTTTAGCTTTATGTGAGAAAGAACCAAAGGGGCAGATATGGATGCTTAACAAGTTTACTGCTTTATAACACATTTATAGCAGTAAGCCAGAAGCTAGTAACAGAATCATAGAATCACAGAATGCCCTGGGTTGAAAAGGGCCTTAAAAATCATCTAGTTTCAACCCCCCACCCTGCTCTGGGCAGGATTGCCAACCACTGAAGCAGGCTGCCCAGAGCAACAGATAATAATCCAGGCAAAACCAACTAGCTGGCCAAGGGAAACATTGGAAGGTCTATTACCCAATAAAATTAGAAAGAAAGAAATAGTGAAAACAATAACCCCTTTGCGGGGGAACACATTTAAAAAACAACCAACATTTAAAACTCAACATGCTGAAAGCTAAGCCTAACGTGAAACTACAACAGTTTACAATCTGTAACTCAGACATGCTGACCAGCTGCAGTGAGTGTCTTCTTCCCTTGAGTCCATAGTCACATGGTCACAGGTGGACCAAAAGCCTTGACTGATGTTTGTTCTGTACAGTGAGTGTAATTTTGTCTGAGTATGTGCACACATGCATGTGAAATCTCAAACCACTCAGGATACCCATCCATTCAGAAAGCAAATTTTAGATTTTTTGTCAATTGAAAAGTGCTTCTGTTACTGTGGTTACCTCACCCCTAACCTGCCCCATGGCAAATAACCCTTTTTTTTTTTTTTTTTTTTTTTTTTTTTCACTATGAAGGGAACAAACCAGCAGAATTTCTTTAGCAAAGCCCAGTATACTTCAAAGTGCACACCTTCTCATATCTCTTGATGGCACAGAAGGATATGTATAGCTCACTTCAATTAAACTGTCCCCTTCACTGCCCAGTTCAGATGTGTGGTAAAAGAAATGAGTGCATATGTTATCTTAAACATGTATATAATTTCTTTGGGATTTTTATCTATGTCCTTTTAAAAAAATGTATGAGTTGGATTAGAATGTGTCAAATTTATGGTAGCAAGAACACAGCAGGATACTTCAAGAACATAGGAAAAAGAATTAAACAAAAATGGTTGAGACAGAATCAAAAGCTAAAATCTCCTTAACCAGAGGCTATAAAAGATTGTTTCTTATTTTAAAGGTCAGTCTGTTCATCAGGAAAATAAATATATATATATTTTTTTTCATTGGTGGGTGATTGTCTAAATTATTAAATACTTGGTTAAATTGGTGGAATTTATGTTTCCTCTGAAATTAAAACAATCAGTGTGCCTATAAATAGTCCTTACATTGATGCATAGCAATGTGACTCTTCTAAGGATGCTCTAGTACTTGAATGATTAATGTGCCTTTTACCTATTAAAAATGTAGTTATGCTTTGCATAAATTTTAACACCCTCATTTAAGTGCAAGTGTGCCAAGGAAATTTTGTATAGCTTAAGTTTCATTTTCAAATTATTGAATCTAAGTATACAACTAATGAAGTTCAAATATCTTTTTCAGACTTACATAGACATTTGTTCTGAGATAGCAAAGCTGTTTGTGTCCTAAGCCTAACATTTTTTTTAATGGAATATATTCACCAAAATGATTCACTTCACAGTTTATTCATTTGAATTTTAAAAATCTCATTACCTTCTAAATAATAAATTCAAATGTGTTCTTGGCCTTTCAAAGAAGCCTGGACTGACATATATTGTTTCTGTTACTCTCTTTATTTAGACTTGATTAAAGCCAATTTTGCATGCATAAGTTTAAAGACAAAGTAACAGGCACACTTTGAGGTCTCAGTACTCACATATATTTGTGACATTGGGATTATTGATACCTGATTGTAGAACTGTAGCAATAAAATACAAAATTATGATTAACTATCTTTACATTTCAGTCCAAATCACACCAAAATCAACACAAGTTTGAAGGTTCCTTTGAATATAGATGAGTACCTGAACAGTATGAGTTAAAGACTAAAACAAAACAAAATAAAAGCAAACAAGCAAACAAACAAAAACAGCCTATAATAATTTCTGGAAAACTGAAACATTTTTCTGTTTTACAGAATGTTACTTATTCCCTGTCTGGGATCTGTGGTGGTTAAATGGCCATCAGAGTAATTTGAGATAAGCTTTCATAATCATCTCATCATAAAAATGTATTTTAGTTCTGAACTCTTTTTGACTGAATTTCCAAGGGATGTCACTAAACCTCTTCATACAACTTGTCTTCCATTCTTTTCTTTTTCTTTCTTCTGACACAAAACATAGAAAAGTCTTCTTCCATGCTACATGTTAGATGAAAATGTAGGTTTTCTAACTATTAGTCACAAAACTTCATTTAAAAGAAATTAGATTGTATCTGAGAAGCAAGGATATATAAGATATATTGAAATGTAGTATGCTGAAAATGATGAGGGAGTTATCATAGAATGTGAATCATAAAAACAGCCAAAGTGGTAAAGAATCAAGAAATAACTATCATTGTTTGCATAATTTTAGCTCTGGTCCTGGATAATGGACTTCAGGTTATGGGGTTAGACAACAGATTGAATAATTTATCAATCTGACAAGAGAACATACTCTTCAGGAACAACCTGAACATAATGACCCTGCTCAATACAGAGCATTTTGATATAAGAAAAGAGATATGAAACTTCTATATCCAAGATCTTCCCACAGAGTAAGAAAGGACAGTTATATATTGTTGTTTGTTTAGAGAAGAGAAATAGATCCACAGTGACTGTGGCTTCAAAGGATATCTCAATAGATAAACTGCTGCACAATGGTATCACTGCTTCCTCTAATTTCTGTACTCCTTCTACCAAGTGTAGCAGAAATCAACAAGTGAAAGACAATCAGTCTGGACAGCTACAAAAATAGAAGCCTCAAGAATCCACTTTCCCAGGAAGGACTACCCCTGTTCCTAATTCACCAAATCTGCAGCGGTACCTAATGATGATCAAACTGGTTTTGCTTCGAGATCTGCTTGCCTTTGCACAAGATGTTAGTATTTTTGGCAGTAAGTATTTTTGTCATCCTACTCCTTCCTGGTTAAAAAATTAATTTTGGGATGAGTTAAGATATGGTCAGTGTATGAACAGCTGTGATATCTACAAAATTTCACATCTGCTTACACACTAAGTCTACTGCCAGTTTACCCAGCTGATATTGTCTCATTGTTTCCCTTTTCTTCGACATCAGCTGTTTCATTCCTTACATCTAGGCTATCAGATCTTTAGAGTCAAGTTTGCAAATTTTGTGTAGATGTTAATTTACTTCAATCATTTCTAAAGTGCTGTAATGCACATCATTGCAGGTGCAGATGGCATTTAATTTTGAATAGTTTATTTGGTTTTGGCCATGACTATGTCCGTTGGGAGCCTGTTTCACTGCATGACCACTCTCTCAGTGAAGAACCTTTTCATGATATCCAGTCCGAACCTCCCCTCTTGAAGCTTGACTCCATTCCTTTGAGTCCTTTCTCTGGTTACTAAAGCGAATAGATTGACTCCCCTCCTGGGAGTCCAGGACTCCCCTGCACTGGTTAGTAAAGAGAATAGATTCACTCCCCTCCACTCCCCCTCTTGAGGAAGCTGTAGACTGCGATGAGGTCTCCCCTCAGCCTCCTCTTTTCTGGACAGAACAGGCCAAATGACCTCAGCCGCTCCTTGTATGTCTTACCCTCTAGGCCCTTCACCATCTTTGTAGCACTTCTCTGGACACTCTCATGATGCTGAAGACTGTAGTATTGAATAGCATAGAATTTCTCCTTTGCTGTCATTAGCTTTTTTATAGGACTCTGATCATATTTAGTTATGAAAAGTAACATCACTTGTGTGTGTGTGTTGGGGGGGGAGTCAATTAAAGCTCATTGCTGTGAAAGTTAATTTATTAATTTATTTACTTATTCTCCATATTTTCTTAATAATTTCTTTTCTAAATCCTATTTCTTGTCTCTTCTCCCTGTACATACACACACAAAGAATCTTCTTTTCAAAAAAGAAATAAAGAAAGGAGTAGACTTGTTTTAGTAGAATTTTTTATTCAGAAGTATCTTACATTTTATTATTGAGCTTACTGTATGAAATCATTTCATGATAATAGATAATGCAAAGTCAGATTGATTTCAGCATTTTATTTGTTTTCAGAAAGGGAGTTAATATTACACAATGCTGGATATTGAAGCATGTAGGTATATAACATACATGCTTCAAACAAACAAATAGCATATATAACCATTTTAAACTCCTTAATAAATGGAGAATACGAGTTTATTTCTATTCTTGTTGATTCTATCAAGTTGATGATGCATAATTTATCAGAAAATTTAAGATTTTTTTTCTTTTTATGAGAGCATTTTAGACAGATCTGTTATTGACTTTTGTTCACATGAAGATGAACTAAATTTATTGCACAAGCCTTAAGTGTCTATGTGTTCTCCAACTGAATTCATCGCTTCTACTTCATCCTTTTGGAAAATGGACAAAAGAAGATGAAAATAGACAGGATTGCTTAACTATTATTAACTATTAAATCTTATAATTTATCTCAGACACGTTCAAATCCTCTTACAGAGCAACTCAAATGGGTCATACAAGGGAAACATTAGAAATTCGTGAAATTTCATTACAACTTTTCTTACTGGTTGACTTCAGCTACCAACTGTGAAATAAATCTAGTATAACTTTGAACTCAAAATCAGCTCAGTAATAACTGTAGCAAAGGTAGAAATTTAATACAGTAATATTTGGAAACTTTATTTCACACTAAATTTCAGTGTAGTCCAAAAAGTGATTAAAATATTTCAAATGCTGCTATATTTTGTTGCTCTTCAGAGCCAACACAGTCCATTTTAATTTGAACATGACTACAGTGCTTTTTTCACTGGGATACTAAAATCAAGTCTATTCCTGAGATTAAAAATAATGAAATGAAATGAAATGAAATGAAATGAAATAATAAAATAAAATAAAATAAAATAAAATAAAATAAAAAAATAAAATAAAATAAAATAAAATAAAATAAAATAAAATAAAATAAAATAAAATAAAATAAAAATCAGAGACTGATGATTAAAATGTTTCTTATCTAAATATCAGGAGATGGGCAGGTCATATGAAACACACAAAACCCTACACTGCAGTCCAAAATGTCCCATTCTGTAGAAGAGGTCTGATTTTTGTGGACTATTGGATCCAGCACACCCTTTTTCATCTGCATTACTGCTACTGTTCCTGGAAGCAAATGATGCAACTCCTCTTCCTAATAAATGATCACCTGAAGAAATTATATTTTTTATTACCTAATTACCTTAATTCAACAGGTCAGGCACATTCTGCAAGTAAGTTTTCTACTTTATATTACACTGGGAAATATCACCTTAAACATGGCATTATCTCAGCTCAGTGTTAGTTTAGGCGGAATCAGCTCCTTCAGCATTCAAGATGCATGTATACTGACATTTTAAATGTTACAAGATAATGGAAGAATTAAAACAAAAACAGGACCCTATGATAGAAATTCTACTGCTTTTTGTTTTGTGTTGCAACATTAAAATTATCATGTTGCAAAGAATGTTAATATCAACTCAACATATATGTTGTTGCATTCAATTTATTTAGCAAACAAATTCTGTTGCACAAATATTCAGCCTATAACACCAGATAAAAGCATGTAAAATCCATAAAAAATAATCTGGTGTCTCCAATGTAATGTTTAGAAATTTTGCCCTCAAGGTCTGCTAGAGATGTTAATAGAAATGTTATATTTGATGTCTGTGAGGGACAAGACTTTAAAAAAGACAAATGTAAAATGTATTTCTTAACCACTGAAGGAATACTTTAAAAATATTTAATGTGTAACTGAGATCTCAAATATTCAAATATATTTTGTGTATGAATATGTATATGTGAAGATGCTTAACTGTTTTAACATTTATCACTTGAAATTGGAGCCTTAATAATTATAGAATGTGAAAAATAATAACTAAATAATAAATAAATAAATAACAGAAAGATATGCTACAAAAATAATTTTCTTCAGCCCAGGAATGATGCATTGATCATCAAAACTGCTATGGGGCAAGTGAAATCTCATTAACTAAAATATTAATAATAGAAACTTGTTTAAAATGGCTTTGCTATTTTGAAAGCAGTAAGGCACAGACAGGATGCATGATCCACCCTGGGAACATGGCTCGGGAAGGGGATCTCCGGAACTGTCAGTTACTAAAAGTAAATTTTTAGTTCTTAAGAACTCTAGATCAAAAATTTGCCGTTGAGTCAGTGCATCTTGCATCCTAGTTGAATTATATATATATGTATCTAAAGGAAAATAGAAAAGAAACTATAAGAAGAATCAATTTCTTATATTACATAGTGAAAAGCAGTACAGATTAGATCATTTCCTGAAACTAAAATAGACTGCAATAATAATTCTAAAAAAACTTTCCTCTTCCCAGGTGACAGTATGCAAGTTAAAATAAACACACAGAACAGAATTACAACTATAAACTACCTGAAGGAGATCTCACAATTCGATTCATGAGTCTTGTCACACACAATCAAGGCAGGGCCAGATGCAGTTGCAGTAACCATATTGAAAGTATACAACAACAATACCATTGACCCAGGAAGTGAAACCTGGTGCTCACTGAAGGACCCCATTGTCCATCCAGGTAAATAACTTCCTTTCGTACAAACACTGAACATCTCCAAAACACAAATTTCATTTAATTAGGTGAAAAGCATACAAGTCCTATAATTAAAGGTACTGTAATTCAGGATCAATATGAGTAGTATGATGGTATAGGCAACGCAGAAAAATTGATCTGAGATCTCCTTATTCCCCGGTGTGCTGTCTGATCCCAAGCAGATTGCTCCCTTTGTTTAGCAATTTTCCTTCCTTTCTTTCACCATAGACTGCTCCTTTTATCCAAGTAGTTGAATAAACAATTAAGAAAAATGTTTACAATAGCACCAAGAAGTCATTTGCTAGTATTATCTTACCTGTATATCAGTTGGCCATCAGCTTCTTTCCTTCACTTTCTTTTTTATTTCAGTTTTTCGTTTCTCTCCAGCTTCACTCCCAGCATCTCTTTCTCTTATTTTATGACAGTTTAGTGAGGTTTTCTGAAGCTTCAGGTTTTCTGGTAATTTTTAAATTACCAGAATGTTTGAAGTCCAATTTATGTATACAGTTGTCATTTCTCAAACAGACAGAAATTTTCATGTGACTAGTATTATCAACTGCTGACGCTTGATAAGGACCCATATTTCAGTACATCAGTAGGCTCAGCATAGTGTTATTCCCTCACATTTCCCTTTTCTTCACCTTTGTTGTTAATGTGCTACAGGGATTAAAATTCCTAACTGGAAATTTTGAGACATGTGCAGGACACTGGTCTTTTTCATTTATTCCTTCCTTACTACAAACACAATTGGGGATTCATTATAAACAAGTGTAATAATTTTAAATTCCATTTTTTGTTGTTGTTTATGTTGTTTGTTTTTTAACCCTCTTTTAACAGGGAGTAAACAGGTTATTATATATAAACCACCATATAAACAGAGGATATATAAACAAAATGCTGGGATGCTGGGAGGAGATAGCTACTGTGAGTTCATAAGGCCATAGCTGAGTCAAACAATAGTAAAGACAAGACATTAAAAAAAAAACCAAAACACTTTCACAAATTGTAGGAAATGGAATTTCTTTCAGAAAAGGAAAAAAAATGAATGCAATTAATCCTTTCAGCCCTGTTTTTGAAGTTCATTTCCTTTCTATTTCCCTGTGTAACTTATGTATTTATAAAATGTACCAAATTGCTGACTTTATTATGAAATTATTATTTTCATTTTCTCAGAATGCAGGTTTGTTCCATTATCTTAATTTGCCTTGGATTTGTTGGTGTATTCTTAGCAGGACAAGCAACATGTGGTAGACATTGAACAAGTGGATTGACATGGGAAGAGTGGTGGGAAATGATGTCCAGAGCTCACTCCATAAGTATCCAAGTCTTTCCTACAGCAACTATGTGTATGCTCTTAAGTCTTAAAACTCTCATCTTAAAATTGTTGATACCTTAGCAATTCTCTCTGAATCTCTCATGTAACTTGTGCATTACTCTGCAAAGACTTGAAACTGTCAGCCAAATTCCTAGAGTGGTTTGTGAAAAAGAACCACAGAGAATCCTGCATTACTGCAAACAAAGCACTAGACAGAGAATTGTGCAAGGCCAAATTTGCAGTGTTTCCATATGACTGTGAGAATGAGCTACTCTGGAGCTGGTTGTTGCATTTCTCAGTCATCTAGTATGGAGCTAGCAAATGTTCCTTTAGCAAATGTTTTGTAATGCAAAATTCAAATTTCTCAAAAAACAGCTCCTGTGGAACAAGAAATCTTGAAATATGGAGTGCTAAATAACTCTTTATTTCCAGACTGGGTGTTTTTGTTATTTTCTAATCTTTTATTTCCATCCAGTATACAATGAAATGTTTGCACTATGAGAGATGGTAAAAACAGAGATAAATACAATAAATACCTATGTGACTGTTAGAATGCAGGAGATATTGGTGTACATGTGAGCCCAAGAGTATTTATGGAGAGCCCTCCATTTTAAAGGGAGCAAAAAAGATAGAAGAAAATTGATGTAGTGCATTATGAATCATATTCAATAATTAAAAAAAAAGAAAAAAGAAAAAAGAAAAAACAGTAGTTTCTAGCTATAACTTTTAGATTTACTTGTGGAAGTAAAAATCAGAAAAGATGAACTTTCTTAACCACATATTTCTAATGTTAGTGGTTAAATGTTCCTAATTATTATTTAATGTAGAAACTTTTTGTTCTGGGTTTACATGGCAAGAGTTTGTTAGTAGGGGTTACAGGAACAGCCTCTGCTACCAAAGCCCAGAAACTGCACCATGTCAGTAAAGAGCCAGATCCAGTTAGCTCCAAAAGCACCACTATCCTCCTAGTTTTTCCTCCTAGTAGCTGGTAGGGTGCTACGTTTTGAATTAGGATGAGAAGAGCACTGATAACATGCTGATGTTTTAATTGTTGCAGAGCAGTGCTTACACTAAGCCAAGGACTTTTTCAGCTTCTCGCTCTGTCCTGCCAGCAGGCAGGCTAGGGGTGCAGCAGGAGCTGGGAGGGGACAGACCCAGGACAGCTGACCCAAACTGGCCAAAGGGGTATTCCATACCATCTGACGTCATGCTAAACAATATATGGGGGTGGCTAGCCGGGGTGGGGGGCCGGCTGCTCGCGGATAGGCTGGGCATCGGTCAGCGGGTGGTGAGCAATTGCATTGTGCATCACTTGTTTCTTACACATTATTATTGTTGTTGTTGTTGTTGTTGTTATTATTATTATTATCCTGTCTTAATAAACTCTCTTTATTGCAACCCACAGGCTTCATTTTCCTGTTTCTCTCCCCCAACCCAGAGAGGGAGGGGTGACGGTGAGCGAACGGCTGTGTGGTGCTTAGCTGCCGGATGGGTTAAACCACAACACTCCCTACGCTGTTTTGCCTGTCACAATAGTTGTTGAGAGATCTCCCCATCCTTATCTCAACCCCTGAGCCATTTGCATCATATTTTCTCCCCTTTTCCCTTTGAGGAGAGTGATTGAGAGAATGACTGTGGTGAAGCTTGGCTGCCCACCTGAGTAAAACCACCACAATGTGTGATGCTGGTTGCACCTCTGTGAGAGCAGATTTCAGAGAGGAAAAAACAAACAAACAAACAAACAAACAAAAAAACTGCTCTGCAACAAGAGCTGGCGGGAGAAAGGAGTGAGAAATGAGAGACAACCTTGCAGACACCAAGTTTAGTGCAGAAGGAGGGCAGGTTTTGCTCCAGGTGCCAGAGCAGAAGTTCTCCTGTGGCCTGTGGTGAGGCTCATGGTGGAGCAGGCTGTCCCCCTGCAGCCACAGCGGAGCAGATCTCAATGCTGCAGCCCATGGAGGAGCCCCAGGTGGAGCAGGTGGATATGGCCTGGAGGAGGCTGCAGCCCATGGAGAGCCCCCGCAAGAGCAGGCCCTGGGCCAGAGCTGCACCCCATGGAGAGGGGACCACGCAGGAGCAGGTGACCTAGCAGGAGCTGCTGCCCGTGGAGGACCCAGGTTGGAGCAGTTTGCTCCTGAAGGACAGACCCTGTGGTACAGTCCCATATTGAAGCAGTTCTTGAAGAGCTGCTGCCTGTGGGAACCCCACGCAGGATCAGTTCGGGAAGGACGACATCCCGTGGGAGGGACTCCACGTGGAGCAGGGGCAGAGTGACTGTGAAGGAGCAGTGGAGACAAAGCGTCATGGACTGACCACAACAACAACAACAACAACAACAAAACAGGAAAAAAAAGACAGTCATTCCATTTCAAGGACAATGACAGAAGAAGGATATTTGAGTGTGCGGTGACTTGTCAACATATCTCTCCTGGCTTTAAACTTGGAGTCTGATTATCTGAAGTGATTTAATCAGAGCAGGTTGCTAGCACTATAGCTTATGTGAAAAGCTGAATAAACAACTATGACTTGACCTACTGCTACTACCATTATATTTTGCAGTTCTATAGATAAGTACTAAGTATACACATTCCCCATGTGGAGCAGGGGCAGAGAGTGACCCTGAAGGACCGTTGGAGACAAAGTATAAGGGATTGACTGCAGCCCCATTCCCTGGTTTCCCTGCGCTGCTGGAGGGGAGGAGGTGGAAGAGGGTGGGTGAGGGGAAGGTGTTTTTGATTTCTTTTCTTTGTTTCTCACTTCTCTAGCTTGTTAGTAATAAATCTTACTATCTTCCAATTCTGAATCTGTTTTGCCTGTCACGATAATTGTTGAGCGATCTCTCCCCATCCTTATCTCAGCCCTTGAGGCCTTTGCATCATATTTTCTCCCTCTTCCCCTTTGACGATGGGGAGTAAGAGAGTGGCTGTGGTGGACCTTGGCTGCCCATCTGAGTAAAACCACTACACTTATATAGAAAATTGATCAGTTGATAGAATATATATATTTAAATGAAAAGAATGAAAGAGTGAAGTTTTAGGGAAGGATTCAGGAGAACAGATCTCTTCAAATCAAAGTTGCTCAATTTTAAAAAATAGATACTAACTTTGATAAAGGAACATATAATATAAAGGACTTACTGGGCTCCTAAAGGGTTAACTGTCATTAAAATTACGTTTTTTAGAGTTTTAAGATATTCTGTGTAACACATTACTTTTATTTATATATTTATATATTTTTTGTGAGACTTCATTTTTTATTATTTTTTTCTTGTAATAATAAAATAAAATAGTAATTAAAATAAAATAAAATAATAGTGATATAAAGGCCATTCATACAAATTTGTAGTCTGTTCCTCAAACATCACAAAAACTCATTCTTACCCTTGATGACAGATTTCCTGCAACATATTTTCTCATCAGAAATTTCTCATTTGGACAGACTTTAAACTAATAGTATGAAAGCATTTGAATCTCACATTCTAACATTTTTTAAAGGAAAATTTCTTCCTTCTTGATTTATAAGTGGCATTCTATTTTGAAATTGCACTCATTTTTACTTCTCATGTTTGGGAACTTGTGGAAGTTTTACATTAAAAAAAAAAAAAAGCTGAAAATATTTTGACCTTCTATGCTTCTTTCACAGTATTGATTTATGGCTGAAATAAAAGAGATTTAGTCTTCCTTTTCAAGCTGAAGAAAAAAAAAAGTATAGCACAGAAAAATATTATTCATACACAGTATAAGGAGTCAAAATGATGCAAGTAGTACTATGAACTAAAGGTTTATCAAACGCACCATATAATGATGCATCCACACTCAGGATGTTTTCTAGTCTTTTGCTGTTTTTGTTGTTGGTTAGCTTTTCTCTGTTAAATTTTTCTCTGATAATTTTTTTCTCTTTTATTTTTTTTTTGAATCTTTTTGACATCTTTAATGCATTAGAATTCCTTTACTGTTTTTTAAGCCTTTTCACATTTCAGTAAGTCTTTTTATAAATTAGTAATTGTTCTGCTTGTTCCTGCTAGTCTTGCATACTACTTTGATCTATTTAACATATTTGTTTATTAAAAGCATTTTTACTTATCAAAGTCAATGAGTTTTCTTTTGTATTGTATCCTTATACTCTGTAAACCTTTTTTTTTTTTGTATGTTATTGCTAATTCTCCTTTTCTTTTTCCTTATGCGTTGCTTGTTTCATTCTTAAATAACTTTCCTTGACTACTGTTTTGTAAGAGGAATTTATACTCACCATGTTCTTCCTAATTGCTTAGTCATGCAGTTTAACCTGTTCAGTTTTTGGTTATTCACATACACATCTATGGAGTACACACTGTCAGAATTCGAAGTACTTTGCAAGGTGACCGGTATCCATCAGAGAAGTTTGTTGCAAGCAGGCATAATATCATGACCACTTAATACACACTGACAATTTTCCTAAAGTGCTCTCTACAGTATGAGTTTGCTGGTGAAACTGGTCTGTAGCTGACAGGAGATGTGATCTCTTAAATACCCCACAGACACTGGCTCTTAGACCAGGCACTGCTTAATAAAGTGAAAATGAATCACAGAAATTGTGTGGATATTAAATGTAAAAGTTTTTGTTGTTGTTTGTTTGTTTCAGAGAAGTGTTTAAGAATGCAAACCAAAATGAATATGAACAGTGAACTGGCATCACTACGTAAAGTATTTAATACATTTTCGGGGGTGGGGTGGGGTGGGGGAGGAAGGGAAAGGAGAGGGAGAGGGAAAAGAGGGGAAAGGAGAGGGGAAAGGAGAGGGGAAAGGAGAGGGGAAAGGAGGGGGGAAAGGAGAGGGGAAAGGAGGGGGGAAAAGGAAGGGAAGGGAAGGGAAGGGAAGGGAAGGGAAGGGAAGGGAAGGGAAGGGAAGGGAAGGGGAGGGGAGGGGAGGGGAGGGGAGGGGAGGGGAGGGGAGGGGAGGGGAGGGGAGGGGAGGGGAGGGGAGGGGAAGGGGGAGGGGAGGGGAGGGGAGGGGAGGGGAGGGGAGGGGAGGGGAGGGGAGGGGAGGGGAGGGGAGGGGAGGGGAGGGGAGGGGAGGGGAGGGGAGGGGAGGGGAGGGGAGGGGAGGGGAAGGGGGAGGGGAGGGGAGGGGAGGGGAGGGGAGGGGAGGGGAGGGGAGGGGAGGGGAGGGGAGGGGAGGGGAGGGGAGGGGAGGGGAGGGGAGGGGAGGGGAGGGGGGGGAAGGGAAGGGAAGGGAAGGGAAGGGAAGGGAAGGGAAGGGAAGGGAAGGGAAGGGAAGGGAAGGGAAGGGAAGGGAAGGGAAGGGAAGGGAAGGGAAGGGAAGGGAAGGGAAGGGAAGGGAAGGGAAGGGAAGGGAAGGGAAGGGAAGGGAAGGGAAGGGAAGGGAAGGGAAGGGAAGGGAAGGGAAGGGAAGGGAAGGGAAGGGAAGGGAAGGGAAGGGAAGGGAAGGGAAGGGAAGGGAAGGGAAGGGAAGGGAAGGGAAGGGAAGGGAAGGGAAGGGAAGGGAAGGGAAGGGAAGGGAAGGGAAGGGAAGGGAAGGGAAGGGAAGGGAAGGGAAGGGAAGGGAAGGGAAGGGAAGGGAAGGGAAGGGAAGGGCTCTATCTTTGAATATAAAATATTCTTTGAATTTACAGTAATATTGACTATATGTCTGAAAGGAGCACATCAAATATGTCACTGTAACTCGCTTCCTCTACTGTTAAATATAATAGATCATACCTCCATGGAAACACTGATGAATCACTGGACATGAAATTCAAACTTTTAGAACAAAATCAAAAGTGACTAATGTTCTGCAAAATAGTGTTTATACAGTTGTCAAGACAAAGTACAGTAAGAAAAAATAGTCCAGCAGACTGATTATCATTAATCAAGTAAAAGTTTGAAAATTTGTTTTGCATGAAACAGAACACGGTACGAAGTACTGTTCACGTGCCTTTTTGATTGCTGGCTGTGTGTTACCACATCTCTGGCAGTCCTCCTTCAAATTCAAATGCTGACAAGGCAGAAATCTGTTGCTCTGTCCAGCCAATTCAGTAAGCCGGAATCACTAATGGTGGATGAATGCATATGTTATGCTATTCTTAAGCCAAGATTTCCAAAGCTATCTGCCTATGGTTTTGCTTAGAGATCTCTTTTCAGGTGCTGTTTAACCCAATTCGCATTAGCATTATTGAGGATTTAGGAGATTGATTTTGTGCATTCTGTTTTTATAAAGGTTGAGTCTCTCATTTTCAATCCTTTTTGTTGATGCTGGTATATGAAAACTGTATGCTTTTCCTTTAACAAACTTGCAAATTTGTTTCCTATGCAGCATAAGAATAGTTTGGAGCTTTGCAGATGTGTTTCTTCTATGCTTTTCTAACATAAACTTAAGCTCTCTTCACAGCTAGTCAAAATCATCATGTTTTATCCAATAAAATAACGAAACACATAAAAGAAAACATTAATGGGCACATATGTAATCACTATATGGGCAAGGTTAGGTAGGAATATTGAATGAATAACAATTCTGTTTTCACTGTTCTGAATGTAGACGGGAACTGACTAATTTTCCTCTTTTGGTCCAGAGGCTTCAGATTTCCCTCTCCACCTTTGGGCTTGCCAAGACTCATTCGTCTGGCAGCTCTGTTGTGCATCCTTCTGCCCAGCCAAGGTATCACATGTCCTGCTGGCGAAGCAGTGATCACGGCTGCAGATTGCCAGGGGCTTCAGTAGCACCTGCTCAACCTGCAGCCATCTGACCTCCTTTACCACCATCCCCCCTGACCTTCTCCTTCCATCCTCATGCAGGCTCAGAGTGGGTTTAAGATTGTGCAAGCTCCTGCTCCCACCATTTCTGCCTTGTTCCCCGGCAGCAAGTTAAATGTCAGCTAGCCAGCGTTACAGCAACGCTGTCAACCCCCCTTTTTCCTAGCAGTCCTTTTTTTTTTGCCCACAGCTTTCAGTTTACCTGAACCGAAGAGTAATGCTGAAATAGCAGTGTATGTGTGAGATGCCCAGACCTGTTGTCAGCCCAGTTTTAGTCTGGAAAGTCAGTTTTAGTGTGGAAAACAACCACATAACAGCTTCAGCTCCTAGTTGTCAGTAGCAATTAGGCGTTTTTTGTTGTTGTTGTTGTTTGTATCACACAGTATCACAGTATCACAGATTTCTAGGTTGGAAGAGACCTCAAGATCATCGAGTCCAACCTTGGACCTAACACTAAGTACTCCACTAAACCATATCGCTAAGCTCTACATCTAAACGTCTTTTAAAGACCTCCAGGGATGGTGACTCCACCACCTCCCTGGGCAGCCCATTCCAATGCTTAATAACCCTTTCGGTAAAGAAGTACTTCCTAACATCCAACCTAAAACTCCCCTGGCACAACTTTCGCCCATTCCCCCTCGTCCTGTCACCAGGCACGTAGGAGAACAGACCAACCCCCACCTCTCTACAGCCTCCTTTAAGGTAACTGTAGAGAGCGATAAGGTCACCCCTGAGCCTCCTCTTGCCTCCTCTTCTCCAGGCTGAACAAGCCCAGCTCCCTCAGCCACTCCTCGTAAGACTTGTTCTCCAGACCCCTCACCAGCTTGGTCGCCCTTCTCTGGACTCGCTTGAGCACGTCCATGTCCTTCCTGTAGCGAGGGGCCCAAAACTGAACACAGTACTCGAGGTGCGGCCTCACCAGAGCCGAGTACAGGGGCACAATCACTTCCCTAGACCTGCTGGCCACACTGCTTCTTATACAGGCCAGGATGCTGTTGGCCTTCTTGGCCACCTGAGCACACTGCTGGCTCATATTCAGCCGACTATCAACCAATACTCCCAGGTCCTTCTCGGCCAGGCAGCTTTCCAGCCACTCATCTCCCAGCCTGTAGCTCTGCTTGGGGTTGTTGCGCCCCAGGTGCAGGACCCGGCACTTGGCCTTGTTGAACTTCATACAGTTGACCTCAGCCCATCGGTCCAGCCTATCCAGATCCTCCTGCAGAGCTTTCCTGCCCTCGAGCAGATCGACACACGCACTTAGCTTGGTGTCGTCTGCAAACTTACTGAGGGTGCACTCAATGCCCTCATCCAGATCATCGATAAAGATATTAAAGAGGGCCGGCCCCAGTACCGAGCCCTGGGGGACACCACTAGTGACCGGCCTCCAACCAGATTTGACTCCATTCACCACAACTCTCTGGGCCCAGCTATCCAGCCAGTTTCTAACCCAGTGAAGCGTACGCCAGTCCAAGCCCCGAGCAGCCAGTTTCTTGAGGAGAATGTTGTGGGGAACGGTGTCAAAAGCCTTACTGAGGTCAAGGTAAACCACATCCACAGCCTTTCCCTCATCCACCAAGCGCGTCACTTGGTCATAGAAGGAGATCAGGTTCGTCAAGCAGGACCTGCCTTTCATAAACCCATGCTGACTGGGCCTGATCGCCTGCTTGCCCTGCAAGTGCCGCGTGATGACCCTCAAGATAATCTGCTCCATGAGCTTTCCTGGCACTGAGGTCAAACTGACAGGCCTATAGTTCCCCGGGTCTGCCCTGTGGCCCTTCTTATAGATGGGCGTCACATTGGCTAGCCGCCAGTCAACTGGGACCTCCCCCGATAGCCAGGACTGCCGATAAATGATGGAAAGCGGCTCGGCCAGCTCCTCCGCCAGTTCTTTCAGTACCCTCGGGTGCATCCCATCCGGCCCCATCGACTTGCGCACATCCAAGCTCCGTAGCAGGTCGCCAACCATTTCCTCATGGATAGCGAAGGCCACATCCTGCTCCCCATCCCCTTCCACCAGCTCAAGGCACTGGGTATCCAGAGAACAACCGGTATTGCCGCTAAAGACTGAGGCAAAGGCGGCATTAAGCACCTCAGCCTTTTCCTCATCCTTAGTAACTAGGTTTCCCCTCGCATCCAGTAAAGGATGGAGATTCTCCTTAGTCCTCCGTTTCGCGTTGATATATTTGTAAAAGGATTTTTTGTTGTCTTTAACGGCAGTAGCCAGGTTGAGCTCCAGATGAGCTTTGGCCTTTCTAATTTTCTCCCTGCACAGCCTTGCTACATCCTTGTAGTCCTCCTCAGTGGCCCGCCCTTTTTTCCAAAGATTATAAACCCTCTTTTTCCCGCTAAGCACAAGCCGCAACTCTCTGTTGAGCCAGGCCGGTCTTCTTCCACGCCGGCTCGTCTTTGGACACGTGGGGACGGACCGCTCCTGTGCCATCACGATTTCCTTCTTGAGGAGCGCCCAGCCTTCCTGAACTCCTCTGCCCTTCAGAACCGCCTCCCAAGGGACTCGGCCAACCAGCGTCCTGAGCAGCTCAAAGTCAGCCCTCCGGAAGTCCAAGACAGCAGTTTTACTGGTCCCCTTCCTGGCCTCGCCAAGAATAGAGAACTCTACCATTTCGTGGTCACTCTGCCCCAGACAGCTTCTGACCACCGCATCTCCCACCAGTCCTTCTCTGTTTGTGAAGAGAAGGTCTAGCGGGGCACCACCCCTGGTAGGTTCACTGACCAGCTGCGTCAGGAAGCTATCTCCCACGCTCTCCAGAAACCTCCTAGACTGCTTTCTCTGTGCCGTGTTGTGTTTCCAGGATATGTCCGGGAAGTTGAAGTCCCCCACGAGGACAAGCGCCGACGATTTTGCAACTTCTGTCAGTTGCCTATAAAACTCCTCATCCGTCTCCTCATCCTGGTTCGGCGGTCTATAACAGACCCCGACCAGGATGCTAGCCTTGCCAGCCTTCCCACGGATCCTAACCCACAGGGATTCAACCTTATCATTCCCAGCCTGGAGTTCCACAACATCGAAAGATTCTCTAATGTAGAGAGCCAACATTGTTTGTTAGTTTGTTTGTTTTTTAACACAGAGATTTTGTATTTATTTGATTTTGGCTTTCTAGATGTCCAATCCTGATTTCTTAGTTTGATCTTATTTTAACCAGAATTATCAGATAATGTCTAACCCAAACTCTTACCTACTTAATAGCAAGAGAATTCACTCTTTCAACATACTGTAGGAAAATAGAAGTACGTTTAAACTATTACCAATCATTTCTTCATGAAGACACAGAATTTAAAACAAAACAAAACAAAACAAAACCTTCTTCCCAGTAAACAAATATGAAGTAGCCGACCAACACAGTATTTTTACAGGATTTTTTTCTTCTTTCCTTTTTTTTTTTTTCCCCTAATCTTATGAAGGAGGGTTTTGATTACAAAGACAGAAATCTGTGTGGAAATACAGCCACAGGCCTGCCACTAGTCATACAATGCAGAAGGAACATGTATTACCCTGGCTGAGGGATGGGGGCCCCCTTTGCAACTTAGTAAATCTGAGTCTGATTGATGGCATGTTGAGGCATTCTTCTGCATGTGACCTGAAGCCATTGTAAATGCACTGATCATTTCTACAGCTAGCTCCAGCTCCTTTTGTCATCAAACAGACATCACTAAAATCCTTCTACAGTACCTGCATTTACAGCTTTTCATTCACTTTTATAGTAAAGTAAATGAAGAATGAGAGAGGGTTAAGGACTGGTTTAAATTGCCTTAATATTTAACGTGTAAATAATTGTCAATTAACCAAAACTCCATTAGGAAGCCAATAATGGACAATTATTTTTAATGGAAACATTCTCACTACTTTGTGGCTTTATCAAGTGGTTCAGTATAGGCAGCATGTTAAATCACCGTGTTTTTCCAACAAGATATTTGAAATCTGTGGCAGACGGATTTGATTGATGCACGGTACCAGAGAGCAGAAAATGCTATTTCAGAGTTCAAAGCAGTAGAAAAATTCCTGTTTAATAATTCAGCAGTGAAATGAAAATAATGTAAAGAAGATTAGCCATGCTCTTTTATTGGGTGATATTCATAGCAACATTCTCATTTCTAGACCACTTTTTGCAATTAATATTTTTACTCACATGCTTTGAATGCAAACTTTGAGGTGTTGTTTGTTTGTTTGTTGTTTCATTTTGTTTGTTTGTTGTTTTTTTTTATTTTTGTTTGGGGACAGTGAAACCTGGAGGTGGATTTCTCCTGAAAAAAAAAATATATATATATTTTTTTCAGCATTATGTCATACCTAAAATTTGTTCTCTGTATCATACTTTCCTTTTGTTCCTATCACACTGATACAGAAATAATTAAGCAGAAATCTAGGTCCCTCTGGAAGCTATTGTTTCCATTGTATGAAATATTCAAAAGCAGTTGGAAACACATGGCTGCATACCATTTTAATGTAGGTCAGATGAGAGTGGAGTAGTAGGATAATTGATTCTCATCCAGTTCATCCATCTCTTTTTCGTATCTCCAGGGCTTCCTTTATACTCAAGATGAGCTGCCTGGCCAGCATACACAGTGTATCTTTGTTATACTCATTCCCACTCAGTTGCCCTTCTCATTCCAGAAAACCAGAAGAGCGGGAATGCCTGGACAGTTGAAATCTGCTAAGCTGATGTTCTGAAGACCCCTTTATTGAACATCTAGAGTCATAGACACCTGCTTCAATAGCAATCCATGTCTCATTCTTCCAGGAAAATCTGAAAATTACTTAAATGCATGCCTTTGAAAAAGCAAAAAATGTTTTTCTCTGATGAAAATCACTACAACCACATTCACCAAAATGAATATTCAAAGCCATTCAAGCATGTTTATCAGGCAGTTGGAAAATCTGTTGAATTCTCATCTCTAAGAATTACATTTCCACAATTGTTCTGCAAAATGCAGTCTCATATGTTGATTGTCTGGTTTAATATCTTAGCTATTGGAAGTCCAGTTTACAATATGTTGATTGTCTGGTTTAATATCTTAGCTATTGGAAGTCCAGTTTACAATCAAGCTTATTAGCTAAATCATCTCATGTTTGAGAATACAAACACAGGCTGTAAAGAATTTGGGGGAATTGACTCATCCCAGACACTTTCTAGTGTTCAGCATATGTGACCTGAGCCTTTTGCTTGCTATCAAAACATGAAAGAACAGTTACTGTAAGAGCAATAATTCACATCAATCTGTTTCTAAATATCAGCTCATGAAAGCATACAGTAAATTAATTCAACCATTATTTTATTTGACAACATGTTTATTAATGAAACTGGTATGGATTGCTGGAATTCCAAACACAGTTTTAACAATGGAGATTTCCACTGCAGGGTACATTCCCTACTGTGCAAAACATCCCCTAAGCCATAATGAGATTAAACCAGTCTAGAGCTGTTATTTAAAGAAAAGCATCAAAAGCCACTGTTCTGTTTATCAGTCTGGAACAGCGTTATTTAAAAGCTTCTATTCTAATACTTCAGAACTGCACAAAGATTCAAAGGCCCAATTCATTACATCAGTCATCATGAATACAACTTTGTTGTTCACTGCATTCTCTGATTCCAATATATCACAATTTCAAACCAATATTTTCTTTTAAAAAGAAAGGAAAGGGAAAAAAAAAAAAAAGACATCCCCAAAAGTGAAATATAATGAGAGACTTCTATTATCTGCTGTTTCAACGGTATTTGGAAGTGAGTTACAAGACCTTTTCCTGAGTGTTTACATCCTTCTGAGACTTCTCATATTCTGCAGATCAAGGGTTCCCTTTCAACCAATATATTTGTGTAAAAACAAAATTAAGAAAACAATTTTTTATATGGATAGTTTACATATAGGAGTGGATGATTCAACAAAACTTTTTCTTTTTTTATGTGGTAAAAACAGTTTTCTCAGTTCTGCAAAAAGCAATATATACAGGTAAAGCAGCACATGGACAAAGATCTGAAAATATCACACTGCAGACTACCTCATATTTTAATAAAACAAAGTCAAGTAGTGTACTGCAGATACTTGTTCTTATCACAGATGTACCATATCTTGCAGTTGTTAACAAATAAGGTATACTATGGTGTAAAATAAATTACTCGTAATTTACTAGAAAAAACATGCTGTCCTGTTTTAACAGGTAATCAGATCACTTTCTAGTGGGAATATTCACACATTTGAACTTATCCAGTTGTTTAACTGTTGTGCTGGAACCAGACCATAGTTTCCAATATCAGGCTCATCATAAACACTGCCATTGCAATTTTATAAGACAGTGCTTTCAGCAGTTTGTGCCCTTAATAAATTTCAATACAGATGGCAAAAAAAAAAAAAGGGAAAAAAAAAAGAAATGAAAAACTACTTAAGAAAATTTAAATGTGTGTTGCCAAATAGCATGTTACCTTCTTATTCTTAGTTATGTACGATAAACCATTGAGAGAAAAGACTGGTGACCACAGATCATGTGTTAAAAGAATTACTGATTTAAATTAACAAGAAAAAAAAAAAAAGTCCACAGTATTATCCATCTGTGGTGGTTTTCCCGTGCTAGGCAGCTGAACACCACAGCCGCTCTCTCACTCCCCCTCCTTAGATGAGGAGGGGAAGAAGTAAAGGAAAGAACAACTCACGGGTTGAGATAAGGATGATTTAATTAAAGGGAAAAAAAATATTAAGAAAAGATTATTATTAATAAAACAATTTAACTAAACTATTTAACTAAACAATTAATGATTTAACTAAAGGGGAAAAAAAAAAGAAAAGGGGAAAAGGGAGGGGGAAAGGGAAAACAACAAAACAAGTAAAGGCTATGTGGAAGTGCAGAGGAAAGAAATTACTCTCTACTTCCCACAAATGAGCGATGCTTGACCACGTCCTTGAAGCAGGGCCTCAACGCATGTAGCCGGTGTTTGGGAGGACAGCCATTTTTGCAATGAGAGCCCACCCCTCCCTTCTTCTTCCTTTTTCCACCTTTTATTGCTGAGTGTGACATCATATGGTATGGAATATCCCTTTGGTTGGTTTAGGCCTGGTTATGTTCCTTTCTCACTTTTTGCCCACCCCTAGCCTGCTGACTCTGGGAGGGTTAGAGAGAGTCCTGATGCTGTGCCAGCACTGCTCAGCAGCAGACACAACACGGTTGTGACACCATTGCCATCTTAGCTACGAGTGCAGAGCACAGCACTGTATGGGCTGCTGCAGGGAAAGTTAACATCCCAGCCTGACCCAGTACACCATCAAAGAAAATTATTCAAGACTTTTATTAGGAATAAGCCTTAAAGGAAATGAAACAAAGGATAGAAACAGCTGTATGTAGATCATAGATTTTTTTCATTGAATTTGTTAAAGAATCACATATTTTATTTATTTATTTGTTTATTTTTTGTACCAACCCTTGGAATCCCAAAGTAGTAATAAAGTTCATTTTCTAAAAAATCCATTTATTATTTTTCCTATATGAACTCTACAAAGCATTTCTGTAATTCACACTACTTAGTATTTAATGGATATCCACGTAAATCAAAAGGAATTGCTACCCGGGGAATTGGGTAGAAATCTAAAAAAAATAATAAAAAAAATGATTGTTTGAACAAATAGAGATAAATGCACTGTGTACAAAGCAGATTCATTTTTTTTTCTTATTTTCATTAAAGCAATATATTAGTATTTTATAAACCTATGCTTACTGAATCAACATTCCAAGCTTGAGTTTAGTTAGAATCACCGTGCAAGGAATCAGAAAGTGTGAATTTAATCTCTACTGTTGTATACACAGGAACATGCTCTTCATAACAATATTTTACATGCCTCAGTTTCTCCTTCTTTAGAAATCAGTGCTGATACTCTAAATTACTGATATTTATAACATATTCAAATAATAGAAGATGCAGTGGAATTACAAAATAACTTTGGAATTACAGAATCATTTAGGTTGCAAAGAACTCCTCAGATAACTTAGTCCAATCTACTTGCTCAAGCAGGAAAAACTAAAAGAGGTTTCCTTGGTTTATGTCCAAACAGTTTTTTAATATTTCCACAGATGAAGACTGAATAACACCTCTGGGCAACCTGTTCCAATGTTTTGCAACCATCACACTATATAAAATATTTTCTTGTATTTGGATTGAATTTTCTATGTTTTGATTTTTGCCTACTCCTTCTTCTATCTGCAGAACTACTGAGAATAGTCTGCCTGCCACATGTTTATCCCCCTCCCCATGCAATATATGCGGGACCATTGGGGAATCAGGCCCAGTCAGCATGGGTTCATGAAAGGCAAGTCCTGCCTGACCAACCTCTCTCCTTCCATGACCAGGTGACCCACCTGGGGGATGAGGGAAAGCCTTTTTACACAGTCTACCTAGACTTCATCAAGGCCTTTGACACGGTCTTCCATAATATTCTCCTGGAGGAACTGGCAGCGCATGGCTTGAACAGGTACACTCTTTGCTGGGTTAAAAACTGTCTGGATGGCTGGGCCAAGAGAGTAGTGGTGAACAGAGTGAAATCCAGTTGGTGACCGGTTACCAGTGGTGTTCCCTGGGGCTCATCCTCTCTAATATCTTTAACAATGACTTGGATGAGGGAATTGAGTGCACCCTCAGTAGTTTGCAGATGACACCAAGCTGGGGGGAAGTGTTGCTCTACCGGAGGGTAGGAAGGCCCTGCAGAGGGACCTGGACAGGACAGGTCGATGGGCAGAGGCCAATGGTTCAACATGACTAAGTGCCGGGTCCTGCACTTTGGCCACAACAACCCCATGCAGTGCTACAAACTTGCACGAGAGTGCCTAGAAAGCTGAGCAGAGGAAAATGATACGGGGGTGCTGATTGATGCTTGCCTGAACATGAACCGGCAGTGTGCCTGGGTGGCTAAGAAGGCCAACGGCATCCTGGTTTGTATCAGGAATAGTGTAGCCAGCAGGACCAGAGAGGTGATTGTCTCCCTGTACTCTGCTCTGGTGAGGCTGCACCTCGAGTACTGTGTTCAGCTTTGGACCCCTCAGTACGAGAAGGACATTTAGGCCCTGGAACCTGTCCAGATAAGGGCTACGCAGCTGGTGAAGGACCTGGAACACAAGTGGTGACAGGACCCGCGGGAACGGGGTTAAGCTGAGGCAGGGGAAATTTAGGCTCGACATCAGGAGAGGGTTCTTCACAGAGAGGATGGTTGCACACTGGAACAGGCTCCCCAGGGAAGTGGTCACTGCACCGAGCCTGTCTGAATTTAAGAAGAGATTGGACTGTGCACTTAGTCACATGGTCTGAACTATTGGGTAGACCTGTGCAGTATCAAGAGTTGGACTTGATGATCCTTAAGGGTCCCTTCCAACTCAGGATATTCTATGATTCTATGATTCTATGGTGGCTGAGTGTGGCCTATGAGGAGTGGCTGAGGGAACTGGGGTTGTTTAGTCTGGAGAAGAGGAGGCTCCGGGGAGACCTTATTGCTCTCTACAACTACCTGAAAGGAAGTTGTGGGGAGTCAGGGATCAGCCTCTTTTCGCAGATAACTAGTGATAGGACTAGAGTGAATTGCCTCAATTTGCACGAGAGGAGGTTTAGGTTAGAAATTAGGAGACATTTCTTCTCAGAAAGAGTAGTCAGGCATTGGAATGGATTGCCAAGGGAAGTGGTGGCATCACCGTCCCTGGGGGTGTTCAAGGAAAGGTTGGACTTGGCACTTAGGGACATGGTTTAGTGGGTGACATTTCTAGTAGGGTGGTGGTTGGACTAGATGATCTTGAAGGTCTCTTCCAACCTTAATAATTCTGTGATTCTATGATTCTATGAGTAAGCAAGATCTTGAGCCTTCTCTTCTCCAAACTGAACAGTTCTGGCTCTTTTAGGCTCTTAGATACTGTTAGATACTACAGGTCATGATTCATCTTTATGGATCTTCACTGGATACCTTCTTGTACAGTCGTAGTACTGGACACAGCACCCAGTTGTGTCTCACAACTGAGCAGAGCAGAGGGGAAGGATCACCTCCCCTGACATGCTGACAATGTTGTGACTAATGCACCCCAAGAAGGTGTTGGCTTTCTTTGCTCAAAGAGGGTATTACTGGCTCATGGTCAACTTGTCCACCAGGACCCACATCTCTCTAGTACCTGAACCTCTAGGTGGGGACTGGGGGAGCAGAGTCCCTCCCAGTGTAAGCAAAGATCAAGTTCAGGACCTCCTGACGCTACTTAACAAGTACAAGTCTACGGGTCTATCGACCTTAATGACATGCATCCCAGGGTCCTGAGGGAATTGGCTGACATAGTCACCAAGACACTCTCCGTCGTATTTGAAAAATCATGGCAGTTAGGTGAAGTCCCCAGTGACTGGAAAAAGGGAAGCATCACGCCCATTTTTAAAAAGGGTAGAAAAGAAGACCCAGGAAACTACAGATCAGTGAGCCTCACTTCTGTGCCTGGCAAGATCATGGAATGGTTTCTCCTGGAAGCAATGTTAAGGCACATGCAAGACAAGGGGTTGATCCAGGACAGCCTGCATGGCTTCACCAAGGGTCAGTCCTGCCTGAGTAATCTGGTGGTTTTCTATGATGGAGTGACTGCATCAGTCGACAAGGGAAGACTGACTAATATTATCTACTTGGACTTTGACACAGGCCCACATGACATCCTAATCTCCAAATTGGAAAAAATATGAATTTGAAGGACGGGCCATTCAGTGGATAAGGAATTGGCTAGATGGGTGTACCCAGAGAGTAGTGGTCAATGGATCTATGTCCAAGTGGAGACGTGATGAGCGGTGTCCCTCAGGGGTCTGTCTTGGGACCAGTGCTTTTCAATATCTTCATAAATGACATAGGTGATGGGATTGAGTGCACCCTTAGCAAGTTTGCAGACGACACCAAGCTGAGTGATACAGCTGATACCAAAGAAGGAAGGGATGCCATCGAAAGGGACCTGAACAGGCTGGAGAAGTGGGCCCATGTGAACCGCATGAGGTTCAACAAGCCCAAGTGCAAGGTGCTGCACCTGGGCCTGGAGGCCCAGTGTCTCCTTACTATTCCAGTAAGGGGTACAGACTGGGAGAAGTCATTGAGAGCAGCTCTGCAGGGAAGGACTTGGGGGTTCTGGTGAATGAAAGGCTCACCATGAGAGAGCAGTGCGCACTTGCAGCCCAAAAGGCCAACTGCATCCTGGGCTGCATCAAAAGAAGTATGACCTGCAGGTAAATGTAGGTGATTGTGCTCCTCTACTCTGCTCTCATGAGGTCCCACTTGGAGTACTGCATCCAGGTCTGTGTCCCCCTGCAAAGGGAAGATGTTGACCTGTTAGAGTGAGTCCAGAGGAGGGCTATGAAGATGATCAGAGGGCTGGAGCACCTCTTCTGTGAAGAAAGGCTGAGAGAGCTGGGTCTGTTCAGCATGGAGAAGAGAACGGTCTGGGGAGACCTCATGGCAGCCTTTCAATACCTATAGGGGTCTTATAAAAAAGATGCACAAGGACTTTTACTCAGGTAGACAAAGATAGTACAAGGTACAATGGTCTTAAACTAAAAGGGCGGAGATTTAGATTAGACATTAGGAGGAAATTGTTCATTGTAATAGTAGTGAGGCACGGGCACAGGTTGCCCAGAGAAGTTGTGGATGCTCCACCTCTCGAGATGTTCAAGGCCAGGCATAATGGGGCCTTGGCCAACCTGATATATTGGATGACATCCCTGTCCATGTCAGGGCGGTTGAATTTAGATGATCTCTATGGCCCTTTCCAACCTTTCCATTTTATGATTCCATGACCTCAGGATTCTTCTCTACAAAGCTGCTTTGTACGTCTGTAAAGTTACGTGGCATTATTCCTTCCCAGTTGCAGGATTTTACATTTCCTTTTGTTGAATTTTGTGAGATTCTTGTTGGCCAATTTCTCCAGCCTGTCCAGGTCCATCTGAATAGCAGCACAACCTTCTGGTCTGTCAACCACCGTATATTCATATGACTTTTTGAATATGGTCAGACTATTTGCCTAACCTGGGAGTTAGCCAAGTTTTAGGACACTTGAATCCAAGTTAATAAAGAAAATATATGTCCCAGAAATTAAAATTCTATTATTTTCATGTTCTTCTATGTCCATGCCTGTGTGCAGAAGCACTGAGCCTAGCATAATGTTTAGCTTCACCTCTGTTGGAGGGTGGGAGGAGCAGGCAGACGGGTGAGGTGAAGAGAGATGTAAGAACAATTTCAGACAAATAGGAAAACAGCTGAGTTTTGTATTAATGTATGAGGGTTACAGTAATCAACCAGGAAATTGAGACCTCTGATCTCTTGCCTTCTTCAGCCCAAACTGATAACAGTATTTCTCCCTCTTCTGACAATCTCATGTTTTCTATTATAAGCACTGGCTACACAAATCCAGAAACTTCAGAGCAGAACTCAGGTCACTCTTTTTTTTTTTTTTTTTTTTTGAGTTTGAAAAAGATTTTAAAATATTTTTAAAAATATATTTAAAAATATAACCTGCCTGGATATTTTTTTTTCCCCATGAGAAATTCACTTTCAGTAGTTCAAATCACTCAGTAACCTGTTAGTTAGTGAATGCCCTGGGAAATGGTTTTATTCTTTTCAAACTGAGACAGCCCAGAACCTAGTCTTTGTTAAATGACAAATGGGTACTACAGAAGTGATACCTTCTGAAAACAACACCTTAGCTTTGCTCAGCATATGTATTTGCTGAGAATGTCTTAGGAAGTTTGTTCCAAGGGGATGAGTATATTCATTTTAAAGAACCATATGCTTTTGATGAAGCCAGTCTTTAAGTTCCAGAAGCAACAGTATTGGTATAGATAGCCCTGCACTTGGCCTTTATTACTAATTAATGCTAGGTCAGCCCTTTCAAGGTACAGTCATGGTTTTGGGTTGTACTTTGGAAGCAACTGGTTCTTCTCACTAATTGTTGGAAGAGCCCAGTTGGGATAACTCTGCTGGGATACTTACTCAGATAAGAATGTTATATTAGCTTCTGTTGGTCTCACCTGAAGTTTGTATTTATCAGTTGTTACTCTTTTCATTCCTGCCTCTGGAAAAATTCCACTGTCAATATTTAATATTAATTTTGAGTGGAAAAAAAATCAATATATGAACCACAGAACAAGCAGATGAGAAATGACCAGAATACTAAAGCACTAATCTGTTTATTTTCTGATTCAGTATGTAGCCTTGAAATACTTCATAATTTTGATCCTTATCAGGCTAATGTCATATCACTACATTTTTTTTTCTAACCAAAACTTTCAGTGTCAATTTTTGTGTCTGTTTTTCTTCCATCATGGATTTATATTAAGTTTGCTATTAGGTTAAAGCAACCCATATGAAAAGGCATATTAAAGAATAAAATGAGGGAAAGAAAGGAAATATTGTAAAATGAATGTAAAATCAAGAAGTCTGTGATATAAGCATGTGTAAGTAACCAGATCTTCCCTTCATAACAAGCACACTCAGGAACAGTAATAGTCCTGCAGCAGTAACACTGCAAGTATATTATATACCTGAAGGGCTGCAGAATTATTTTGGATGTCTGTTTGATCACCATGATAGGTTATATTTATACATCTTTACAATTGTGTTATCTGTCTTTAGAGGTACATGAAAACTGTGGGAATGTGTGTCCTTGCCTTGTGCAATCAACCAAGAGCTACCAAGAACTAAGAAAGCTCTAGAGACAGCAGAGTGTAGCAGGCAAAGGAGATTCCTAGCATATTGTTGAAGCAGATTTCTGAAATGATGGAAGATCTATGTGCCTGTGGGACATTAACAGATTTTGCTGCTACTCAAGAAGATTACTAAAGCTGAACTGACTTGGAGATGAAATACCCACCTGGAAGGACATTTCAGTAGCTGTTCTTTGTTACCACACATTTCTGAGTTTTTGTTCCTGCAGACCCTGATGTATGGAATGAGCTGCCAGCTCATGGTTTGTCTACACCAGTTGCCAAGAACTGCCAGTTCTTGGTTTGTCTACACCAAAAAATCTCACAGCTTGACCTGTGAGATAAGAGCTATCACCTTCTGGTAATAGTGGAGCTTATTCTTTTATTTCTTAATAATATATATATATATATTAAAAAATGTTTTAAATTATATGTAAATAAAAAGTAGACATAGTTAATCACTGGAAATATTAGTATTATTGTTAGTATTATTGTAACTGTCATCTGTCCTCTTTCCTTCCTGTCTGCTGTGTTCACTGGTCACATTTTAAATTAGATGGTAATTTTTCATGGTATCTTTGCTTCATGCACACTTCTTGAGTACAGGATGACACTGCAGATAAGGAATTTCATAATAAAATTATTAAATACATTTATAAGAGGTCACACAGGTTTGCTGGTGAAGCAAATAGGTAATAGTCATTAACCTCCTAGTGCATCGAGACTTCACAGACCTTCTAGTTCTACAGAATTTAGCTCTATTCCCCCAGGATTAAGAAGGCAAGAAGAAAACTGATATGGGATAAACCAGGAGATAGGGAGCAGAACATTAACATTAAGAACAGCCTAAAGAGTTCAGAATATCAGACAAGATATTCAAAGAATGGAACACTGGTGGAAAAGTTCATTATAATGGAAAGATTTTGGAACTTTTACATCATAATATTAATTCCCAGTACATGGCTGCAGTACATAAAACTTAAGTAGAACTCTTCATTTCCAGAAGGTTGATAGGTGCTTATAAATACAAGCTATTATTAAGAAATGGAGAAGATACTCCTGTGGTGTGCAAGAGCAAAAAAGAGCAAAGACATTTATGAAAATATTTGTGTGTGTGTAATGCTCATTCCGTGGTGATTCTAGAATAATACAATATGTGCATATCTGGATATTATCCACTTTGCCCCTCAGCAAAGGTTTTATTTTAGCATTGAAATTTGAAATTATTGTAAATGTGATTTGGGCTCTATATATTTATGCTGTGGAAAAAAAAAAAATCTACATTGCTAAGATCATGGTCATAATTAACATTGATTACTAACTTCAATAAAAGTCTCAAAAGCATACACAGAGAGCCTCAATGCATAGGAGACTCACCTCTTGTTCCTTCTATCAATTACAGAAAGATGCTAAAGAGAAATATTTTTCCTTGTACCTTTTTTTCCTTTCCTCAAAGTGACTAATCTTTTTTTTTTTTTTGGTGACAAGGTCTCATTCACATTTATCTATCTTCAAACAGTCCTTCCCACCAGACAATTGTATTGTTTACTGCAACAGCAAAACAATGCATATGTAACTTATGGCAGTCTCTATTCCATATTTCCAGTAATTTAGTTTACCTATAAACACTCTTTCTAAAACCCCTTGGATTGTTATTACTTTAACAATAAATGCACATCCTAGCATCTATATAAGGAACTAAGCTCAGAATATATACTTAAGCTGTAACACAGTGGATTCAATATTTTCCATGCCTAAAAGAAATCAAACTCATTTCTTTTCAATAAATACATTTGAAATAGGTGTTCTCCTAACTGACCAAAAAAACACCAGCACCTAAGACCTAAATGATAATACAAAATAGGCTATATAGAATTGTAGAATCATATAAAGGTTGGAAAAAAACACTAAGATCATCTAGTCCAACCTTTAGTCTGTGAGATTTACAACGTACCATATATGCTGATATAAATGAATCATTAAAAAGCAGGAAAAAAAGTTAAATAACAATAAAATAATTGAAAACATGTCTTTCTTCCATTTTTAAGTCATTACTGAAAGATGTAAATATATGCCACATAGAGGCAGCTGTCCCTGACACTACCATATGCAGAAAAATCTTTGGATCTTTGGTATTTAAAGACATCAGCCAGCCATGGGTTATTGATTCATTAAGGTGGATTGTTTTTAAAAAAATAAAAAAATAAAAAAGTAAAGTGATAATAAGAATCATGCTTTATGTCAAAAAGCTTGGCTTGACTTCTCACTAATACACATAGAAGAGAAATATGTTGAAATATGAGCATAGTTTATAATGTTCATGATAGTTCATGACAGATGGAAGCCATTATTTTACTCTTTGTTATCTGATTCCTATATGCAGTTAAAAATGCACATACAAGTTTATGTGTTCATGTGCTTCATGCTGGAGGGAAGGGATGCCGTCCAGAGGGAACTCGACAGGCTTGTGAGGTAGGCATGTGCAAACCTCATGAAGTTCAACAAGACCAAGTGCAAGGTCCTGCATCTGGGCCAGGGCAATCCCAAGCACAAATATTGATTGGACAGAGAACGGATTGAGAGCAGCCCTAAGGAGAAAGACTTGGCAGTGTTTGTTGATGAGAAATTCAACATGAGCAGGCAATGTGCACTTGCAGTCCTGAAAGCCAACTGCATCCTGGGCTACACCAAAAGCATGGCCAGCAGGTCAAGGGGGATGATTCTCTCCCTCCACTTCACCCTCATGAGTCCCCAGCTGGAGTACTATGTCCAGGATTGCCCTCCCCAGCACAAGAAGGATTTTGATCTATTAGAATGGGTCCAGAGGAGGGCCACAAAGATGGTCAGAGGGCTGGAGAACCTCTCCTACAAAGACACCGTGAGGGAGCTGGAGTTTTTCAGCCTAAAGAAGAGAAGGCTCTGGGGAGACCTCACAGTGGCCTTCCAGTACCTAAAGAGGGCTTACAGGAAAGGTGGGGTGGTATTCTCTGTCAGGCAGTGTAGTGATAGGACAAGGAGTAAAGGTTTTAAACTAAAAGTGGATAGGTTTAGATTAGATACAAGGAGGAAATTCTTTACTCAGTAGGTGGTGAGGGACTGGAACAGTTTTCTCAGAGCAGTTGTCTGAAGATGACCCATTCCTGGAAGTGTTCAAGGATGGGGCCTTGGCCAGCCTGATCTAGTGGGTGGCATCCCTGTCTATGGAAGAGGGGTTGGATTTAGATGATCTTTAAGATCCCTTCCAATCCAAACCGTTTTATGATTCTCTTTTCCCAAGAATCAAAATATTGTTATTCTTACAAGAGATGCAATTCTCTTCCTGGGTTATTCTGGTCTATTCTTGGCTATTTTTCCCTGATTGTTTTTAATTTACTTTTTTTTTATAAAACTTCACAGCTCTTTTAGTGTGAAAAGTCAAGAATATGTGGCCTATTAGAACATTTTCAACTGAATATTAGAATTTAACAAAATTAAACAAAAAATATTTAACAGGATTTTTTTTATTAAAAATTAAAAAAAAAATAACAAAGTAGTGATAATTTTCTTTGATATTGAGTTTGAGTTCTGTGTATTTCCAAGTGACACTGTGGGTTTCTTTAATTTCTTTTATAAGATTTGGATAGAAAAAGAAATCGTAGTTAAATCAAAAATAATTGTAGAAATATTGGTGCAATGTTATATATCTCAAACTTGATTGACAAGGAAACCAAACTCATTAGCAACAACAGAGATTCTAGATTCAAACAGCTACCAAAAACCACAAGGGAAATCAGTTGCTGACTTACAAACAGAGGGTTTTCCAAAGGAGTTTTGAGTTGGAGTCTGTGGTGTCTTGATCCCTATGATTCCTACCAAAAACAGATGCAGAGACTGAGAGTGAGTTAGCTTTTCCTGTCTGTGTCGGCATATCAAAAACACTAAAATGTAGACAAAGTAGTCAGATAAATAACAAGAGAACTTGGCTTGGAGTATGGGTGCAAGTACTGAACTTGCCTAACACTATAACTGTAATCAGGATCCCGTAAATGAGGAATCCTGTAAGTCTTCTTATTCAGCTCTGGCCTTTTTGATTTCATCATCCTATTAATGGTCAAATATTCCTAACAAACATTTGTTTTTGTGCTAAGTAAGGCAAGCAGACAGTACGATACTGGAGTGTCAGTGAAACAATTTGAATTAGAGTTCTCGTACTGGAGAGAATTTTTTTTTTGGTTGTGGTCTGAACTAACAAGGTTGGTGTAGTCACAGTAGACATCTGTGACACCTAGAAACAATAACTGTATGTAAGGACATAATTAATATTAATGTCTTGAACCCAAGTATAAGTGTATTTAAATATTATAATCAATGACATAACATATGTAACATACATATACACGTACCAACATACATATAACTAGTTTTAAGACTTCAATGGGATAAAAACATTTATGTATATGTATATTTATGTATACATATATGTATTTATGTTTTACGTAAATATGCAAGTATTGTGACCACCAGAGTGATAAACAAAGATGTGTCATTCGATAGAGAATGCAGCCAAATAATGAAATTGCAAAGAAAAAGAACAAGATACAGACAAAATATTGCAAATAGCTATTCTGTGTAATGAATGACTGCCTAAACAAAAAAAAAAAAAAAAAAGGCAAGAAAAGAGAGAAGAGAAGAGAGTTTCAGAAGGAGCTTTAGGAGAGGGGCAAATGGCATAAAACATCAAGCATTAAGAAGACAGAGAATGTGATCTGATTTAGTTCTACCTTTACTTATCAAAGACCTCCCACATGTGACCAACTTGACTTGCTTGACTAAGGGCCACCAAGGACTGCAGTCATCAGTGCTCACTGTATGGCATCAGCTGTGGGATATCGTATATTCCCAACTAAAACAGCTTATGAATCCTAAAGAGTAACAGTTTTGTATAGGTAGAACAAGCTAGTAACATGCAAGTACTAAACATTAGCTCAAAGTGTAGCAATTAATTTAGGAAAGTTCATTTGGAAACTGGCCTGGTTTGTCAGTCTTCTCAACATCATCATCACAGTAATCTCTAATTACTTAACTGGTGCGTATAAGTGTGTATACGCACACACACTTTGCAATACACTTGCAAAGTACCATAGTATCAGTACTATAGTGTTTGGTGAGAAATACATTGTATAGTGTGTAATTTTATTATTTTTTTTTCCTTTTTCCATGCCACTTCATATTCTTGGAATAGTTCCTAAACTAATTCCTAACTCCCTTTTTAAATATTATTAAGAAATTATTAAAGAATATAAGCCTAATTCACCTGAACTAAATTCTATAATGTTTAGTTCCTGTGTTCATAAAGACAATCAGAAGTGATATATGCAAGAAAAAACAACCAACAAACAGAAGTAGAATCTCCTGTGTAGATTCCCATTCAGTACAAGTGACTGTCTGCTAAAAGTTCAACTCGTTCCCTCACATTCTGCACTGCATTTATTGGTTGCAAATCCTGTACAACTTTATAAGTGACTGTTGATTCTTGATCCTACTACAGTATCTATTCCACTGTGAGAAAATTTAACTCAATTCTGAATTATTTTCAAGCACTTTTCAACTGAGTTAGCTTTATGTGTTCTGTTCCAGATAGTTGTGGCCCTCTCTTTATACGTGTGTTCCAACCCTAAATAAATAAATAAATAATCCTGAATCTAGATGATTGTCCTTCATTTGTTAGATTTATACAGTTATCAGATTTATATAGCACCATTAGTACCATTCTTTTTAAATCATTCTATAAAATTGTGAAGTTAAGAACTAAATAGCTATATACTTTTTATTTTTATTATTAGTTTTTTTACAGATCCTTAAGATTAACATACTCTTTTATATAAATTTGGAAAGCTTTTTAAATGTATATTAAATTATCCTCTTATGACTTTTTCCTATGACTTCTCATTCTCTGTTCTCCAAAATTTTTCTCTTTTTGGTAGAAGTCTTGTCATCCAAAGACAACATCTGCACTCTCATGTGGCCTTTGCAACCCCATTAAATATGGCCTCAGTAAATCTAAATTGAGACTGCTTCATATCTATTCTCTGCTTTTGAATTAAATTATAGTTTTTTTCTACTGAAAAACAAAAACTATATATATATCTTCTAGTATTTCATTGAAGGATGGTGTCAAAAGCTGACCAAATAACTGTGAATCCTAATTAACTTAAAAAGCACTACCATAATTTCCAATTGCAAACACAGTAAACTAGTGAGGACTTCTGTTCTAACATCAGTGCTGTTCAATGGAGAGAATTTCCAGTGTAGAAGTGAAAGCAGAGTTTACTATGACAAAGTCTTCTGGATTTTGGAAAGAAACTTAAATGCTTTTAACTTGTATTTTGTGACATGAAATTTGTAGGTATATGCTTCCTAAGTGGAATTCAGTACCTGAACTATACACACTAGGTCCACACATAATGACCAGAATTAAGAAAAATAAATGTCCTATCAAAACAGAATTCCCAGAAAGGTACATGCTGAATGAGAGATCCCTGAAGTAGACAGAAAAAAAAATGTTAAGGACAAAGCTGTATCTTAAATTTTGTTTCTTCTCAGTGTGTCTGATAGAGAAATATCTCTTTCCAGTTTTGTTTTTCATAATGCTTAACACCTTTCTGGAAGCACAGGATCTTATTTTACGGTAGACAGAAGGCAAAATTAGCACTATTTTCTTTGCTGTCCCTTTATATCCCATAAATTCAGTATCTGAACACTTACCCAAGACCTGGATTCATGTGCCAACAGCTGCTCAGTGAAAATCACATCCACTATCTCTCAGACACCTGACCTAACTACAGTAGTGCAGGTTACTGCTTGGGAATTGCAGAGTACTGCTTGGGAAGATGATCCATCTTCCATTACATACTTAATTAGAGAAGGGACAGAGGGAGAGTCTGTTAAAACAAACATTACTCAAGGACTTGATCCTCAAATGGGCTGCAGCATCACTAAGGGTTTTTTGGCTACAATTTAGTCATGAGGGCCTAAATATACAAAGGTCAAATATCCCTTTTGAATAATGCAGAGCTTTTTATTGAGAAGATCCTTGCTGTTTTGTATCTGACTTTTAGTTGTTAAACAACCTTCCAAAACTCTAAAAGTTATTGTGCGGGTGAACTGAATGCATATATATATATATATATTTTTAACTAGCTTTTAAAATAAAGCTATTAAGTTTCGGAATATTTCAACAGTTGTTCATTTACAATAGAATCACAAAAGGTGAGGAAGTATTATTCTTAAATTTAAAAATTTTAAAGCCTAAACAAGCAGGCTGTGATGGATGAACATTCAGCGAAGTACATGTGTGCATTGACTTCTCTGTAGTATGCTTCACGTATATTAAAAGAACACACACTAGTTCCCAGTGCAACAGATTAAAGGCAAGTCCATGCACTCATATTTTTTGTCCATGGTTAGTTGCCACTGAACGGTGAAGATAATTCATTAGGTAAGATGTTCAAAGTTGTTAGGCCCCAAGTAGTGGACGACAGGTAAAATTTTGTAAAAGATAACACATATATAAAACTATAGTTATGTTAAGTAAACTTGAGACAGTTTTTTGAAGATGAGTATGTTAATTTCTTTCATGAAAAAAAATGCAGAATGAAAATAATTGACTTTTTTGATTTGCTAGGCCTGCCTAATGAACAAAAATGCAGAGGAAAAAAGAAAAAATTAGTAAGAATTGTAGGATCTTATATCTTTCCTTTTTTTTAGCTTCTTTATTGTGATGATTGTGTGAGCAACAAACCATATGAACAGTGTTTACACAGATCTGTATTGATTAATGATTATATTCCACAGTTTCCAAATTAATAAAAGAAAATCAAAAAACACCAACAAAATAGAAAGCTTCTTATACCTTTTTTTTTTTATATATTTGTTCTTTGATTTAAACTTTTCTAAAAAGTGTGTTTTCTGAATCATTCAGTCCCAAATGTAATGCAAACTAATGAATACATTAACAGCGAGTGGGCATTTAATCTGTCAGAAGCCGGTACACTGGTTTGCAATTATGAAAGCTCACCTGGCAAATGAGTTCTCTTTTAACAGTTAGAACAGCATAAGCTATCCAAAATATCAAGCCAATAGAGAGATTAACAATCTTTTTGGCTGTTCTTTTCTGCTATTCATCGAATATATTAAAAGCTTTTTATTCTTATTCACTATCAGTGTGTTGTTTTCCTCTAGATGATACAAATGATATCTTGCCATAGTACTTGAAAGAAATAATATATTTGACATGCCACTTTTTATTGTAACATTTTGAAGGTTCCTTCAGAGCCAAAATTTTGATATGAAACACCTAATGCATATTTATCTATTAGGCCATTTGAAATAGACAAAGTGGTTGTCAATCTTTTAATTTTTTTTCCCCTTCTTAGAAATTTCAAGTTATTCCCAGGAGGATAAAACAACAACAAAACTCAAAAGCACACCAAACTCAGATCTTTAGCATCAGCAAGATTAAGGTTTTATTTTGCGCAAACATTTATAGGATACTTTTGAAGAAGAAAAACTGAGTAGAAAAACTGATGGTAGAAAAAAATGACACTGTGTTACAAGCATTGTGTGTGTGTGGTGCGGCATGTGTGTGTGTGTATGTGTAAAACAAACAAACAAACAAACAGTAATTGCTATGCAGAAAATCATATCATGGTTATTTCTTAAACTGAGTAAAGAATTCAGTTCATTTTGAGCAGTTTTGACCAAAGATGTATGGGAAAAAATAGCCAGGATGAAGAAACCCGCTACATAAACTTTTAAGGACAAATGGCTAAAGGATTGAAATTATAATAGCTGAAAGCAAGTAAAAGATTTGAACTGTAATTTATGAACCAAAGAAATAGCTCACAGATCAGGTTTGGAAATTAAAATCAACAACAACAACAAAGCAAACAAAAACAAAAACAAAACAAAACAAACTGTTGTGGTTTAACCTGGAAGACAGCTATAATCAGAAAAATAAGGAAAAAACTCATGGGCTCAGATAAGGACAAGTTAGGAAGAAAGGGGGGGAAAAGGAGAAACACAAGGAAAGGGAAAGGAAAGGGAAAGGGAAAGGGAAAGGGAAGGGAAGGGAAAGGGAAAGGGAAAGGGAAAGGGAAAGGGAAAGGGAAAGGGAAAGGGAAAGGGAAAGGGAAAGGGAAAGGGAAAGGGAAAGGGAAAGGGAAAGGGAAAGGGAAAGGGAAATAAATAAGGAAAAGGAAAATATGGAAAAGGAAAAGGAAAATAAGGAAAATAAATAAGGAAAAAGAAAATATGGGAAGGAGGAAGAGGAAGAGGAAGAGGAAGAGGAAGAGGAAGAGGAAGAGGAAGAGGAAGAGAAGAGGAAGAGGAAGAGGAAGAGGAAGAGGAAGAGGAAGAGAAGAGGAAGAGGAAGAGGAAGAGGAAGAGGAAGAGGAAGAGGAGGAGGAGGAGGAGGAGGAAGAGGGAAAGGGAAAGGGAAAGGGAAAGGGAAAGGGAAAGGGAAAGGGAAAGGAAAAGGAAAAGGAAAAGGAAAAGGAAAAGGAAAGGAAAAGGAAAAGGAAAAGGAAAAGGAAAAGGAAAAGGAAAAGGAAAAGGAAAAGGAAAAGGAAAAGGAAAAGGAAAAGGAAAAGGAAAAGGAAAAGGAAAGGATAGGTACTTTGTACAGGTACTAAGGGAGCCAACTAGGAAAGATGCCCTCCTGGATTTGTTGCTTAAAACAGAGAGGGTCCTCTTGTTGAAGTGGCGATTGGTGGCCATATTGGTCATAGTGACCATGAAGTAGTTGAGCTTAAAATCTTTGGTGACAGGAGGAAACCTGCCACCAAAACTTCAACGCTGAATATGGGGAGAAGACTTCAGGGCTATTCAGGGAATTAGTGAGCAAGGTCCCCTGGGAAACTGCGTTTCAAGATATCGGGGTCCATCAATGCTCTTCACTTTTTAAGAGCCATCTCTTAAGAGCACAGGAACAGGTAATTCCAAAGTGTGAGAATTCAGTAAGTAGGGCAGAAGGATATTTGGCTGAGCAAGGGATCTTCTTCTAGAGCTTGGGTGGAAAAGGAAAAGTGTATGAACATCGAAGCAAGGTCAAGAGGCATGGTAGGTCTACAGAGATGCTGTTTGCCTTTGTAGGGAGAAAATCTGTGCAGCCAAAGCTCAATTAAAATTGAAGCTGACCAGTACTGTGGGGGACAACTTAAACGTCTTTTTAAAATATGATAACAGGAAAAGGAAGACCAAAGAAGACATTGGTTCATTACTTGATGATTTAGTCACCTCCTAAATAAAGAAGTAGATAAAGCAGAGACATTTAATTCCTTCTTCACCTCTGTCTTCAACACTGATGATGGGCACTGTAACCCCTGGAGCCCTGGGTTGGAGGATCATGGCTGTGAGAATGATAAACTATTCGCCAGCTCTGAAGTTATGTTGGATTTGCTGCTTCAGCTGAAAGTCTGTTAGTCAGTGGGTCCCGATGGGATTCTTTCCATACTGAACGAACTGGCTGATGTTATTGCAAGATGTCTCTCAATATTTTTCTGGATTCAGCAAAGCTTTCAGTACTGTTTCTCACAGTATCCTTCTAGACAAAACATTCTGCATACAGCTAAACAAATAAAAAATATCATATCATATATGAAAAATTGGCTGACAGGGCAGGCTCAAAGGGTTATAGTAAATAGGGTTTAACTACTAAGGTTTAATCAGGCTGGTGGCCAGTCACTAGCGGGGGTTCCACAGGGGCTCCACTTTAGGGCCAGTTCTCTTTAATGTTTTCATAAATAATCTGGATGCAGGATTTAAATGCATACTTAGTAAATTTGTGGACAATACTAAATTATGAGGAGCTGTTTACTCCATCAAGCATAGAGAGGCTTCACAGAGAGATCTTGACAAATTAGAGTGCTGGGCAAACACCAACCATGTGAAAGTTATCAAGAGGAAGCCCCAGATTCTGTACCTGGGACAGTGTAATCCTGGATATATGTACTGACCAGAGAATGAGAGGCTGGAGAGCAGCCCCCCCAGAAAGGATCTGCAAGTTCTAGTTGAAGGAAAGTTGAATATGAGTCAACGGTGTTCCCTTGCAGCCAAAAGGACCAACTGTATCTTGGGGCTCATTAAGCACAGCATAGCTAGCTGCTTGAGGGAAGTGATTATCCTGTTCTACTTTGCACTAGCGTGGTCTCGAGTACTGTGAACAATTTTGGGTACCACAATAGAAAGAAGGAATTTTAAAAAGGGTAGAAAGGAGGACCAAGGGAACTACAGACCGGTGAACCTCACTTCTGTGCCTGGCAAGATCATGGAATGGATTCTCCTGGAAGCAATATTAAGGCACATGAAGGACAAGGAGGTGATCTGGGACTGTCAGCTTGGCTTCACTAAGGGTAAATCCTGCCTGACCAATGTGGTGGCCTTCTGTGATGGAGTGACTGCATCAGTTGACAAGGGAAGACTGACCAATGTCATCTACTTGGACTACTGTAAGGCCTTTGACACAGTCCCACATGATTTCCTAATCTCTAAATTGGAAAAAAATATGGATTTGAAGGTGGACCATCTGGTGGATATGGAATTGGCTAGATGGGTGTACCCAGAGAGTAGTGGTCAATGGATCTATGTCCAAGTGGAGAGTGGTTGATGAGCAGTGTTCCAACAGGGACTGTCCTCAGGTGTCCCTCAGGGACTGGTCCCATCTTGGGACCAGTGCTTTTCAATATCTTCATCAATGACATCGAAGATGGGATTGAGTACACCCTCAACAAGTTTGCAAATGGCACCAAGCTGAGTGGTACAGTTGATACCAAAAAAGGAAGGGATGCCATCCAAAGGGACCTGGACAGGCTGGAGAAGTGGGCCCATGTGAACCACATGAGGTTCAACAAGTCCAAGTGCAAGTCCAATTGCCCCCCTGGGTTGGGCAATCCCAGACAGGAGTACAGACTGAGTGAAGAAGTCATTAAGAGCAAGCCTGCAGGGAAGGACTTTGGGGTTCTGGTGGACTGCCATGAGGCAGTAGTGTGTGCCTGCAGCCGAGAAGGCCAGCTGCATCCTGGGCTGCATCAAGAGAGGAGTTGCATCAGGTCGATGGAGGTGATTGTGTTCCTCTACTCTGCCCTCATGAGGCCCCACCTGGAGTACTGTATCCAGGTCTGGGCCCCCAGCACAAGAAAGACATGGACCTGTTAGGGAAAGTCCAGAGTAGGGCTACCAAGATGATCAGAGGGCTGGAGCCCCTCTCCTGTGAAGAAAGTCTGAGAGAGTTGGGGATGTTCAGACTGGAGAAGTCTCTGGGGAGACCTCATGGCAGCCTCTTAATACTTAAAGGGGACTTAAAAAAAAAAAAAAAAAAAAGAAGAAGGATTCATTACTCAGGTAGATAATGATTGGACAAGGGACAAACTAAAAGACTGGAGATTTAGAGTAGACATTGGCATAGGTTGCCCAGAGAAGTTTTGGATGCCCCATCCCTGGAGGTGTTCAAGGCCAGGCAGGATGGGGCCTTAGCCAACCTGATATTTTGGGTGGCATCTCTGCCTATGGCAGAGGGGTTTATAACTAGTTGATCATTAAGGTCCTTCCTAGCCCGAGCCATTCTATGATTTTACGATTCCTCTTGAACTATTGTAGAAGGATAAGTAAACTAGATTACTATCACAAGTTGATGACACTTTTTTTCTAATTAAATGTCTAAACAGAGACAAACTAACAGAGTTTAGTTTTAGATTACCATACGTCCAATGTCAAAATACTGTTCTATTCACTAATTTTTCTATTTTATCAAATAATTAATGATGTTGGTGCTGCTGTAAGTCATATAAGTTCATATTGATGAATTTGTGAGAGCTACTAATAGTTCTTATATGCTTTGGCATTTTTACATGACTGCGACAGGCACTGTATACTTACTTTGATACATAGATTACGTACTAGTTGGTTTACACTGACTCGTCTGTGACTGAAAGGAAGGTTTATTCTGCACTTCGGTGCTATAAAAAAAATCTATCCAAGGATCAGAAACCAAATGCTTAGAAACCATTTATTTTGAGTATAGATTGAAAAAGCATGTTGTGCTATGATATGACTCAGGTGTATCTCAATTTCCTGTTTATGGATCTCAGTTCTGTAATTAAATTAGAGGCTGAAGCACTTTCAGTGATAGTGATATATTCTGTATTCCTCCTTCTAGACTAGAGTAAGGACAGCCCTTGGTTCCAGAGATGCACAAATGGGAGGACATAAAAAATAAGGACAGATAAAGAATATGAGTGAAACAATACTTGAAATACGGATGCATATGTGACCTTAGTAGTTGTCTAACAGGGGATGACACAGACAAAAAGATACTGTATTAAACTATATGAAATTACTATTGCTTTCCCACTCTCTTGTGTTCTGTTTGGGACAGTTAGAAATGAACATGATCTAATTGTAAGGCTTATGGAAAGCAAAATAATTTAAAGAGCTTTCCTTGATTAATTCTAGCCATTCCGTACCCATGTAATTACTATGGGATCCATGGACTTCTGAACTGTTAGGCAGAGACAATCTTGGTATTTCTCTTGATATTCTCACAAATTCATTAATTTGTACTCAGTTTCCTGGGGGGGTGGGGGGGTGGGGGAAGAGGAAGAGGAAGAGGAGGAAGAAGAGGAGGAAGAAGAGGAAGAGGAAGAAAGAAGAGGAAGAGGAAGAGGAAGAGGAAGAGGAAGAGGAAGAGGAAGAGGAAGAGGAAGAGAAGAGGAAGAGAAGAGGAAGAGGAAGAGAAGAGGAAGAGGAAGAGGAAGAGGAAGAGGAAGAGGAAGAGGAAAAGAAGAAGAAGAAGAAGAAAAGAAGAAGAAAAGAAGAAGAAGAAGAAGAAGAAGAAGAAGAAGAAGAAGAAGAAGAAGGAAGAAGAAGAAGAAGAAGAAGAAGAAGAAGAAGAAGAAGAAAGAAGAAGAAGAAGAAGAAAGAAGAAGAAGAAGAAGAAAGAAGAAAGAAGAAGAAGAAGAAGAAGAAGAAGAAGAAGAAGAAGAAGAAAAGAAGAAGAAGAGAAGAAGAAGAAGAAGAAGAAGAAGAAGAAGAAGAAGAAGAAGAAGAAGAAGAAGAAGAAGAAGAAGAAGAAGAAGAAGAAGAAGAAGAAGAAGAAGAAGAAGAAGAAGAAGAAGAAGAAGAGAAGAAGAAGAAGAAGAAGAAGAAGAAGAAGAAGAAAAGAAGAAGAAGAAGAAGAAGAAGAAGAAGAAGAAGAAGAAGAAGAAGAAGAAGAAGAAGAAGAAGAAGAAGAAGAAGAAGAAGAAGAAGAAGAAGAAGAAGAAGAAGAAGAAGAAGAAGAAGAAGAAGAAGAAGAAGAAGAAGAAGAAGAAGAAGAAGAAGAAGAAGAAGAAGAAGAAGAAGAAGAAGAAAAGAGAAGAAGAAGAAAAGAAGAAGAAGGAAGAAGAAGAAGAAGAAGAAGAAGAAGAAGAAGAAGAAGAAGAAGAAGAAGAAGAAGAAGAAGAAGAAGAAGAAGAAGAAGAAGAAGAAGAAGAAGAAGAAGAAGAAGAAGAAGAAAGATTCAATATTTGCCTGAACATTAGAATCATAGAGTGGCTTGGGTTGGAAGGGACCTTAAAGACGTCTAATTACCCCCCCCACCCC
>NC_137695.1:145113266-145332647 GCF_964034855.1 Anser brachyrhynchus | reverse complement strand
TGCATATGTGACCTTAGTAGTTGTCTAACAGGGGATGACACAGACAAAAAGATACTGTATTAAACTATATGAAATTACTATTGCTTTCCCACTCTCTTGTGTTCTGTTTGGGACAGTTAGAAATGAACATGATCTAATTGTAAGGCTTATGGAAAGCAAAATAATTTAAAGAGCTTTCCTTGATTAATTCTAGCCATTCCGTACCCATGTAATTACTATGGGATCCATGGGACTTCTGAACTGTTAGGCAGAGACAATCTTGGTATTTCTCTTGATATTCTCACAAATTCATTAATTTGTACTCAGTTTCCTGGGGGGGTGGGGGGGTGGGGGGAAGAGGAAGAGGAAGAGGAGGAAGAAGAGGAGGAAGAAGAGGAAGAGGAAGAAAGAAGAGGAAGAGGAAGAGGAAGAGGAAGAGGAAGAGGAAGAGGAAGAGGAAGAGGAAGAGGAAGAGGAAGAGGAAGAGGAAGAGGAAGAGGAAGAGGAAGAGGAAGAGGAAGAGGAAGAGGAAGAGGAAGAGGAAAAGAAGAAGAAGAAGAAGAAAAGAAGAAGAAAAGAAGAAGAAGAAGAAAGAAGAAGAAGAAGAAGAAAAGAAGAAGAAGAAGAAGAAAAGAAGAAGAAGAAGAAGAAGAAGAAGAAGAAGAAGAAGAAAAGAAGAAGAAGAAGAAGAAGAAGAAGAAGAAGAAGAAGAAAAGAAGAAGAAAGAAGAAGAAGAAGAAGAAGAAGAAGAAGAAGAAAAGAAGAAGAAGAAGAAGAAGAAGAAGAAGAAGAAGAAGAAGAAGAAGGAAGAAGAAGAAGAAGAAGAAGAAGAAGAAGAAGAAGAAGAAGAAAAGAAGAAGAAGAAGAAGAAGAAGAAGAAGAAGAAGGAAGAAGAAGAAGAAGAAGAAGAAGAAGAAGAAGAAGAAGAAGAAGAAGAAGAAGAAGAAGAAGAAGAAGAAGAAGAAGAAGAAGAAGAAGAAGAAGAAGAAGAAGAAGAAGAAGAAGAAGAAGAAGAAGAAGAAGAAGAAGAAGAAGAAGAAGAAGAAGGAAGAAGAAGAAGAAGAAGAAGAAGAAGAAGAAGAAGAAGAAGAAGAAGAAGAAGAAGAAGAAAAGAAGAAGAAGAAGAAGAAGAAGAAAAGAAGAAGAAGAAGAAGAAGAAGAAGAAGAAGGAAGAAGAAGAAGAAGAAGAAGAAGAAGAAGAAGAAGAAGAAGAAGAAGAAGAAGAAGAAGAAGAAGAAGAAGAAGAAAGATTCAATATTTGCCTGAACATTAGAATCATAGAGTGGCTTGGGTTGGAAGGGACCTTAAAGATCGTCTAATTACCCCCCCACCCCCACCCCTTCCATGGGCAGGGACACCTCCTACTAAACCAGGTTTCTCAAAGACCCATCCAGCCTGGCCTTGAACACTTCCACTACTGCTCTGGGAAACCTGTTCCAGTGTCTTACCACCCTCTGAGTAAAGAATTTCCTCCTTGTATCCAACCCACACCTACCCCTTTTAATTTAAAGACATAACCCCTTGTCCTATCACTACCCTCCCTGACAAAGAGTCCCTCCCCAGATTTCCTGTAGTCCCCCTTTAGGTACTGGAAGGTCGCTATAAGGTTTCCCTGGAGCCTTATCTTCTCCAGGCTGAACAACCTCAGCTCCCTCAGACTGTCTTCATAGGAGAGGTGCTCCAGGCCCTTGATCAACTTTGTAGCCCTCCTCTGGACTCGTTTTAATAATTCCATGTTCTTGTGCAGGGGTCCACAGAGCTGAACACAGCACTCCAGGTTGGGGCTCACAAAAGCATAGTAGATAGAATCACCTCCCTTGGACATGCTTCTTTTGTTGCAGCCCAGGATATGGGTGCTTCCCTGGCTGCAAATACACATTTCTGGCTCATGTTGAGCTTCTCAGCAAGCAACACCCCCAGGCCCTTCCTATCAGTGCTGTTTTCAATCCATTCTCCACCCAGCCTGTAGTTGTGCTTGGGATTGCCCTAGGCCAGATGCAGGACGTTGCACTTGTTGAACTTCATGAGGTTCACATAGATCCACCTCTCAAGTCTGTCAAGGTCTATCTGAATGGCATCCCTCCCCTCCAGCGTGTTAACTGCACCACACAGCTTGGTGTCATCAGTAAACTTCCTGAGGGTGGACTCAATGCCACTGTCCACGTCACCAACAAAGATGTTAAATAACACTGGTCCTGGTACTAAACCCTGAGAAACAGCACTTGTTATTGATCTCTACCTGGACATCAAGCCATTCACTCTTTGAGTGAATGTTTATGAATATGGTTACAGTTGATATAACACACACGTATATATATATATATATATATGAGTATATAATGGTACCCTTTCTTCAAAAAAAAAAAAAAAAATAAACCCACAAATGGGACAAGTTAGTGCTCAACACAATGTCTACAGAATGAATCATGGAAATAATTTGGCATTTTTGCTTATACTTTTTCTTTTACTAGGAAATAGACTTTAAACAAAACCATTTTCCAGTGATTCCCATAAATTATTCATTTAAGAAAATCAATGAAGCTGTAACTTTTTTTGCCTATACAATAAAATATCAATCCTAAGCAACAGTTCAAATATGGCATTTCTAAATCTATCTACAGTTATATTTCCTCAAAAACAGCTCTGAAAAATTGTTTCAGGAATGATCTGAGCACCTCAGTATTTCTTGCAAAATCTGGGAAGAGCATTCAGACTTACCACAATACAGCAAATGATACTAGAGTAAGATACCTAGACGTACAGAAACTTGCCGAAAGTCAAAATACTCTAGATTTCATGCTACAACCTGTAGGTTCAGTTGTTAACTGATGTAGAATAAAATGTTGCTGTTTGTCATGAAGCTGACAGAATAAAGTTTTTTAAGATCATGATCTGATCAGCCTTCTAGCAATACTAAAAAATTGTGAAAATGTGTATGTTGCTCAGGTTTCTTAGAAACATGATAACTAATAAAAAGTTTCTATTCTCAATATTTTCCATGCAGGTTTAAATAGAAGAGAAAGGTATATATGAACATACCTTAGTATAATAAAAGATAGTTCTTAATAATGTAACCACGCACACATACCGACTTCTTTGGTTATGGATTTATTATGTATTAAAATTCCAGTAAGCTGAACTATTGGCAGTTTGACCATAAAAACACATATCAGAATGGAACTGTGTGTATATATAAAATTCATGTAATAATACATATATATAATGAAAATAGACTGGAAAACATTTCTGTCATAGTTACATGTTTTACTTTGATGATCAGTGAAAATTTCAAAGAATTAATGAATTCAGCCAATGACCAAAACATTTGTTTAGAAAAGAAGGGGTGGTGGTGGTGGTGGTGGTGAAGGGATGGAAGAGTGATAATGAAATATAGGGAAATGAATTGACTCTTTCATTCTATCAAGTTACATTCATTTAAGAAAAACAATCACAGAAGAATATCAGCATCATTTAAGAGTCTGCATCCTAATGCACAGTTGTGATGACAAGCAAAAGTAGGAGCCAGGCACACCTATGCATAGTTTGACATTGGGATTCTCATACAAACATCAAGATTGTCTTTAGGACTTTTAACAATCAAATACGCAGTCTTGCTTTCATTGTACTTTACCTAATTCTTTAGGTAAATACACAGTCTGTACTTTGATGAATACAGTTCTATGAATGAACAGAGAGGCAAAACTAAATGTGTTAGAATACTTTGTCTCTCAGTATGGCTGAGAATCATTTGACAGTGAATAAGACACGTGATAGCAAGAATGGGAATAAATTCCAAACATATTTGTTTATATTTGCTGGTTTAACAGGCCTTATAGTTTCCTTTCTGTGCAGTGAATTCACATATATGTTAAATTCTTCAGTGTAAGTGTAGTGAGACACTGGAACAGGTTGTCAAGAGATGTTGTGGATGTCTCTTCCCTGGGGGTGTTCAAGGCCAGGCTAGATGGGGCCTTGGTCAACCCAATCTAGTGGATGTCATCCCTGTCTATGGCAGGGGGGTGGAGTTAGATGATCTTTAAGGTCTTTTCCAACCCAAGCCATTCTGTGATTCTATGATATGATTCTATGTATGTACATGTCTAAAACAAGCAAGTGCCAACTGCAAATAGTTATGGGTACCTACCCATGCTCATTCATTCTGTAAACTACAAGGGAACCACCATTGCAAAATCTATTTTCTTCTTTCCAAAGCTGGCTTTGGATATTTTGGATATTTGGATATTTTTTATGAGACATAAGAATTATATATGTATATATATGTAAATATTTATAAATAAATGGTTGTCCCAACCAGTTCATCAAACAGAACACTGTGAGCACAACCATCCCTGACTGCCTTTACCCAGCCTCCCCCAGGCCTCCCCTGAACTGGGACCAGACCCAAGACCCCATTGTAGCCTCTGGGCTGTTAGCCCCTGCCCTAGGAAGGCCACAGCTGAGCTGGTCTCCAGCTCTCCACAGCCAGGCCCATGTACATGCCTTTCCTCATCCCTGTCCCCACCCCCAAGGAGGTGCCTGATGCCCAGGGCTGGAGCTGTCCCTAGTGCCCCTGGCTGCCCTGCTCCTGGGTGAGGCAATGGGAAGAGCCTGGCCCCTAGCAGCCGCCAGCAATCAGGGACCTCTGAGTCCATGGGAGCAATCATACATTGGCATCTGCTCAGAATGAAGGCAGTATTTCACAGTTCAAATATTTAAACTTATATAAGTCGAGTATAAAATGTTTATTATTATTAATTTACATTGCTCCCATAAATGCCATGTAGGCTTTATAGGATAGATAAAAAGACATGGCCCATGAAATGAAGAGCTCACATCTAATTTCAGAGGAGAGAGAACAAGACTAATCAGATAAATCTTATCATGACTGGATGATTCGTCAGGAAATGTGTCCAATGGAGCACTGGTGTGCTGTTGTGAAGCACTAAGCTGGCGTCAGAGGAGGGAACACAGCCAGACAGAGATATCCAGCAGAGCTAGAAGGATGAGGGAAAATTGATTAAAAAAGAGGGACACAGACATAGTCTGGGACAATGACAACATGAATTTTTTTGTGATAAAAAAGTATACTTGCTATGGCTCAATAGGAATAATATATATATATATATTATGGTGCTGGCATTGAGATCAAGCAAATGACTGTCTGCATGTGAATAGCATCCATAAAAATAGGATTAAGAAAACATTTATTTTCTCACTATGACTTCATTAATGTGCAGATTGGATGATGAAAAATAACAATTTAATTTTACCAGAGAATACATATTGAGGCCAAGAGTTCATTTCAATCAAATTCATTGGAAGAAATATAAAAATCCTACACTAGTGGCTCTCACTAAGCACATACATAATACTGGATTTTTCATATCACATGTTAAATACTTTTTGGCAACTCATACTAGGCAGTATTATTAATGAAAAGACCCTTTTAAATAATTGGCAGATTTTCTGTGAAAGTGAAACTAATCATAATGCTATGATGTGGGAATTATTGCAAGGTTGGCAGATTTACATTTGCTTCATTAGCTGGGAATCATTTTAAAGGGGAAAATACACAATAAATATTTATTGAAATAAACTAATACAGTAGCTAATTAGATATGATAACAAAATCTTGTAAATTTGTGTATTTATAGACACTTCATGCTGACCAATATATAAGAATATGACTTGGATTAAACCAGTTGTCTGATTTCCAATTCCTATTCTAATTTTACAAACTTTTCTTTATGTAGACAGTCCCTTGTTCAGACTGTCTCAGATTTCATTTGGACATCATGTAATCATCAAGCTCAGTTTATCCTTCAGGATAGATACATAAACTTCTAATTCTGCAAAAACTTATGGCCTTGCTTGTATTTATGTAATGAGAATAGTTCCTCTGTTGTCTATAGTTAGTACTTGTAGTGCATAGGAAGAGAAGAACTTACATTTACAATAGTGCAAAATACACCACCAAGGAGTGATGGGAGTTGAGATGTTCAAGATGAGAAGGGCCTTTTATTGTCATCCAGTCTATCACTTTGGCAGCAGACCTTCCCCACTCTTGCCATTTCCTTGAGATTTTTTCCAGTTTGTTTTTTAACAGACAATTGTAGTATTTATGTCTTTCTTTGGAAGATCAGGTTCCGGTATAAGAAAATCCATTCTTCTAGAGCCTGTCCACATTGCACATGTTGAAAATAGTGCATTCCTCCTCTTCTTGTTAGGGGACTGTGTTGCAGTAGAATATCTTCTTCAGCCTTCTTCTAGGGGGGACCTGAATTTGATCATCCATGTGTGTTCTAATAAAACTTTCTGCATTCAATATTGTTCTGTTCCTTGTATGTTAACTATCACATTACTGTTACCATATTTCTGTCAGTATGTCAATAGCTGCAAGTGGAAGCAGTTTATTCTCACTGACAAGCAGTGGGGAGTGAGGAAAAAAAAAAAAGTGTGAGAAACAAGCCTTCAAAGACCAAGGTCAGAGAAGAAGGGTGAGGAGGTGCTCCAGGTATCAGGTTTCCCTCTGTGCTCCAGGGCAAAAAAAATCCCGTGCAGCCCATGTGGATATGTCCTGAAGGATGCTGCAGCCTGTGGAAAAGGCTCATGTTAGAGCAGGGAAAAAGTGGGAAGAAGTAGGAGCAAAGTAGAGACAAAGTGTTATGAAGCAACAGTAATTCCCTATTCCCCATCCCTTGTGCCATGCAGGGTAGATAGAGAACCTGGGAATGTAGGACTGAAGTTGAGTGTGAGAAAAAGGGAATGGGTGGGGGCAGGTGCCTTAGCTTTTGTGTTTGTTTCACACCATGCTCTTTTACTTCTAATTGGGAGAAAAAAAAATAATTATTCCCATGGTGATCTTTTCCTGTTTTGTCCAGGAAGTTAAGTGATGTACCATTCTTTCACCACTTGCTTTCTTTCTAGGTATTCTCATTTCCTTCAATATAATTATTTCTAATTATTTCAATATGTAAAAACTCATGCAAGAGACATTTACCACTATGAAGATATTTTTGGAATTATCATACATGGGGTAACGTTTCTTTATCTTAAGCTAATGAAGATTTAATGATATTTTATTAAAACATATATCTCTGCTAATTGAAGCAAAAGACAATATCTATTTGATGCTTATTGATGAATTATTGAACAGATATATTATTGTGCTATCAATAGATCTAGACAATCACATGAAATGTGAAATTTTCCCTTTTCTCAGCGCTGCTACATAGCGTAATAACTGTGGTTTTCATGAACAGATCACTGATAACTTTCATAATTAACTTGTAACTTGTTTGTCCATAGTTAAGGGATTTGGCAGGGTTCAGTTAATGATTTTTAAGCTGCCTCTAACACTGTTTTGATGGTGCTTCAGGACAAATATTGTCCCAGTGAGATCCCAATGAGAGTTACAGCAAACAGAACAATATATGGAGATAGAATACATACAGAAGTATTGATCACTGAAAGTAAGTGGAATTAATGTAGTTTCTGTTTTACAGTGAGTGTTGTTTCTCATGTATGTGTTTAATACACATTTTTCATAGGGAACAAATCTTTCCCAAATCCAAGTATTACTACGATAATAAATGGATGGTATCTCTTTTGAAAACATGCTCCCTTGGGACAAAAATTTCAGTTTAAGTATACCTAACAGCTGCCTGTTGTCTTAGACTCAGAGAAGCTAAAACTGCATTATTTATTTATTTATTTATTTATTTTAAGAGTCTCTGTTCCTGCTAGGTCACAAGAAATCAAATCCACCCAGAATGTGATAGATGATTTAATGTTTCTGATGAAAACTAGACTCCTAAGGACCTTTAGCATCCTTATCAAACTACAATTAATTTAAATTGAACAAATATTAAATATTGCCAAGATGATCTTGTATATGGAACAGAGAATATGGTTCCCACATGCACATGTATACAGTAGGTTTTAAAATTGATTATTCAGAAATGTATCTGTCATCTAAATCAGAACTTCAATACACTTCCTCATGTTAGAGTGAAACCCACATTTACTCTGTGTAGTTCCAACTATATTGCCCTGAGATGAAGTTAAAACATAATGGTTTTTAACATACAGCAGAAGGACTCACTTCTTCATTATCTATTATCTATTTCATTATCTATTGCCCTGGGAGGTGTAGCGGGGAGGGGGGCAGAAATTCAACCCCCTGAATATTAAATAGAAGAAAGAAGAAAGAAGAAGAATGAAACAAGAAGAAGAAATGGTAATCAAGAACCATTATGTCCTAAAAACCTAAAAGCTTGAGAAACTATTGTAAATCAAGGAATAAGAATCTTAAGCTCAAATTTAGCTGTGTCAAATATCATTTTACTTAAGATACTGCACACTGTTTTGGAACAGATTGGCTACTCCATGTAGAGAGTAATTCATGCTCCTGCAAATCCTTTAGCTTTCCAGTTGTTAAATAATATCAATTATTTAATATCGTGGTCTATAACTTCCTCGCGAAGGGAAGTGGAGAGGCAGGTGACCTATTCACTGTAAACACCAGTGATAGGACCCGCGGGAATGGTGTTAAGCTGAGGCGGGAGAAGTTTAGGCTGGACATCAGGAAGAGGTTCTTCACCAAGAGAGTGGTCGCACACTGGAACAGGCTCCCCAGGAACATACTCACTGCACCAAGCCTGTCTGAATTTAAAAAGCAATTGGACTGTGCACTTAATCACATGGTCTAAACTTTGGGCAGACCTGTGCGGTGCCAAGAGTTGGTTGGACTAGATGATCCTTATGGGTCCCTTCCAACTTGGGATAGTCTATGATTCTATGATTCTATGAATTAATTATTATCAATGTTACAAACATTTATGTATATTTAGTTTTGATTTTTCTATCTTTAACCTTGGGTTTTGTGCTAGATTAAACTGACACTTCACAACAAATTATCTCCTTTTTTATATGCATTAGATGATCAGGTTACTGCATAAATTTCTGCTTAATATAATAAATAGATTGATTTCTTATATTTGTATTCAAAATTATGTTTCCACAACTCAAATACTTGATGTTGTAGTTTTTGTGACTTCACCAGTTTTAAAAATCTTATCAAATATGGACATCAGTATCAGATTGCTCTCACACAAGAATTGCTCTTCCTGTAATAATTTTTATCTATTTAAAAAACAAAATATGGAAAGTTTTCGTAAACCATCTATATTTCCTAAATTGGATATCAGTAGTAGAAGTGACAAATTATCCAGTTCATTTACAGGCTACTAGGTAGTTTTTATCTGCTACTTTTCAAATTATTACAAGGTTTCTTGTGTCACGCTTTTTTCTGAGAGAAAAATGGGTTTGCACATGTACAGTAACCTGATAGAAAATAAATAAATAAATAAATAAATTACCCCTTGGAACTTTGCTTTGAACTAAAATAATAATAATAATAAAAATGTATATTTCAGTTCAATTTTTGTCATGAGTGTTTTTTTTTTCAGATACTAAAATCATGTTCAATGCATTCTTGCTACTATAAATTGTAATTACAGTTGTGTAATGTCACATTCAGTTCTTATTTCTTTTTCCTTATTCTATATTTTAAATGCCATTCATTTAACTGGAAGTTTCACCAAATATATATATATATCAAAACTTATTCTTTATCAAATTATAGTGCACATTTCAGAAAAGGGACGAAGGAACATTCATCAGAAAGTTTAAAAATGAAAGGCAGGGTCTCCAATCTCTTCCAAACATGCGAAACAAAGATCTTAGAAAACGAAAGTGTGTACACATCGATATTTTATTTTTATAATCTTACTTAAATTTTCAATTATTTTGCAAAAAAAAATTGACATTGTAGATAATATAATGTATTTGTCCATCATTTTTAAAAATAAATCCTTTTTATTTTTTATTTAAAAATATACTGTATTATCCTTTTTATTATTATTATTATTATTTTTATTTTAAAAATAAAATACATTCATTCCCGTATTTTGGACTGAAGAGAAAGCAAAATATTGACAAAATGCAGATTAAGTCAATTTGAAGGTGTGGTTTTACCCTGCTGGGCAGGTGAGCTCCAACACAACTACTCTCTCACTCCCCCTCCTCAAAGGGAAAGGGGGAGAAATGATGATGAAAAGAGCTCTAGGGTTGATACAAGTACAGGGAGATCATTCAACAATTATAATCATGGGTAAAACAGACTCAGCATAAGGAGATTAATAAAATTTATTACTTATTGCTAGCAAGCTAGAGCAGTGAGAAACTAAAAACAAACTAAAAATACCTTCTCCCCATCCACCCTCTTCTACCTCCTCCCCCCAGGTAGTGCAGTGGAATGGGGGAATGGAACTTGTGGTTAGACCCTAACACTTCATCTCTTCCACTCCTTTACTGTCACTCTCTGCCCCGGCAGCAACTCTTCAAGAACTGCTCCAAATATGGGTCCATACCACAGGGTCCATTCATCAGGAGCAAACTGCTCCAAATGGGTCCCCAGTAGCATCTCCCACCAGATCACCTGCTCCTGCGTGTGCTCCTCTCTACAGGTTACATCTCCGGCTCGGAGTGTGCTCCTGTGGGTGTCTCTCCACAGGCCGCAGCCTCCTTCAGGTCAGATCCACGTAGTCCACCATGGGCTCCTCTCCACAGGCTGCAGCATGGAGATCTGCTCTACCAGGGGACCCCATGGACTGCAGGGGGACATCCTGCTCTACTTACCATAGGCCTCTCTGCAGGCCACAGGGGAACTTCTGCTCTGTGTCTGGAGTACCTCCTGTCCTCCTGCACTAATCTTGGTGTCTGCAGGGCTGTTTCCTCACTCCCCACTCTCCCAGCTGCTGTTACGCAGCAGGTGTTTTTGTTTGTTTGTTTGTTTGTTTTCCCTTTTCTTAAATATCCTCTCTCAGAGGCACGAACAACATCACTTAGTTGTTCAGCTCTGGCCAGCGGTGGGTCCCTTTGGAGCTGGCTGAAAGTGGACTTATTTAATATGGGGCAGCTTCTGGATTTTTCTCACAGAAGCCACCCCTGCAGCCCCCTGTTACCAAAACCTTGCCACATAAACTGAATACAGGTGAAAAAGATAAAAGCAGGTTTTAATATTAGTAAATGTGAGAAACCACAAATATAGTGAACTCTCTTACCATATCTCTCCCACAATTCTGCCAGCATGAAACATTCATTTTAATTATGTTCAGAGTAAAAATACAGCATAGTTTATTAGATTCACTTTTATCCTTCCTCATCTATATCTATAATCATCATTGGCTGGTAAACTTGGCTATTTAATGATACTTTATTGTAAGTAAACTCAAATGAAATTAAACCCAGCACAGCAAACTCGATATGGTACTCTCCTCCTAGACCTTATCAGCTATAAACATCCAAATATGAAAAGTAACTCTACAAAGTAAAACAAAGGATGATTTATAGGATAGGAATAGAAGAACTAGCAAGGGAATTGAAATCATGTTTCTCTTAATGGTATTTTCATTTGATTTTCTTTTTTCATTATCATTATTTTTAGTGTTGCTATTTTGAGAATTAGGATATGATTCAGTTACGTGCTAAATGCATGACATAAGGAAATGGGAGACTGTAATAAAAGCTATGGAAAAGAAGAAGAGTAAAGAAGATGTACAAGTTTGGAAGCGTAAGGCTGAGGTGAAGAAATTGCATTGGGAAAAATGATATCCATTACATTCTTCATGTTATAAACTTTTTACCTTTGACTAAAAGGCAAACCTAATCAAAACTGTTGGAAACAATTATTTAAATAGGGAAGAGGAAATTTTTTATGAGCACTGGTCCAAGTAACTCTGTGCTTGTTCTAATTTGGACCTGGTCTCACCCCTTAATTTTATTTGGATTTTTAAGGGGAAAAAAAAAAAAAAAAAAAAAAGGACAAGAATTTACAACAGAAAATAATATAAAATCAGAAAATTGTGAGTCTGTCCCAGCTTTCAGGAGCTATTTAATTGTTGAAGCAGTGTATCAAAGAATTTAATGTGTTTACAAGATAAGTTTTGATCTATGGAAAAATAATGAAAAAACTATGCAGTTGTTAAAACTACATACAGAAATACTGAAAAATAGTTGATAATTTCAATGCTAAACAACTGAAATTTTCTTTTTCTTTAATACGCTTAAGGTTTCAATAAGAGAATCATACAAATGTATGAAATTTAAGTGTTTTTCTTTTTTTTTTAAACCATTTTGAAATCTAACACTGTGCTAATAATGGAAAATCTCATAACAGTAGCTTCAGTAGCTTGCAACATTCTACAAAAAAAATAGATATAAAGGTATTGAATGTCACTGAACCTCACTAATAAATCATTCAGGCTCCAAGTATAACTGTAGGTATAGAATCCAAGCTCTTTGCCTGAATATTAAATACTTGTTAAAAAGACATTTACAGACAATGGAAATTCACTATGTGTTTCAGAATTACCAAGCATGATATTAATATTCAATTGGTGAGCTGCTGTGTAAAAAGAAAGTTCTGCTAGAGGCTTAAAAAGCAAAATACATGTCTCCATTTACAGTAACTGCATACTAAAAGCATTGCTCTGTCATACATTAGAAAGAAACATTCAAGAACCATTATAATGTAGGAAAAGACCAAATGCAAGCTACTTGATTTGAGTTCTTAGAATTAATTGAAGTCATAAGCACATTCAAGTAAGGAGAAAAAATTATTTGCCTACATGAATCTATAGTACCTTGCTTAATAGAATTTTATCTCTCTTTGGCGTTCGTGTTAGTCAGTACTTGAAAAGTTTTCTGTCAGAGATAGCTAACCTGCTCTGGTTAAACTAAAAGCTCATTCAAACCTTTTGCCATCAGTTGCACTTTTTGTACCAAATTTAGCAGCATTCAGGGAAGTTTGGCTACAGTTTTCTTCTTAGTCTAGATCAGAAAAACAGAAGGAAATGATAGTCCTCCTACTATCCTGAATCCATTCAGCTGAGTTCATCAGCGATCACAGTACTACATTTTATAATCTCAGAAGAAGTTCAGAGCTCAGATGTCCCAGCTGAATTCAAGCGTAGACCATGAAACTAATTCTTTATCTTATGTAGGTAGACAGTTTGGAGACAGGGGCAATAGGAAAAGGATACCACATTTGTGTGTAAAGATATATATCAGCCAACATAAAGACAGGCGGAATCTTCCAAAAGTACTGCAACTGTCTCTTCCCTGCTCTTTTCTCACGGAGTATGAAGTATACAAGGAAGTTCTATACTAAACAATATATTAGTATTGCAGTTTCTATCGTGAACTACCTATTACATCAAAGAACATCATAGTACTGCAGACTGCAAAGAAAAGCCTATCACTGAAGTCAGCTCAGGTAGTTGCTTGGAGTAGTCAACATAATGGCAGATTTAGGTAAGGATTAGTACAGATTAAGTACAGGTGAGGAGATGAGTGGCTGTAGAAAGGAATCTGGGGTTGCTGGTTGACACCAGGCTCAACATGAGCCATCAGTGCACCCTGGCAGTCAAGAGGGTAAACAATACTCTGATATGCATTAAGCAAAACGTAGCCAGTCAGTCAAAAGAGGTGATTATTGCACTGTATTTAGCATTGGTGCAGCCTCACCTTCAATATTCTATGCAGTTCTGTTCTCTACAATTTTTAAAGGATATTAGGATACTAGAATGCATACAGCAGAGGGCAACAAAGCTGATAAAAGGGCTGGAAGGCATTTCCTCAAGGCAGCTGAGGACACTGGGACTGTTAAAGTTGGAGAAAAGGATGTTGATGGGTGATGCTCTCTACAGCTTCTTGAAGAGGGGAATTAGAGAGGGAGGAGTGTCAAGAGGGATTGCAGAGCTCCAGGAGCAGCAGTAAAGGACTTGGGAGTGCAGGTAGTTTTTTCATCAGTCCTCCCAATAAGGGAAGGGGATTGAAAGGGCCAGTTGAATCAGGCAAATCAACAGATGGTTATGGACTGGTGCCACAGAAAAGGGTTCTGTTACTTAGACCATGTGACTTATTTTGAGAAACCCAGTCTGCTGGGGACTGATGGAGTCCACCTGTCAAAGAAGGGGAAGAACATCTTCAGTAAAAGGCTTTCCAAGCTGGCAAAGAGGGCTTTAAACTAAAGTTTTGCTGGGGGAAGGGTACCTCAATCCATCCTAGTACTTCCAGTTTGATAACAGTATCAGTGATAGATACCCAGAGACTACAGAAGGCCATGGATCATCAGGAGAGCACCCAAAGAGCAGTACAAAGGAATTCCAGACAGCAAGTCATCTTCATCAGGGGCCCATCTTAAATGTCTCTTAAATGAACCTAAAATGTACCTTAAATGAAGAAGGTACTTCAGAAGGTACTTCAGAAGGTAAATGGCACAGGTGACCAAAATGGAGTGAAGCATGGATCACATCCAAGGTTCTGACTTGGCCTATGCACAATGGTAGACCTATCAGATGTCTTTCAAAAATCTATTTGTAGCCTGTAGTCAGTCAGTCAAGCTGAATTTCGTTCAGTGTATCTCCAAACACTAAATGTTCTATGCAGAATTTAGTCAACAATCCTGATGATGATATGGCCAAAATAGACTACAATTAACTTTTCTACAAATATTTTGATGCCACTGACACAACAAACAGAATGAGGATTTGAAGTTGCTCACTAAGCTAGCAGCTATAAAGCTGAATACACAAGGGGATCAGACAAACCACAGGGAAGGCATTACCATTTTTATTTTTCCAATCATACTAGTTAATCTTCTTTGTTCTTAAATATGTTATTTGGGAACAAATCCAAATAGTTGTAACGCTAAGTATTTCTGAGTGTGACATCTTTGAAGTCACACCTAACCTTCCTCTTTCACAACAGAAGTGTACAAAATCATGAGACTATTCTCAGGATAGAAGATAAGTATAGGGCTGTACTTTAGACTTCATAAATATTTCATTAGAACAGTGTTGTAAATTTATAGTATGGACTTCAGTAAGCAGTGATTGAATTTTGAAAAAAATATATATCCTTCCAGCATTGCATGGAAACGTATTATTCTTTATGATTAATACTGTGAAGCATGTGCTCTTAAATGACTGATTCAGTTGTATTGCATTCAGTAAACTATCATTATTCCAATATGGTAAAAGATCCAGGCTGCGATTGAATAATGGGTCTGACTTAGAGAGGCTCTGACTTAGAACTCTTGGAAGTCATTTATGCAAACAGGAGAACTAAACACTAGTTGTGAAAGTTATTCCTCTGAACCATACTAAACATAAGTTTATGCATCATGGTGTATCATGCAGAACTTCTACAGACAAGCAGCTGTGGCAGCAGACTTCAGAGGAATCCAGTTTCCTTTTTCAATGCAGCTGCAATGTCAATGAGCTTATCAGCTTAAAAACTTTTCAAGTGCTACAAATGTTGTAATACCAATAATTAAAGAACACGTGGAGATTTTATTTTAGTCCATATGATATTCTTATACTCTCACCAGTATAAGTGAAACCATCAGCCTCAAAACAGAATTGTTTTACAATAAGGAATTACAAATAATTTTAAGGTATTTTGTTCTTTAAAGCCTTTGATATAAGTCAGAGTACTTAAATCTCACTCCCTTTGTTATAGAGGAAAAAAAAATCACAAAAAAAATCACACTTCCATACTGAAAGGACACAGCCTTTAAACAAGTTAATCTTATGTAACCCTCAAAGTATTGCTGAACTTCATGGTATGTAGGTCTTGAAACAGTCATAAATTGATCAATTTAATTTTCTAAGCTTAAACTTTTATTGAAAAGATTTACCATGGAAAAATAAAAATTCTGTATTTTCCATTAAATATCTTATGATGGGATCTGACCTCTAAGCTGGACCAAGATCAAGATCTTTTATTTTCTGTGAGGTCCTAAAAAGGATTGTTAGGGAGGTTGTTCATTCTTTTCCTTGCCCCCTCTATGGTGTCCCCTCATCGATGTTATGGGAAAAACTCCAGGTGCCCTAACAGCAAAAATCAAGTCAGACACCTGTGTTTTGATCAGAACATGTTTAATGTTCTGCTCCAGGCTGTGCTGGTCAGACCAGGGCTGCTTGCCAGGAACCTCCAAACAACCCCAGTCAGATCCTTTGCTCTACCTTGTAGTCAGTACCCATTTTCTCCCTTTTTCCTCCTCCTGTATACATAATCCTTGGCCATTAAACTTTTTCACCACTACAGTTTTACTGATTTTACACTTTTGCTTTTTAAACATTTTAACTTAATTTTTAGAGAGCAACCCCTTGAAAAAAATGGCATGTTACATTTTTTTTTTTTTTTGGCATCTTTTGCTTAGACACAGCTCTTGATATTCCCTTCCCATAACTTCTGTAGTTTTTGTCTTTCTTGTCATAGTAGCTTAGGCCCAGGTCAGGTTGCCTCAGTTACTTCTCCACTTCAATTTTTTGCAGGGTCCAGAAATTTCTAATCTTGAAAACTTGTTAGTTTGACCATGGGACAAGGCTAGCTCACCCTAGAATCACAGAATCATCTAGCTTAGAAAAGACATTCAAGATCATCAAGTCTCCAACCATCAACTTGACATACCAAGTCCCATCATGAAACCATGTACCTTAGTTTCATGTCCACACATCTCTTAATTACCTCTGGGGATAGGGACTCCACCATTTCCATGGGTAGCCCAGAGCAACTAAACCTCCCTCTCTGTGAAGAAACCTCCCTCTCTCACCCTTTCGGTGAAGAAATGTTTCCTCATATCCATTCTAAACCTCTCTGGTGCAACTTGAGATGATTTCCTTACATCCTATTATTTGTCACCTGAGAAAATAGACCATAAGACCTAAATTGGTTTTCAAGCTCTAAGGAAGGTTTGCAAATAGAAGCTGGGAAAAATAATGTTTACGAAACAGAGAAAATACAGTGCAATTTGGTGGGACAAAATGTAAATAATTACCCCACTGCCTGTTCTGCCTTTCAGGCTCTCTGAATGGTATGTGTATTTGTCTGCCTCTGCTTCACCTCACTGTTTGTAAACTCATCTGTCTTAAGTGTGATTCAAACTTCAGAAGTAACATCTCACTTTCTCCAAAAGGTACCTGTGATTCATGTAAATTTCAACCAACTGAGAATGGATAAATTAAGCTCCCTTGATTATCACAGTCTATTGCACATACATACTTTTTTTTTTTTTTTTAACTTTCCCTGCAGCAGCCCATACAGTTCTGTGCTCTGCACTTCTAGGTTGAACAATGTTGATATCACACCAGTGTTTTGTCTTTTGCTGAGCAGTCCTGGCACAGCATCAAGACTGTTTCTAAATCCCCAGAGCCAGTGGGCTGGGTGTGGGCTAGAGGTGTGGAGGGGACGTCACCAGGACAGCTGACCTAAACCAACCAAAGGGATATTCCATACCATATGGTGTCACACTCAGCAATAAAGGTGGGAAAGGAAGAGGAGAGGGCAGGATCTCATTATGAAGACGACTGTCCTCTCAAGCAACCCTGACACATATTGTAGCCCTGCTTCCCAGGATGTGGCCAAACATTGCTTATTGATGGGAAGTAGAGAATTTTTCTTCCTCTCTCTGTGCTTCCATGTCAACTTTGATTGCTTTTTTTTTTTTCTTTTTTCCCCTCTTCATTTTCCCTTTAAGTAAATTATCCTTACCTCAACACATGAGCATATTATTATTTTTTTTCTTTCCAAAATATTTCCTTCTCCCCCTCTTCTTCTGAGGAAGGGGAGTAAGAGAGTTGTTGTGGTGGAGTTTGCCCAGCAAGGTAAAACCGCCACACCTGCCCAACATAGTTTTTTAGGGTGTCTTATATTTAATTCACTCCCCATTGATGACCACTTTAAGTAGTGAATTTCTATCTTTTAATATTTGTCTGTAAAGTCACATATATACCAAGGATATACTTATCAGCAAAAATACAGGGAATAGAAGACAAACAAACACCTACATCTTTAAATATAAGTTATGTTCAATTTTTCACAGAAAAACAGGGTGGTTTAGGTTGAAAAGGAACTTTGGAAGCCATCTGGCCCAACCCCTTGTCAAGCAGGGCCACCTAGAGAAGGCTGCTCTGGACCATCTCCAGACGGCTTTTGAAGATCTCCAAGGAAGAAGAATCCACAACCATTAAACCTATCCAAGAGATTTTAAGTCATGAAATAATAAAAGGCTTTGTATTTAACTATACAGTGTTTGTATGACATATGTACAGGAAACCAATAAAAATGTTTATTATAATTAAGAGAAGCATGAATATTGAAAAAAAATCTATGGGTTTCATAGGAAATTATTTTATTTTTGGTGAAAAGCATTAAGCTAAATTCTGCACTAAATAATGTGAAAATAAAGTAATTTCAGAAAATTTTAGTAGGATATCTGCAAACCACTAGCATGTATTAGCTTAGCCAAGCTCCAGGCTTCATCTTCATTAATGGGAAAATAAATAAATAAATAAATCCATACATTATCAAAATATTGGCATACTTTACTTAAGCATTACATACAATGTCTAAATCTCACAAGAGTCTACTGATGATTTTCCCACAATATTACTGTGATTTACTTATAAAGATCCCCAAAACGTTCCTATCTCCAGGTGCGGAAACGAGCTGTTAGACCCTGCATAACTGGTTCAGGTATCAGAAAAAAGGATTCAATTACATGTTGATCTAGTAAATATGGAGATAAGACTTATTTGTACTGCTCTGTAACATTGAACACTCAGTTTTTGTAGTACACGATTGATAGCAGGAGGGAAATAACAAAAAGTACTGAAAACCTGACTCTAATTTCATCCATATGTAAAAAAATGTGAACAGTATCATGTACCTCCCTTCAAAGTATTGCAGTCTACAGACCAGGGAGTGTTACTGATTGCTAGTCTTTCTGTTGCACTAACATTTTTCTACTTTATGTAAAACCGTTACATTGTTATTAACCTACCTCTGGAAAACCTACCTCTCCCTTTTTCTAGTTGAAATGACAAGATGAAGTTCACATAGTGTCTTTCTCTCTCCCTCCAATCAGGTTAGAGTTTGTTTGTTTGTTTGTTTTGTCTGTTTTTGTTTGGCTTGGTTTGTGTGTGGCTTGCTTTGCTTTTTTTCCAGGCAAGTTTTGTGATCTTTATGATATATGTCTCTGAAAGCGCTGTAACCTGATAGCAGGGAACTCTCTAAGAAAGGAGAGATGACAATCAAATCTCACTACAAAAAGATTTTAACCTAGTTCTTGTACATTTTGTATGACTGGTTTTGTGTGAAGTAGAACAGTCAGCACATTGTAGTGCTTTGCTGGAAGATAGCTCCAGAGAACATTTCCCATAGCTGTAGTGTGTTCCCAGAATCTTCCAGGTCTGGCTCCCTACACAGTGCATTACCTTTTAGGTGGATGTAATACAAATGAGGCTTGATAGAGATGAGCCTGGGGGAGCAGTCCCAGGGTTGAGGGTGAGTGCAACGGTGCAACTCAAGTGCATCTACACCAATGCACGCAGCATGCACAACAAACAGGAGGAGCTGGAAGCCATTGTGCAGCAGGAAAACTATGATCATCACTGAAGCGTGGTAGGACCACTCCCATGACTGGAGTGCTGTAATGGATGGCTACAAGCTCTTCAGAAGGGACAGGCAACTGAGGGGTGGTGTCGTGGATCTCTATATTAGAGAATGTTTTGATGCTGTTGAGCTCAGGGTTGGGAATGACAAGGTAGAATCCCTGTGGATAAGGATCAGGGGGTTGCCCAACAAGGTGGACATCCTGGTGGTGGTCTGTTATAGACCGCCAAACCAGGATGAAGAGACGGATGAGGCGTTTCACAAGCAGCTGGTGGAAGTCTCTCAGTCACCAGAACTTGTCCTCATGGGGGACTTAAACTTCCTGGACAAATGCTGGAAATACAATACAACCCTGAGGAAGCAGTCTAGAAGGTTCCTGGAGTGCATGGAAGACATCTTCCTGACTCAGCTGCTTAGTGAGCCTACCAGAGGGGGTGCCCCACTAGACCTGCTGTTCATGAACAGAGGAGGACTGGTGGGAGATGTGATGGTAGTGAGTTGTCTTGGGCAAAGTGACCATGACGTGGTAGAGTTCTCTATTCTTGGGGAAGTCAGGAGGGGTGTCAGTAAAACTGCTACCTTGGACTTCCAGAGGGCAGACTTTGAATTGTTCAGGACACTGGTAGGGAGGGTCCCTTGGGAGTCAGTCCTGAAGGAAGAGCGATCCAGAATGCTAGATGCTCCTCAAGAAGGAAGTCTTAAAGGTGCAGGAGCAGGCTGTCCCCATGTACCGTAAGATGAGCTGGCAGGGAAGAAGACTGGCATGGCTGAACAGGGAACTTTTGCTGAGTGTCCAGGAGAAAAAAAGAGTTTATGTCTGGTGGAAGAAGGGGCAGGCAGCTCGGGAAGAGTACAAGGAAGTTGACAGCATATGCAGAGAAGAAAACAGGAAGGCCAAAGCCCAGTACGAGTTCAACTTGGACACTATGGTGAAGGATAACAAAAAATGTTTTTATACATATAGTAACGGCAAGAGGAGGGCCAAGGAGAATCTCCGTCTTTTACTGGACGCAGGGGGGAACATGACTACTGAGGATAAGGAAAAGGCTGAGGTTCTTAATGCCTTCTTTGCATCTGTCTTTACTAGCCAGACCACTTATCCTCAGGGTACTCACCCTCCTGACCTGGAAGTCTGGCACAAGGAGCAGAAGAACACCCCCCCACACACACAGTTCAGGTGGAAACAGTTGGAGACCTGTTGCTCCGCCTGGACTATCACAGGGCCATGCGGCCAGATGGGATCCACCTGAGGGTGCTTAGGGAGTTGGTAGATGTGATTGCTGGGCCGCTTTCCATCATCTATCAGCAATCATGGTCATCTGGAGAGGTCCCAGATGACTGGAGACTTGCTAACTTGATGCTCATCTATAAGAAGGGCTGCAAGGAGGACCCAAGGAATTATAGGCTTGTCAGCCTGACCTCAGTGCCAGAAAAGATGATGGAACAGGTCATCTTGAATGCATTCACACATCATATGCCGAACAAACATGGGATCAGGCCCAGTCAGCATGGGTTCATGAAAGGCAAGTCCTGCCTGACCAACCTCATCTCCTTCTATGACTGGGTGACAAGTCTGGTGTATGAGGAAAAGGCTGTTGATGTAGTCTACCTAGATTTCAGAAAGGCCTTTGACATGGTCCCCCATAGTGTTCTTCTGGAGAAGCTGGCAGCCCATGGCTTGGACAGGTGCACTCTTTGCTGGGTTAAAATCTGTCTGGACAGCTGGGCCCAGAGAGTAGTGGTGAACAGAATGAAATCCAGCCGGTGACCAGTCACCAGTGGTGTTCCCCAGGAGTCGGTGTTGGGGCTCATCCTTTTTAATATCTTTAATAATGACTTGGATGAGGGAATTGATTGAATCCTTAGTAAGTTGCAGATGACACCAAGTCGGGGGGAAGTGTTGATCTGCCGGAGGGTAGGAAAGCCCTGCAGAGGGACCTGGACAGGATGGTTTGATGGGCAGAGGCCAATGGGATGAGGATCAACATTGACAACTGCCGAGTCCTGCACTTTGGCCACAACAACCCCATGCAGTGCTACAGACCTGCAGGAGAGTGCCTAGAAAGCTGAGCAGAGGAAAATGATATGGGGGTGCTGACTGATGCTTGCCTGAACATGAGCCGGCAGTGTGCCTGGGTGGCTAAGAAGTCCAACGGCATCCTGGTTTGTATCAGGAACAGTGTAACCAGCGGGACCACAGAGGTGAGTATCTCCTCTGGTGAGGCTGCATCTGGAGTACTGTGTTCAGTTTTGGGGCCTTCAGTGCAAGAAGCACATTGAGGTTCTCAAACCTGTCCAGATAAGGGCTACGCAGCTGGTGAAGGGCCTGGAACACAAGTCCTATGAGGAGTGGCTGAGGGAACTGGGGTTGTTTAGTCTGGAGAAGAGGAGGCTCAGGGGAGACCTTATTGCTCTCTACAACTACCTGAAAGAAAGTTGTGTGGGGCTGGGGGTCAGCCTCTTCTCACAGATAACTAGTGATATGACTAGAGGGAAAGGCCTCAATTTGCACGAGGGGAGGTTTAGGTTGGAAACTAGGAGACATTTCTTCTCAGAAAGAGTAGTCAGGCATTGGAATGGATTGCCCAGGGAAGTGGTGGAGTCACCATCTATGGGGGTGTTTAAGGAAAAGTTTGATGTGGTGCTTAAGAACATGGTTTAGTGGGTGGCATTGGTAGTAGGGTGATGGTTAGACCAGATGATCTTGAAGGTCTGTGGGAGTATTGCCATGGTGGTCAACAAGCCCTATGGTTGGTGATAGCATTGGACTCTTAACGATGAGGCCATGAGGAATGTAAAGAGTTTAGAAGGAACAAAGAAGGGTGATTCAGGAGAAGCCTTGCTGACTGGTTGTTCTCCAGCCATTAAGACATGGAAGTTACTGGGTGTTTGCATTTGCTGGGCAAAGTTGTTAACCAATGAATAGTTAGTGGAAAAGTACTGCTATAGAGTGAATGGTATAAGAATCACAGAATTGTAGAGGTTGGAAGGGACCTCGAGAGATCATTGGGTCCAACCCCCCTGCCAAAGCAGTTTCCTTAGAGCAGGCTGCCCAGGTAGGCATCCAGACGGGCCTTGAATATCTCCAGAGAAGGAAACTCCGCAACCTCCCTGGGCAGCCTGTTCCAGTGCTCCGTCACCCTCACCATGAAGAAGTTCTTTCCCATGTTGGTGCAGAACTTCCTGTGCTCTATCTTGTGGCCATTACCCCTTGTCCTGTCCTCACAAACCATTGAAAAGAGGTTGGCAAATCCCTCTGTCTCCCACGCTTCAGGTATTTATAAACATTAATTAGACCCCCTCTCAGTCTTCTTTTCTCCAGACTGAACAGACGCAGGTCTGTCAGCCTTTCCTCATAAAAGAAGAGCCTGTCCTCAGTAAAGTTAGTTGAAGTTATTTTCCTCAGTAAGGAGAGTGGAAGTTATGCCCTCAATAAAGAACTAGAAGTTATCCATCCTTAAAGAACCCTCGTGTTTATGTGGTTGTTATGCCACAAAGGGCTTTTCCAACCTTGATGATTCTATGATTAAACAAGAAGTACCTACTATCACTTTTAAATTGTGTGACATTGGTGTAAAACAGCCGTACAGAATAAAAGGTACTAAAGAAAAAGTCCTGAAAGTCTTCTGTTGTAGAGGTTTAAATTTATTCCCTTTATTTGTATTGGTAGAAGTTAGTAATTTAAACTTCATTACAGAATACTTCTGCTCACTGGTTACCATATAAATATGTTTCTTTTTTTTTTTTTTTAACTGAAAACAGTGTTCACTTTTAGAAACAACAAAAAAGACATCTAGTATGTCATTCACATAAAGAAATACTGAGTTTGAATGAGGTTAGATGATGAGAAATGACCTGCTGAGTTTCCTTTTTTCCATTTTTCCTTTTTTTTTCTTTTTAATATTCCACATTTTCTCTGTCTTTTTGTTTTCTTCACATAAATTTGAAAGATCGATGCAGCAACTAGCGCAGCAGGACAAAAGCTAATCACTCTGATTTACTCTTGAGACATAGTGTAGTGAAAAGCAAATCCAGATATGTTTAAGAAGGGAGAGGACCAAATAATCAACTTGCATGAGTTTGAGAGTGAGTTTAGAAAAATTACTGGAAATTAGCACTGAAGAAATATTAGAATATTAAGGGAGAATATTAAGAAAGAAAAGGGCTGAGAAGCAGCCAAAGCTCTAGATAGAAGAGCAGAGATTTCCTTGTTTGAGTAAGCTGTTTATGTGGAACATTACAAACTCCCCGTGGAGGACAAATATGTGAGAAAATACAACTATAAGAAATATCTGAACTATTGCTCAAACTGAGCAGTGACAGTGATGTCAGTGTCCTTTTTTTTTTTTTTTTCCTAATTAAAGGAAAAATTAACTCTACAGCTGAGAGTTTATGTAAAATATAAATAGCAATTTTTCTCCTTAATGATTGAAATTACAAAGGCAGCAAAGAGAGAATGCTTATAAGGTAAGAAAGTGATGTATGAGTTTTATGTTACGCAACTCATTAGATGTCAAGGAGTTTATTAAAATATTACTCAAGAAGACATATTAATTAAAATAAATATTAAGCCAAGGTCTTGGTGGGGCTGGATGAAACTGCTCATTTTTGCACCCTAGACTGGAACCAAAATATGAAATGTCAGTATTTTTGTGAAACAACAATAACAACAACAAAGTATTACATTTTGACTTGTAAAACCTTTTTGTTTGATAAGGTCAAAACATTTTGTACAGATAAGATGAAAAAAATATAGTACTTCAGTACTACTATTTAGAATATATATATAATAGTTAAAATGAAAATGTCAGTATGAAGTGTTTTGTTACTTGAAAAGTTATGTTTCAATAAATTCTAAAAATTCTGTCTATTTGTTCTGTAGGCTTGGAGGTGTGGGAGAAAATCTGCCAGAGTACAATATAATAGGGAGAAAATAACTTTCATAAGTGTTAACTAACAAATGCTTTTATCAAACACATCAAACTCTGACAGTGATAACTTTATCAAAGTTACCAAAAAAGAAGTTCTAGTTTTCAGCAAGATAAAATGATGATACTAAAAATTAGGAACAACCTTTTAAGGCATCAAATAAACACTTCTGTAGTAATTAAGGAGAGGAAACTTGGGCAAATTTGGGAAAGAAAAGGTGTATTGTATTTTAATAGTGAATGCTAGTTTTAATAGTCAAACATGAGTTCTTTACTGACTTGATCCAGACTGATTTGATCCAATTTACTAATGAAGCTTTAAATAAGGGAGCAAATAAATATGTCTGTCCTGCTTCAAAAATTATGTTATCGAAACACATTGCACATGAACTAGGCATCATTTAATTTCCATTTTTAAATTTAAATATGACAGACTGTCAAGGTGATGGCAATGGAGAGTAAAAGGAAGCATTGCTTGTTTTAGTCATATCTGACCAGGCAAACCAAACATTAAAAATCTAGATCAGTGAAACCATTCAATCTAACTTTAAAAAAATTGAGTCACTAGTGCTCAGACGAGTCATCACTGTGCTGTATTCATAGATGTGTATAACACTTACAGTATCCATCTAGAAAAATACCATTTAATTTGCAACATTTTGTTATTCAAAGACAATACTCTTAGGCTCACAACACTGAAAGTGTCTGCACTGCTGCAAACCTTTGCCCAGACACTTGTACAGAAAAAATTTATAGTATGATTCTCAGAAGTGTTTAGAAAACACTATTCTTCTTAGTTACAACAAAAACTTTGGTTGTTTGGTATATCTAATATTCAGGTTTTAGATTGCTAATAACAATCATTTATTACAAGCTTTTTTTCAAACTCACAGAAAAAGTAGTAGTACAAACATATATCACCAATATATTTCTGAAATATTAAAAAAAATATAAAATAAAATAAAGAAAGGAAAAAGAAAGGTAAAAATACAAAAAGAAAAACTTTGCAACCAAGGTACATGATGTTATTCTAAGAGAAGAAAGAAAGAATCTATTGTTGTCAGATGTGGCACTGTATACATCCTTTTCATGTTTTTGTTTGTTTGTTTGTTTGTTTGTTTTTCTCATAGTCAACAGTTCTTTGTGGATGAATTTCATGTTATTGAATTTCATGTTACTGAATTTCAGTTAAAGAAATTAAAGGAAAAAAATGAGAAGAAAAATAATTTCAGTTAAAAAGTACAGATGAGAAAGTTGCAGATTTATACGGCTGAAAATATACCTTAAATCCCAGATGAGAAGACAATAGGAAGTATTAAAAAAAAAAAAAGTGTACCTATTATTAACACAGTCTATAATAATAATAATAATAATAATAATAATAATAAAACACTACATGACCTGTCTCTTTTTCAGGGACAGGTCACAAGATAACTAAGACTGCTGTTGGTTTGGTGGATAACTAACATTCCTCTAAGTGGAATAGAATTAACTGCAATCTCAAAAAATGCTCTTAGTGGAAAATATTATACCAAACTGTATTTACACTAAATAAATAGATTTCTTAAAAAGTACCACTGAAAAAAATAGATTTCTTAAAAAGTACCACTGAAAAAATACAAAACTTCCATTACAATACTTACTGTGTTCATGGCTAAAGTAAAAATAAATAAATAAATAGATAAATGAAAGTAATGTGTATGAGAACTTTATATGAAGTGTGTAATGGTGTTCCTCAAAAGATACAAAATTGTGTACAAATGGACATGGACACTGAGAGCTGTCTCAGAGTGGTATCAAGTCACTAGTAATAGCGATGACATGAGTGATTCTGTTGGTACTTTTATTAATTTTCTGGTACATGGAGTAAATAAAATGTTTATGAATTTCATGAAAGAAATAGGGTAGGATAGGATAGTTCATTTGGAACAGAGCTAGAAAGATGATCAAATCCTACTGCCCAACCACTTAAGGGCTAACCAAATGTTAAAGCATATTATTGAGAGCATTATCCAAGTGCCTCTTGAATGCTGACAGGCATGTGTATTGGGTTTGCAAGGTTTTGGTAGTGAGGGGCTGCAAGGGTGGCCTCTCTGAGAACAATCCAGAAGCTGCTCCATGTTAGATAAGGGTCAGTTTCAGCCAGCTCCAAAGGGACCAATCGTTGCTGGCCAGAGCCAAGCCAATAAGCAATGTAGTTTGTGCCTCTGTGAGAGCGTATTTAAGATAAAGGAGAAAAAAATGGGAGAGTGGGGAGTGAGGAAACAGCCCTGAAGACACCAACGTTACTGAAAAAGGAGGTGCTCCAGGCATGGAGAAGTTCCTCTGTGGCCTGTGGAGAGGCCCTTGGTGAAATAGGCTGTCCCCCTGCAGCCCATGGGATATTATGGTGGAGCAGATTTCCACGCTGCAGCCAGTGGAGAGAAACCCATGCAGGAGCAGGTTATCTGGCAGGAGTTGCCCCCAGGTGGGGGACCCATGTTGGAGAAGTTTTCTCCTGAAGGATGGACCCCCTGGTATGGAACTATACGTGGATCACTTTTTGAAGAGTGGCTACCTGTGGGAAGCCCACGTAAGATCAGTTTGGGAAGAACTGTATCCAGTGAATTAGAAAGGCCAAAGCTCATCTGGAGCTCAATCTGGCTACTGCCGTTAAAGATAACAAAAAAATGTTTTTACAAATATAACAACACAAAAAGGAGGAATAAGGAGAATCTCCATCCTTTACTGGATGCGGGGGGAAACTTAATTACAAAAGATGAGGAAAAGGTTGAGGTGCTTAATGCCTTCTTTGCCTCAGTCTTTAGCGACAAAACCAGTTGTTCTCTGGATATCTAGTACCCTGAGCTGGTGGAAGGGGATGGGGAGCAGGATGTGGCCCTCACTATCCACGAGGAAATGGTTGGCGACCTGCTACAGCACTTGGATATACGCAAGTCAAAGGGGGCAAAAGGGATCCACCCAAGGGTACTGAAGGAACTGGCAGAGGAGCTGGCCAAGCTGCTTTCCATCATGTATCAGCAGTCCTGGCTATCAGGGGAGGTCCCAGTCGACTGGCGGCTAGCAAATGTGACACCCATCTACAAGAAGGGCTGGAGGGTAGATCCGGGGAACTATAGGCCTGTTAGTTTGACCTCAGTGCCAGGGAAGCTCATGGAGCAGATTATCTTGAGTGTCATCATGCGGCACTTACATGGCAACCAGCCGATCAGGCCCAGTCAGCATGGGTTTATGAAAGGCAGGACTTGCTTGATGAACCTGATCTCCTTCTATGACCAAGTGACACGTTTAGTGGATGAGGGAAAGGTTGTAGATGTGGTCTACCTTGACTTCAGTAAGGCTTTTGATACCGTTTCCCACAACATTCTCCTCAAGAAACTGGCTGCTCATGGCTTGGACTGGCGTACGCTTCGTTGGGTTAAAAACTGGCTGGATAGCCGGGCCCAAAGAGTTGTGGTGAATGGAGTCAAATCCAGTTGGAGGCCGGTCACTAGTGGAGTCCCCCAGGGCTCAGTACTGGGGCCAGTCCTCTTCAATATCTTTATCAATGATCTGGATGAGGGCATTGAGTGCACCCTCAGTAAGTTTGCAGACGACACCAAGTTAGGTGCGTGTGTTGATCTGCTTGAGGGTAGGAAGGGTCTGCAGGAGGATCTGGATAGGCTGGACCGATGGGCTGAGGTCAACTGCATGAAGTTCAACAAGGCCAAGTGCCGGGTCCTGCATCTGGGGCGTAACAACCCCAAGCAGAGCTACAGGCTGGGAGATGAGTGGCTGGAAAGCTGCCTGGCGGAGAAGGACCTGGGAATACTGGTTGATAGTCGGCTGAATATGAGCCAGCAGTGTGCTCAGGTGGCCAAGAAGGCCAACAGCATCCTGGCTTGTATAAGAAGCAGTGTGGCCAGCAGGGCTAGGGAGGTGATTGTCCCCCTGTACTCGGCTCTGGTGAGGCCGCACCTTGAGTACTGTGTTCAGTTTTGGGCCCCTCGCTACAAGAAGGACATGGAGGTGCTCGAGAGAGTCCAGAGAAGGGCAACGAAGCTGGTGAGGTATCTGGAGAACAAGTCTTACGAGGAGTGGCTGAGGGAGCTGGGGTTGTTTAGCCTGGAGAAGAGGAGGCTCAGGGGAGACCTCATCGCTCTCTATAGGTACCTTAAAGGAGGCTGTAGCGAGGTGGGGGTTGGTCTGTTCTCCCACGTGCCTGGTGACAGGACGAGGGGGAATGGGCTCAAGTTGCGCCAGGGGAGGTTTAGGTTGGATATTAGGAAGAACTTCTTTACTGAAAGGGTTGTTAGGCATTGGAATGGGCTGCCCAGGGAGGTGGTTGAGTCACCATCCCTGGAGGTCTTTAAAAGACGTTTAGATGTAGCCCTTAGTGATATGGTTTGGTGGAGGACTTGTTAGTGTTAGGGCAGAGGTTGGACTAGGTGATCTTGGAGGTCTCTTCCAACCTAGATGATTCTGTGATTCTGTGATCTTTGTATAGTGTGGAGAATATTAGAAAATATTCTAATTTTTAATCCCATGTGGGAGTGTGGCCATGGGGATCGACAAGCCCCATGTTTGGTGATAACATCGGACTCTTAACGATGAGGCCATGAGGAATATAAAGAGTTTAGAAGGAACAAAGAAGGGTGATTCAGGAGATGCCTTGCTGTCTCGGATTGCTTGTTCTCCAGCCGTTAAGACGTGGAAGTTACTGGGTGTTTGCATTTGCTGTGCAAAGTTGTCTGACCAATGAATAGTTAGTGGAAAAATACTGATGCAGAGCGAATGGTATAAGAAGGTAGCCTGTCCTCAATATGAGAGTTGAGTAGAAGCTATGTCATCTGTAAAGTAGTAGCAGTTACCGATCCTGAAAGAACCCTGGTGTCCATGTGGTCTTTACACCACAATCCCAGATTATGAAAAAGAAAGAGTAAAGATGAGGTTATAGTAACACCAATATCAGTGCTCAATCATTCTCTCAATAGTTATCACTCCAATCATATCTTTGCAATATCACTATCAGTTTGACACTTTATGTACAATGAAAGCTCTCTGTGAGTATTGGCAAATATTGATTTACTAATGAGATCTACAATAATGACATTATAAATATGGACAGGTAGGTGAAATTCCACTTAGAAATATGCAAGCTGATACATGTGATTGAAAAAAAAAAAAAAGGCAATAAATGTACCCTCTCTACATGCAACATAAAATTTTCTTTTCCTTCAGAGATGCCTTAAATCACTCCAGTGTTCAGGAGGAGCTTTCCCACTAGCTGTATTCTTGGTTCTGCTGACTGATGCAAGTTTGACAAGACATTGATTCTGGTAATATCTTCCAACCCCATAGGCAGCCATAGACAGATGTCCCTGTACTCAAAAATTTGAGAGACTGATGTTTCCATTTAAGAATTCAGTAAGATACCACTCTGACAGTGAGACCTGAGGCACACACCTTGTGGAGAAGGAAGGGAGAGCCATTTAAAAACTAATTTATTCTCACTTCCTGACTGGGTTTCTCTATTTAGAAAACAAATTGTTCTACTTTATGTTCAAATAAAATATAGACTTTAAAACTTTAGACTTTTGTTGTTTTGGGAGACAGTGTTAAAGAAAATGTGAAGGAAGCTCCAGCTAAAAATCCTGACTGACTTGTAACCCAGTTCCAGAAGTGGGAATGGCAGATTGGATGTAAGCTTGAAAGTACTGTTGCAGCAAAGAAGGTTTACTATACAAACAAAAAACACAAAGTGTTTACTACACTATTTACTTATGAGAAAGTGAAAATAACTTTTTGTCTTTTTGCATGAAGATACTCTTCTGGGAAGAATTAAACTATTTGTACATCCTCACAACAAATGATGATAGCAGTACTGTAATGGAGATATATGGCCTTCCAGAAATATTCCTTTTCACTATTTTGAAGTGTAATATGCCATGTCTTAATTTCAAAATGAAGTCTTCATTGTCAAATTTACCTAAATTGAATTTACCTAATGAATTGAAATTTCCTAAACTTAAAAAAGTCTTTTTAAATCTAATATTAATAAAATATTATATTAATCATCTAATCTATATATAAAATAATTGAAATAAATTCCAGCTTTCAGAAAAAAAAATAAAGAAAAATAGATGACATTGCTCATACTTCAGTTCAGTAAAGGTAAACCAATATTATTTCAGTATATTTTGGATGAAGAGGGAAGAGGAGGGAAGGGCAGGGAAGAGGAGAGGGGAGGAAAGGACAGGACAGGACAGGACAGGAAAGAGGGAATCGCATGAAGCTGTGACAGGAAAGGTTCAGGCTGGATGTGGAAAAGATCTTCATTGCGAAGGTGATCTGGCACTTGAACAGGCTCCGCAGGGAAGTGGTCACAGCACTAAGCCTGCTGGAGTTCAAGAAGCATTTGGACAGTGCTTTCAGACATGTGTCTTGATTTTTGGGTGGTCGTGTGCGGAGCCAGGAATTAGACTCAATGATCCTTTTGGGTCCCTTCCAACTCAAGATATTCTATGATTCTATGATTCTAAGTTGTATTCAATAGCACCATTCAAATTCAATATTTTTAATAACAAATTAAGGTAAGGTATTAAGCACATTATGTCATTAGCTAATACATTTAATTTCAAATAGCTTCAGTTTGCAATCTGTCAATTGAGGCTTTAGATGGCTTCTCTGCAGAGCAGGAGTTTGACAGTGAGTAATACATTGCGTAGTAATATAAAATCTTCAGAGTATTTTCATCCATTTCAGTCAACTGGCCATGATAGATCTATTGATACTCATGTTCTAATACAGCTCATTCCTGTCAGACTCATCCTATCTGTCTGGATTGAAATACCATTTAAGAAAAAATATTCATCTTTATGCTGGCTCATGCTGCAATTATTATGAGGGTGAAGAACTATAACAATGTACTGCAGCTTAAGTGTTATGTGTTAGTCATCATCTTTGATCAATGTTTTTAAGCTTCACTGCTGATGGAAGGGATGGAAAGCAATTACATAGCATTACCATTGAGGTGTTATTCAAAGTCCATCATGTTTCTCATTCTTCTTCCTTTGTCCTAGAAAAAGACCAAGTTTTATTATGTCTGATATCCTTTTAAGTTGTGAAAATCGCTTTTTACTTTTAATTAAAAAAATGGCTATCAACAAAAATGTCTTTGTTACTCATTGCACAATATGAGTTGCATGTATAATGTAAACTAGGTTGTATGTTTTTGATACAGATAAATTATGCCCTCCCAAACCAACGCAACAAATTCAAGAGTGAGTGAAACATAGGCATGGCTTCTGTGATAAAAATGATAAAAGAACTGCAAAGGAGAAATATTGTTAGGTGTCTGAGGCCAAAAATGACCATTACTGAAGACTCATCTGTCAATGTTCTGCGCCATTAGAAAGATATTTTAGTTCTGAGCACCAGATCTTCTTGCCATTATCTAAGCCAACATAATTCCTCAGATAGTTTGATAAATTTTTCCAATTTTTTTGACAGTAAGAACATATTTCTAAGAGCTTTGAGATTTAATTTTTGTTCAGAATTAGATGTGGGGCTTTTCCCAGTACTCTAGAGACTCCATATCTTCTCTGTGCTATGTCCCTCAGAGCTGAGAGAAGTCTCATAAGACAGAGTCAGTCATAAAGAGAGTTTAGAAGAAATTACCACTTCCAATATTTAGGCAGTCTTACTAACTCAGCACTACCATCACGTTTTCCTCTTTGGACACTAAGGAAGAAGGAAGGTGATTGTATTGTGAGTAGAGAAACCTATTTACTACTTGTTGTAAAAGACAGTTATTCTGATAAAAAAAAACAGCATTGGACTTTTTTCCATTAAGGATCACATCACTTACCCTCAATTTCTGTCTGATATAGTGACTACTTCTACATTTTTCCTGTTTTTTTTTTTTTTTTCTCTTTAATATAGTGATATATAAAGTTACAAGGAATCCTTGTTGGAGAAATTGCAAAAGCTATTTTTGAAACCACTGTGAAATCTAAATCTGGTAGTCCTACAAAATTACGAAAAAACTGTAAAAATATATATTTCAAGAATATAGCACAGTCATCTAAGTACTATAACTAGAGGACAATAACTCTTAGTAGACTGTCGCCACTTGTTTTGCAAAGATAAGAATCTTGATTATTTGCCAACAGAGAAGAGAAAAACATTTCAGTCACTAGTGGGGTTCTGCAGGGCTCCGTTTTAGGGACAGATCTCTTTAAAATTTTCATCCTGAATTGGATGAAGGACTTGAAGATATACTAAGTTTGCAGATGACACTGAGTTGGAAGGAGTGGTTGACTTCCTTGAGGTTAGAGAGGCCTTGCAGAGAGATCTTGACAAGTTAGAGTGCTGGGCAATCACCAACAACATGAATTCTAACAAGAGCAAGTCTAACAATTCTGCACCTGGGAAGGGGAAACCCTGTTTAAACTGGGGGATGAGAGGGACGAGAGCAGCCCCACAGAAAGGGATCTGGGGGTTCTGGTTGATGGCAAGCTGCATATGAGGTTCAGGCTGGATGTTAGGAAAAGGTTCTTCACTAGAGGGTGGTCAGGCACTGGAACAGGCTCAACTCAGAAGTGGTCATGGAACCAGGCCTGCTGGAGTTCAGGAAGCATTTGGACAATGTTTTCAGAAAAATTGTTTGATTTTTGGGTGTCCCTGTCTGAAACCAGGAGCTGGACTCTGATCTTTGTGGGTGCCTTCCACCTCAGGATATTCCATGATTCTATGACTCTATTTCCTGTCACTCTGCTCATACCACAAGATGACTTTGTTACAAATTTTTGTTTGTCTGAGTGTTCAAAACTGCATGCATTGGTGTATAGGGACTTCAGATGGGCCATGGGCCATGTCACCATTTTAGAGTAGTCCTTTCTAATTCCTATGGGATGATTCACTGATGTTTCCCTGCTTTTTTAAAAGTATTGGCATTCACTGGTTCTTTTGAGTGATTTACTCCATGGTGGCAGACAAACTAACTTTAAAAATAAATAAATAAATACATAAATAAATAAATAAATGAAAGATACGTACATTTTAGGATAATTTCTATAAATGCTTGAAAAGGAAACAGTCAAATAAGGGCAAAAAAAACTTTTGAAATAAATTTAACAATTGCCATACTGTACAGGCAGTTGAGTTAGCTTTAGTTGAAAAAGTCTAGGTAATAGAAAAAAAATAGCTATTTCTATTAGCTATAGCTATTATTTCTATAATTTTTTATTTTTTATAAAAAAATAAAACAATTTATAATTTATTTTTATTATTTCTATTATTTCTATATAGCTGTTATTTCTAAAAAAATAGAAAAAAATACCTGAAGTCCATATTTCTAGTATTTCTTACCTCATTGTAAGATATTGGTTCTCAGACTGGATCTATTCCTTTTGCCATTCCATCCCTGGGCAGGTGATGGCCTGCTCTTCATCGCATGCCCAGCCCTATCCCACTTCTCTCCTATTAGCTTCATGTCTGGCAACTGTAATGGGTAAAGCCTTGTTTGTTCATTAAATATTGCTGATGGGAAGCTTTTCAACGGTTAACTGCTTATACCCCCAATATCCTGTTGAAGGAAAAAAAACAAGTTTAGGAATTTCCTGTTAAGTTAACAATTGAAGTAGAAAACAGCTCCAAAAAAGGGCAAAATGGCATTCCCCCTCGCATGAGAACACACATATCAGCAGCAAAGTCATGACCCCAACGCAGAGGAAGATGACGATCTTCATCCCCATGACCACCAGAGGACTGACTAAGACCCCCTAGCAACAGGCCTCGCAGTCGTAAGAAGACACCAGGATGTGCCACTAAACCCGGAACTACTAGGCTATATATAAATCGAGACTCTGGCAGGCTTAGGTGAGCGCCGTTGGCGGAGCAGGAGACTCCCTGGCCGCCCAGCACTGTTTTACTTATCGCTGCTTGCTGAATTGCTCAAATAAATTGAAATTCGATCTACCTTACCCACGATGTGTCGGGAATGATTTCTACCAATACTAATTTATAACAGCAACATTTCCATATCTGGGGTTCACTATGTGAGGCCTACCAGGTTAAGAATTTATTTCATAAAATATGAAGAAAAAAATGAACATAATAGATGAGGGGAAATTTAATTAATTTAATCAATAATTATATATGTAACAACAAACAATTTTTCATATTAACTGAAAACTGATAAATGCCATTGTTTCCCAGACTGATGGCATATTTATGAAGAAAAATAATGCCTGTACAAAAACGGACAGAACTCAAGATTTTTCTTACAGCAAAAATGTCAGACACATTTTGATTACTGTTTTCCTAGATGCCATTTCAACTTGCATCACTGAAAGCCACACTGTTCACCCTAAGAAAGAAATAAATCACTTTCCCTAAATGGAGGTCTGACCCATTCAAGAATAGCATAAATTTTCCGTCAGAACAAAATATGAGCATTAGGTAGGATAAATTTAAAATTTAGAATATGAAATCCCCTTGTTTGGCCAAAAATATAATGAGATGTCATCTTTTTTTAAGTAACCACATTAAGAGCTGATTCATGAATTTTAATTAATAGCTAATTGGTTTTCTCATCCCAATACTGTCTGTAGTTATATACATGAAAACATGCCAAATAAGACTATCATTCAACTAAATATGATGCATGATATTCAAATACTTTGACAAAAGTTAATTTTAAAAATTTCAGTAATCTGTATTAGGTTAAAAAAAAAAAAAATTTCATATATTTTTAATTGATTAATTTCCTTTCATCACTGTCAAATAGACAAGGAGTATGACTAGATTGTCTTCCAAATGTTAACATTTTATATGACTTTCATTAAAACTCTAGATTTTGGATAACTTTTAATAATAATTTAAACTATATTTCATTATTGTTAAAATAATCATAGAAAATCATAGAATCATAGAATATCCCGAGTTGGAAGGGACCCATAAGGATAATCAAGTCCAACTCCTGTCTCCGCACAGGTCTGCCCAAAAGTTTAGACCATGTGACTAAGTGCACAGTCCAATCTCTTCTTAAATTCAGACAGGCTTGGTGCAGTGAGTATGTTCCTGGGGAGCCTGTTTCAGTGTGCGACCACTCTCTTGGTGAAGAACCTCTTCCTGATGTCTAGCCTAAACTTCCCCTGCCTCAGCTTAACACCGTTCCCATGGGTCCTATCACTGGTGATAACGGAGAATAGGTCACCTGCCTCTCCACTGCCTCTCGTGAGGAAGTTGTTGACTGCGATGAGGTCTCCCCTCAGCCTCCTCTTTTCCAGGCTGAACAGGCCAAGTGACCTCAGCCACTCCTCATATGTCTTCCCCTCTAGGCCCTTCACCATCTTCGTTGCCCTCCTCTGGACACTCTCCAACAGTTTAGTGTCCTTTTTGTACTGTGGTGCCCAGAACTGCACAGAGTACTCGAGGTGAGGCCGCACCAGTGCAGAGTAGAGCGGGACAATCGCTTCCCTCGACTGACTAGCAATGCCGTGCTTGATGTATCCCAGGATACGGTTGGCCCTCCTGGCTGCCAGGGCACACTGCTGGCTCATATTCAACTTGCTGTCAACCACAACCCCCAGATCCCTGTCTGTGGGGCTGCTCTCCAGCGTCTCATCGCCCAGTCTGTACGTATAGCCAGGGTTGCCCCATCCCAGGTGCAGGACCCGGCACGTGCTTTTGTTAAACTTCATATGGTTGGTGATTGCCCAGTTCTCCAGTCTGTCCAGATCTCTCTGCAAGGCCTTTCCACCCTCATCCGAGTCCATAACTCCTCCAAGTTTGGTGTCATCAGCAAATTTGCTCAAAACACCTTCTAGTCCTACATCCAAATCATTTATAAAAACATTGAAGAGGACTGGCCCTAAAATGGAGCTTTGACGGACCCCACTAGTGACCATCCGCCAGCCAGATGTGGCCCCATTTACCACAATCCTTTGAGCCCTGCCCATCAGCCAATTGCTCACCCAAAATAAATAATGAACTTCCATTAAAATGTTTTGTAAATGCATATTATCAATACATTTTTTTAACTTACCTTCTGGTAATTTATACATTTTCTAATTCTCAGTCAATTAAAATATCATTTTAAATGGTTTTGTTCAAATGAAGAAAGGTAGCTAGTTACTGCTTTGTGAGATATCAGTTACTAACTTCAAAAATTGAGCTTTATCACTAAGTATATTAATGTCAACAGCACCTACATAGAGCCACCTGGAATAAACATCTTCACAACTGTTTGAAAACAAAATGGGTTAGTTTTTGTATGTGTGAAATGTCACTTTAATTTGTGAAGATGCAAAACTTCTTTTTTTAAAAAAAAAAATTATCTCTTTTTAATACTTGTACCAGAATGTCTATGTAAGTTAAGATTAACAGAGAAAACACTTGGAAAAAAAGCACCTGGATGTCTCTCAGAGGGGAATGGCAAATGAAAGTAAATATGTCCAAGTTCTACCAGCTGCTGTTGGTGCATGCCTAGACTGCTGCTGTCCTAGGGAAGAGGTGTCATCAACTCTATCTGGAAAAGGCTAAAAGAGTTGAGAATATCCTCTCCAACATTTTGCATTAAATATCTTTTACTAATCAATATATACTATTTCTATAACATCTACTTTTTAAATGTAAATAATAAAATAAATAAATATGTTATCTGCTTATGCAAAGACCATTCATCAGTGAAAACCTCCATTTTCTCTGCAGTAGATTGAGAAAGTGCTGTCATACAAGACCAGCTACATAACCTCCTAAAAGTAAATTCCAGTTAGAATATAGCTGAGAAATGTTGTAGGTGACAAATTGCAGTCAACCCCACAAAGCAAACTGCAGTTCTGAATCTAAGGATAAATATCCAACCTTTGAGTTTATTGACCTTACACTGAATATAATATTTTAGGGAAGCCAAACACTATCAATCCATTTTTAAAAGAAAGATTTCAGAGGAATGAAATGAGGTGTTTTTTTTCATTTGTTTGTTTGTTTGTTTTTATGGGGAAACATTGTACTGGAAATCTATTAATTTCTTACTTATAGAATCATTAAGGTTAGAAAAGACCTCCAAGATCATATAGTCCAACCATCAAAGATGATGTTCGGAAACATCAAATGCTTTAAATCTCTAGTTTGTTGAATCTAACTCTCACTAATCCACAACTGCCAGAATTATAAACATATTAATGTCCTAGATGAACCAGAAAATTAATTAAGAGTTCTGGGCCCCCACAGAAAATAAGTTTAATTTCCATGTTTTTATCTAAAGAAAGCTTTTTTAGACTCCAAAGGACTATTCCAACTCCTGCAGATTGTACAGTGAACATTAATAAGACTGAATATATAAGTATTTTCCTACTGGAGATTTTATAAGGGGGTGTTGTGGCTTCTTTTTATTTTAGGCCAACATCTTTAAATAATAGCAGTTTTTTATTAATTATTTGCATTTTGAGTGCTCAAACAGAATTTGTGAGATAAATTTGTTGTTCTCTTATCTTCAAAAAAGATGATAAATAATTACTTAAACATAAGTGAGAAGTTCCAAAACGAGAGGTCATATAAAAGGAGTTATTATCAATTAATTAATCCACTCATTTATTATTTTTAAACCTTCTCATAAACTTAGTTTTGATTCATACTGTTCTAATTTTTGAAATACGAAATAGCTTAACCCTTTCAAAACACTGGACATACGTTCTTTTCCTGAATTTTAGTTAAGAAAGCCTTATTCTGGGATGTGACATTAGTTTTTGGCCCAAATGCTTGACATGTCTTAATTCATCAGTTGTGCACCTTCTGACCTTTGATAGGGTCCACAAGCTAAGGCAGGTATTATTGAGGGAAGTACAGGTTAACAAATAATCTTCCCAAGCAGCCTAAGTTTTCTTTAAGGGACTTTTATGCAGAGAAATATCTTCCACACACTTGTGAAATGTTGCCATCTGGAATTTTGTGGATCAAGGTCCTTTAGATCACAATGCCTTTGAACCTGTGCTGGGCTGCATCACAGTACCCCTGTTCCTTAATGGTTCCTCGCAGCAGGATAGATTGCATTTTCTGAGAAACTCTTCTTAGTAATAATCCTTTTTTCTGTACATAGCTGTTGCAGTAGATTAGTCTGTTGATAACATTTTCTAATGTCTTAAAAACAATTATAGAACTTTGGTTTTCTTTATACTATAAAAGACAAACATCAAATCTTACAGACTTAGAGAAAGTGCTTTAATGAATATAATGAATACTCCTGGATAATCTAGTTTTTTACACATCAACTCTGAGTCAAGTTTAAAAAAAAAAAAAAAAAAAGAAAGGAAATGATTTGTTTATAATTTTTTGTTGCTTTCGTTTGTTTTTTAGTCTCCTTATATGTTCCTGCAAAACTGCAGCCCTGATTTACACCTCATTTTCCCTGATAAAGTCTTTTTAATATTCCAGGATGTGTGGTCCCACAGATTTTTTAAATTTTATTTAATTTTTATTTTTACATCAGTGAAAGTTGCCAGTTGAAATTCTCATTTTTCATTGTATTCTGCCTTTAAACACTTGCTTCTTGGATGCTTTTAAGCAAAATTCATCACATAAAAGAAATTTGTAGTAAAAAGAGTGACTTCTCTCAGCAGGAAATGCAATTTTCAAAGACATCAAGCAAAGGAGATGCCTATATTCAACGATGTATTATGACAAAAAAAATTTGGTTTCTAGCAGCAGGAATATCTCTGAGCTATAAGCAATCATAAGGCTCTTTGAAACTGGAGAATATGCAATTTATCCTTTGCTGGAAATATATTTAAGAAGTGATTAGACTTCTTTGTAAAATAGGATAGATGAAACAATTGCCGTAATGACAAAAGGGAACAGAGTGCAAAGCTAGTCAAAAACTATGTATAAAGAAAAAAAAGCTTTCAGCAGAATGTGGCATTATAAGTAACAGAGCCAGATATCTCTGAGGAATGCAATGCAAAAAGCAGGAAAGCAGGAAGAGAAATATGGAGAAAACTGAAAGAGAAAAGTAAGACAAGAAAGCCCACAGTGTTCTTCTGAGAAACAAGAAAAAACAAAAGAAGAAGAAGAAGAAGAAGAAGGAGAAGGAGAAGGAGAAGAAGGAGAAGAAGAAGAAGAAGAAGAAGAAGAAGAAGAAGGAGAAGAAGGAGAAGAAGGAGAAGAAGGAGAAGAAGGAGAAGAAGGAGAAGAAGGAGAAGAAGGAGAAGAAGGAGAAGAAGGAGAAGAAGGAGAAGAAGGAGAAGAAGGAGAAGAAGGAGAAGGAGAAGAAGGAGAAGAAGGAGAAGAAGGAGAAGGAGAAGGAGAAGGAGAAGGAGAAGGAGAAGGAGAAGGAGAAGGAGAAGGAGAAGGAGAAGGAGAAGGAGAAGGAGAAGGAGAAGGAGAAGGAGAAGGAGAAGGAGAAGGAGAAGGAGAAGGAGAAGGAGAAGGAGAAGGAGAAGGAGAAGGAGAAGGAGAAGGAGAAGGAGAAGGAGAAGGAGAAAGATTTGGATTACAGTTCATTAAGATGATTCTGTCTTGCTTTATGCTACATGTTCTGAATAACTGAATACCTAATATTGTACTTAATTTCTTCCTTGATTCAAAAGGAGTTTTAAGGTGACATCTATACTAATGAAACAAACAGAACCAGGTGCTGTACTACATCAAAGACTGGTGAAAAAACACTCATACCATTTAATTGTTAGATTTCTCAGTAACATGATTTATCTCATGCCAAATCTCAGTCTCCTAGACAATGCTTGAGCCTGGTTCAGGAGAATGATGAACCAGAAAGTAGGCAGCTTGAATGAACCTACCTTGTTTTGAAGGTGGCTTAATCATATGGAGGTGAATTATGCAGAATCACTTGATTTCCAACAAGCAAGAAAGGCTTGACACCTTCTCCTCACTAGAATATAAAGCATATGAGTCTTTACAGGAAGCAACAGAAATTGGACATTATGTTAGGTAAATGGTTGATACTTCAGACTGCCAACCATCATCATCAACTTAGAAGCAGTTTTGTCCCATACTGTCGATTCTGATTATTTACCAAGTGGGAAACAACCTTAAGGCTTCAAATATAAATTAGCTGATTAAGTAAAATTTTTAATGCACATTTCTGATGACTGTGTAATTCACCTACTTTTTTAGCAAGCTCTATTAAACTGGTATTTTATTTAAAGATTTACAAAGATTTTAAACAAATGATTGGATACTGTAGTACAGGTAATTCCAGAATTATTATTAAAAAAAAAAATGTTTGTTTTTTTTCCTCTTAATTCAGTTGTTCTGTACACATTCAGATCTTCAGTTTAAGGCTGTTTATGTTATGTTATTCCTGAAAAAAATCAATTCAATCTTCTTTTATAGCAAGCAATGTCTATGGTCAAAAATGATATGCAGAATACAGCACTTTTTGTTCCAAAGTGACCTCAGATAAATGCGTGTCGTTGTTATGTGCACATGTCCTACAGGAAATCTTTAATCCTACTTTACAGTATTAATCATTTTTCTTGTCTTTCCCCTGATGTGAGAATCTAAAGACCATTTTCACATCTTATTCTAACCTGCTTTTACTAATATTTATCATGATATAAACATTAAATACTCTGACAACCAAAACATTTTGACTGGCCATTTTCCAGTCACAAAACATATAGGTCCAGTCCTGAAGAATGTAGAGAAAAGAATTATATCACAGAAGAACAAACTTAAAAATGCAAGAAGCTGGTGCCTAACTAGATAAACACCATTCTTAAATTTTCTCTAAATTTCTAACTTCATAATTTTTCTCTGTATGTCCTTTCTTACATTCATCACTCTGCTATATATAGAGCTGTCTTACAATGAGATTTTCTTAGTTGAGTGACTAGAAGAGGTCACTTGTCCCTAATAAAACTGTGTATATCAAAAAATCTGGTGACAACTGCAGTAAAACTTGGAAATCTGGTTGAATACATTTTCTGTGTGTACCATGCTGTGAGAGCCGAAGCTCATAGAAGTGTTGATATAAATCCAGAGTTCTCAAAAGCGTGGCTATCTAGTCTTTAAGCCAAACAGCCATTGCCTGTCCTCACAGTAAATCCATTGTTTACCAGAAATCCTCAATGGAATTTCCACATATGCATTGTCCATTGTTTTATGCACAGAATTAACTCTGAATTTTCTGAAGAAGATTGGATTTACTGATCACATGTAGAACACATGTAAAGCATATTAACGTATATCCCCACAAGAAGCAGGGAATAGCGGTACTTGTATCAACCTCTTGTCCATCCTGTTATCCTCGTTTCAAGTCCACTTTTACATACATCTCTCTCAATTTTATCATAGAATCACAGCATACCCCAAGTTGGAAGGGACACACAAGGATCATTGTGATCAAACCATATTTTTAAGAGCATTGCCTAAATGCTTCTTGAACTCTGTGAGCCTTGGTGCCATGACAACTTCCCAGGGGAATCTGTTCCAGTGCCAGACCACTCTCTCAGTGAAGAACCTGTTCTTAATATCCAATCTGACCGTCCCCTGACAGCTTCATGTTATTGCCTTGGGCTCTCTCTCTATGATAATAATATATAATATAATTGATTGACATGACATGACACGATATGACATGACATGACATGACATGATATATAATTGTGTGCATATATATATGTGATATATATATTATATTCTTCTATTCTTTATTGATGAATTATGGAAATAGTAAGTTAGCAAAAAGACACTAGCAAATGTCTAGAAGCCAAATAAAAACACATACAAAAAAAAAAAAAAAACTTAGAAAATGTCTAAAAGCCAAATAAGATATTAAAGATACTAATTTTTCATTCACATTCTTCATTAGATTACTAGGTAGCATTTAGTCAGAAAGCACAGAATTATTATAGAGTTCAATCCAAGCTTTCCAATTTTTTTTTTTCCCCCTCTGGCAATGAAGCACAAAAGAGTTAAGTGACACATTCCTGACCATACAGTAAGATGGGAGATGAGAGAGGCAACAGAAGGCAAACTATGACCTTAGCAAGATGAGCTTTTTAGACTGCAGAGCAGAAGCTCTGTTAAACTGGAAAACAAGTCTTTTTCTTTTATGCATATTCTTAGTTTGCACATCTGTCCTTTAAATAATTGAAAAACAACCCTTAAATTTGTATAATAAGGGAATGCACACAAGCAGGATGTACTGTGTTGGAAATTAATAGAAATGTCATGCAGTTCAACGTCTTATGTGGAACAAGTTCTGACAAGCTGAAAATTCTTGCAGCTTGGCACACAGGTCAGGCAATAAGAGATTTAAATTAATAACACTTATTTGACATCAAATATGACGTCACACTGTGTTTATTGTTTGAGGTTTGAGGTTGAGGTCCTGAGTAACTGATTAAGGTGTCTAAAATAAGTCAATGGAATCTAAATACCTAGATCTCAGGAAAAAAAAGAATTTCAACTTTACACTAATGTTTTAATCAAAAAGGTCTGTAATTCAGTCAGCATTACCATTTGAGAACAGCAAGAGTTGTAGGCAGCTAGGATAATATATTTTTTTAAACATGAATAGATTCACTAAATGTTTAGATGTTTCTGTTCCGCTGCTACCTTCAGATACAGCTTAGAGAAAAATTTAAACTCCTGAGAGTTCTGAGCCTGCCAAAAATATATATTAACAAAAATTTAAAAAAGCATATTAGGTATGTCTATCTTCATTAACGTTACAGTCTAGAGAAACTTTGCCTAAATGGGCATAAATCAAGCCCACCTTTCACTTCTTATATGTCTCTTAACTACATATTCCTTCCTATTCCCTCTCTTGAGCAAGAAACAACGAAGACGCAAGCAAAAGATAGACTAGCTTTATGACTGTTCCTGAATTAGTTTTGGTGTGGCTAAGCACATAATTGTTTTTGGCTCTGACAGTTTACTGTCTCAAATATATATTTAGTCCTGGACTTGGGATCAGAAGAGAAATATTCGGTGCTAGAAAAATACCCCAAATATTACTATATATCCATGCCTTTCTATTCCTTTACTATTCACACCAGTAGGTACTTTGGCAAAACCACACTGCTCTCTTACTTTCCCTGCTCAACTGAACAGAGGAGAAAATACCATTTAAATAAATAAAATAATAATAATAATTAAAAAAAAACACCTTGTGCCTTGAGACAAGGACATGAAGATCACTCACTGGTGATCATCATAGGCAACATAGACTCAGTATAAGGGAGATTATTATAATTTATTGCTTATTACTAATAGACTAGACTAATGTAAACTAAAAGCGAACTAAAAACACCTTCCCTCCACCCTATCCACCCTCTTCTACATCCGTGACCCTCTCACCTCCTGTGGGGGCTCTCCATGGGCTGCAGCCTCCTTCAGGCCACATCTAACTCTTCAGATGTGGGCTCCTCCATGGGCTGCAGCATGGTTATCTGCTCCATCATAGTACACCAGCCTATTCCACCATGGGCCTCTCCAAGGTCCACGGAGGAACATCTTCTCTGTGCCCAGAGCACCTCCTTCTCCCTTCTTCACTGAGTTTGGTGTCTGCAGTGTTGTTGTTCTCTGCATTTCCTCGTTCCTCTCTCCCAGTTGCTGTTGCACAACATTTTTTACCCTTTCTTAAATATGTTCTCGCAGAGGTCACCCCTGCAGCTCCCTCACTACCAGAACCCTGCCACGTAAAAGCAATACAGATTTACTGCCTCTGACTATCACATCTTTAGGTATTTGCTATCCCAGGTGAAATCCAACAGACCTTTTTGTCCTTATTTTTTCATTTGCTATATCCTGTTGAGAAAAGACATTCGTCTGGCAAAAACCTCAGTCAGAGTAAGCAATCAGACTCACAGCTACCATTTCTGTTGGCTAACTGGGGCAAACTCCACTGATCAGTCTTGCTAGAACAATGAGTCACTCTTCCAAGTTACCTCTCTCCACCCAACTGCTTTCATAATCTAAACACCTGACATAAACCCTCTGAATCACTCAGACATCGGTAAATATGCATTTTAGGATTATCTAAATTTGTGTTTCTTATGCAGTGATAGCATAATAGTAATAGTTTCATTTCAGAAACACAGTCATGACCAAACATATCAATGAGATTGCATGGATATAGCTGAATATAACATTTCAATAAAATCAAGATAGTAAGACCAATACAGTATAAAATTAATCTATATTTAAAGGCTAAGAGGAAACATGTCAGATAAACAAGACAAGTGACAGGGATCTTTATAAGACTTGTGCTTAAGAATAAATTCTGATAATCATTTGGAAGAAGTCAAAATTTTTCCTGGTAGAGTATACAGAGCAAGTAAAGACATAAGAGAGCAAAAACGCAAATGCAACTTTTTAACTGTATATTTAGGCACAAATCAGACATATGTTTCTGTCATAAATTAGCATTTACTACCTAAAATATGCCTGTGGATATCTTAAAAGGAAAAAAGAAAAACAATGGAAGGAATATCTGAAATTCAAACATAGAGAATTAAAGGCATAGAGAATTAAAGGCATACGCAATATGAACTGTGCACGACCTGGATTATGATTAAATTTTGCTTAACATAAAATACAGACACTTTGTACTTGCACTACAAGGTGTAAAATTATTCACTAAGAACTTCTCAACCATCGCCATTCTTTGTAATTATGCTAAGATCATTCATTAGAAAAAAAAAAAAAAAAAAGAAAAAAAAAGAACATGGAACATCACTATGAATTGCAGACATTAATAAAGTGTCTTATCCAAAAAATAATTGTGAATATGTATTATAAAGTCAGAGTATCATGATTACAATGGTACTGTGCCTTCTGGTGGTCTTGTGTATCTGTTTTACTTTTATGTTTTTCAAAGTCAAAAGAAACACATGAAGTTTCTGTATTGTCTCACCTGAGTTGCTGAGGAATTTCACTTGGCTGAGAAAATTGTTATTCCAATTTAAAGGTTTCATTTTCACATTTCAGTGAAAGCTTTTGCATTTATCTATTGTGTGATCAATAAGATAGGGAAGAAGACATTACCATTTCTAAGCTAAATTGATTCCAGACAATAGCATTTAAAAACTAGTTTAATTCTCATCTGAAAGTAGTGCAATGGAATACATTTGCAATATAGTTAATGGTATAAAGGCTATGTATATGAAAAAAAAAAAGGAAGAAAAACAACAACAACAACAACAACACTAAGTATCAGTGCCCATTCTGGCTGAGTTACAATACCAATATCATGCTAAGATATTGAAGTGGTGAAGAACCACTTCACACCTTGTCACAGTCCTAAGGGACATTAACAGCCCCACCTATGATCCACCCCGCACTCTTGACCATGGATGTATGACTTCATTTCATCTTAGCCTAATGTTTTCAGTCCCTGTCCCAGAGACACTGTAAAAGTGCCAGTATCCAGTCCTGTCCCTGCCCCTGAATGGACCCTTCAGCCATACATTTTGACTTGTCCCTGTCTCTGTCCCTGACCCCATTGTCTCCCTGTACTCTGCTCTGGTGAGGCTGCACCTTTAGTACTGTGCACAGTTTTGGACCCCTCAGTACAAGAAGGACATTGAGGCCCCGTAACATGTCCAGGAGAAGGTCTACGAAGCTGGTGAAGGACCTGGAACACAAGTCCTATGAGGAGCAGCTGAGGGAATTCGGATTGTTTAGTTTGGAGAAGACAAGACTCACGGGAGACCTTAGTGCTCCCTACAGCTACCTGAAAGGAAGTTGTGGGGAGCTGGGGGTCAGCATCTTCTCACTGATTACTAGTGATATGACTAGAGGGAATGGCCTCAAGTTGTGCCAGGGGAGGTTTAGGTTGGAAACTAGGAGACATTTCTTCTCAGAAAGAGTAGTCAGTCATTGGAACTTGTTGCCCAGGGAGGTGGTGGAGTCACCGTCCCTGGGGGTGTTTAAGGAAAGGTTGGAGGTGGTACTTAAGAACATGGTTTAGTGGGTGATAGTGGTGGTAGGGGGATGGTTGGACCAGATGATCTTGGAATTCTTTTCCAGTCTTAATGATTCTATAATTCCATGCAGAATCTCTCACTTTTCAGGACAAACAAGATTAGGAATATGAAACAAATCTCCTTTTGCTCTCAGCTGCTCACTGGAGAGACCCTGGACCTGGTTCACTTGTTGTTATGTAGGTGGACCCTGTTACCAGTCCTCAGCTCTGTCCCTGTGTTCAGCCCCATGAGCAAGGGTACAGCCTGCACAGGGTCACCCTTATCTCTTGGATCACTGTAGCTGTCCTTCATTGGCCTGGCTCTCTTCTTTTCTGTTATAAGCAAGTACAGACCGCTTATAATTTATAACTGCTCGAGTTACTGCTTAACTTCCTTCATATAAAATATTAGCAGGGTTCCTGGAACTTGAGTAACTTTTCTGTTTCTTGAAGACTTTTTATCATCCTGATATCATTCTACATAAACATACTGTAAAGTAATATTTTTTTTAATTTTTACTTTTTTTTGCCTATAAATCAACTCCCCTTTTTATATAAGATTATAATCGTAGACTGTTTAGAGTCTGTGCAAGCCCTAAATATAGGCTAAATAGACACAGAAATCTTTCAAATACGTGGGTTATGGCCACTGCACTACTGAAGAACAGCCCACCTAAGCACCATGAGCAGCATATACAGAGATATTGTATGGTTCTTCTGTCTGCTTTCCACAGTACTGTTTCATGGCTCCCCAGAAAATTTCATAGATATGACATTGTTCTCCTAGGTGAGGTCTGCTCCATTCGGGACATTAGGTCTTTTACCTGGCATTAATAACCACAAAAAGGAAGAAACTCATTTGCTGTCTCTCTTGTCTGGCTATAAAATATAGCATATATTTAAGTGATATGATGCATGTAAAAATAATAGACCCACTCTTAATCCTAAAACATAGAAAGAAATAAAGGAATATAAAAGTGATAGGGAAATATGATAGGATGTGACTGTGTGACTAGTATTTCATACAGAAATGCCAACAGCTATAAAAAAAAAATGGAGGGAAAGGGTATACAATGGTCATATTATCTCAAACACTGATTGATGAGCTGGAAAACAAAAATCATACCGCTTCTCTGGCTTGTTTAAAGGATGTATTATTGGTCACACACACTTAACAAAAACACCGAGGTGGGAAGGTGGGAAGGCAGCACTGGAGATCAAGACCAAGTTGGATGGGACTTTGAGCAATGTGTTTTAGTGGAAGTGGAAGCCCATTGGGGTGGAGGGTGTGTGTGTGGGGGGGGGCAGGGCTGTGATTCAATAATTTTTAAGGTCCCTTCTGTTCCAAACTGTTCTAAGATTCTCTGATTCTGTGGTGGTCTAGTACATTCCTGTGCTCATAGTGTTTGTCTAGTACATTCCTGTGCTCAGAGCAGGAAGAATCAGCTAAAGTGGGTTGCTCAAGGCTGCGTTGTCACATTTTGAGTATCTTCAAGGATGGAGATTCCACAAACTCTTTGGTAAACCAGCTCCAGTGTTTGTTACTACTGTTTACTTTAAGTAATAAGGCAAAGGTAGGTAGAAAACAAAAGCTAGTTTTTTGGTTTTGTTTTGTTTTGTTTTGTTTTGCTTTGCTTTTTTTGTTCTTGTAGGCTGATACAACCTGATACAAAGTTTTAAGGATGTTCTTAAGGACTTAATTTTGTTTGTGGCTATAGATGTCTGAGCAAGATTGTGGGAGAACTTTGTTAATAACAATAATAATAATAATAATAATAACTTCTTATATCAGAAATATCAATTTTCATATTTATGATGGGTTTCTGGAATACTGGAGTGTTCAGATGACATCACTTGTTAACTGAAATTATGAAACTCCAGCTATGCTGGAGTAATGTCTGTGGCTCAGATAGCACAGAAGGGTGACAGTGTAAAGGAAAAAGCTGATGATAAATAATAGTTTCACATTACATTAAAAAATGGAGAAGAAGAAAAATCATTGGTCTTCCCTGTCATTATCTGTAACTAGCATTTCTATTATGTATAATTGCCACCATCATGAACATAACTACTTAAAAAAGTCAAGAAAAAGGGAACAGAGAACTGACAATGGGAAGGTATATAACACACGCTAACCAGTCCAGTGATCACTATTGTGTGATGTCTGGTGTCTTTATGGTTTCTGATCATTCAAACAACTTAAATTGCATTATCAGTTTCATAAAAAAGAATCTGTGGATATCATTTAATGAAATAATTTCTAAAAATTTCTTTAATTTTCTCCAGCAAATACAGACCACTTCTCTGTAGCTACTAATGGCAGGAATGAAAGTGACTATCCATTCTAACTGGAGACATTAGTCTGATCCACAGCTCAGTAAAGTCAATAGATAGAGTCTCATTAATTTAAATAAATAATAATAATAATAATAATAATAAAGCAAATATGCACTGGCAGCGTCTATAAGCTACAAGACAAAGGCCCAAGCTTACATGTGATATTATTTGGTATGTTTCCCCTGAAATGATCTGGTTTCTGAAGAGGCTGTTAGGCAGGCCCTTCTTGGTATATTTTCCAAAACATAAGTGATAATTCAACTGAAAGCTGGGGTTAGTTGACATAGAGCTGTTATTTGTTGCTCTACAATTTTCTCCATAAACTGAGAAACATACAGAAATTTTCCTTTTTCCTCCCTCCCATTCTTAACATCCTCCTTTATTCTGTAAGTTCCAGTCACCTTTTTCTTTATCTTATCTAACTCATTAACATAATTCATTCAAATTTACAGTGATTTTTGGCAAGAAGTTTCTTCTTCTTGACTTTAGACACTTAGAAAGACTTATTTGCTCAAGCTTTGTGTTTGTTTATTTTGTTTTGTTTTGTTTCTCCTAGCTTCTACAAAATCTGTCTTATGTTTATCCATAAAACTTAATGACTTTTACAAAAGCGGTGTCTAAAATTAGAGCATTGGCTGTAGATCAGGTGAAAAAATTCAGTGTACATGTGTCAATGACATTAGTACTACCCTGCTGATCAAACCATTATCCATTTTTGTCTGCATTTTTGCTCCCCATGTATCTTCAGTGCATGTCTTTAAAATACTAACAATGACAGAAATAAACTTTTAAAAATTTTGAACATAATGACAGAAATAAAGTTTTTAAATTTCTGAAATTTAATTATGATTTCAGCATGATTTCACTTTGTTGGTTATTTTTGTAGACAAAGAAAGTATATAAAGTGGTGGAAAGCTAATCACCAAACTGTATTAAAAATGAATGTCAGAAACCCATTCTCCAATACATTCCTTATATTAATTCTGGAGGAATAATACTTGATTTCTTGCCGGTACTGTGGATGTTATGCATTTCCTGTAAACAGTGAAATGATAAGTGATAACTAATTAGATCTGTTACTATGTCTTCAACTTTATTTTTTCTCATTTACAGAATCACAGAATCACAGAATCGTCTAAGTTGGAAGAGACCTCCAAGATCACCCAGTCCAACCTCTGACCTAACGCTAAGTCCTCCACTAAGTTCAACATCTAAACGTCTCTTAAAGACCTCCAGGGATGGTGACTCAACCACTTCCCTGGGCAGCCCATTCCAATGCCTAACAACCCTTTCAGTAAAGAAGTTCTTCCTAATATCCAACCTAAACCTCCCCTGGCGCAACTTGAGCCCATTCCCCCTCGTCCTGTCACCAGGCACGTGTGAGAATAGACCAACCCCTACCTCGCTACAGCCTCCTTTAAGGTACCTATAGAGAGCGATAAGGTCACCCCTGAGCCTCCTCTTCTCCAGGCTGAACAATCCCAGCTCCCTCAGCCACTCCTCGTAAGACTTGTTCTCCAGACCCCTCACCAGCTTCGTTGCCCTTCTCTGGACTCTCTCGAGCACATCCATGTCCTTCTTGTAGCGAGGGGCCCAAAACTGAACACAGTACTTGAGGTGCAGCCTCACCAGAGCCAAGAACGGGGGACAATCACTTCCCTAGACCTGCTGGGCACACTGTTTCTTATACAAGCCAGGATGCTGTTGGCCTTCTTGGCCACCTGGGCACACTGCTGGCTCATATTCAGCCGACTATCAACCAGTATTCCCAGGTTCTTCTCCGCCAGGCAGCTTTCTAACCACTCATCTCCCAGCCTGTAGCTCTGCTTGGGGTTGTTGCGCCCCAGGTGCAGGACCCGGCACTTGGCCTTGTTGAACTTCATACAGCTGACCTCAGCCCATTGGTCCAGCCTATCCAGATCCTCCTGCAGACCCTTCCTACCCTCGAGCAGATCAACACACGCACCTAACTTGGTGTCATCTGCAAACTTACTGAGGGTGCACTCAATGCCCTCATCCAGATCATTGATAAAGATATTGAAGAGGACTGGCCCCAGTACTGAGCCCTGGGGGACTCCACTAGTGACCGGCCTCCAACTGGATTTGACTCCATTCACCACAACTCTTTGGGCCCAGCTATCCAGCCAGTTTTTAACCCAATGAAGCGTATGCCAGTCCAAGCCACGAGCAGCCAGTTTCTTGAGGAGAATGTTGTGGGAAACGGTATCAAAAGCCTTACTGAAGTCAAGGTAGACCACATCCACAGTGGTTTATTTCATTACTGTCATGATTTTACTATAATTATAAAAGAAAAAAAAGAACCAAATTTAGCAGTGTAAATAAAAAGGGGAATTTACTTAATGCTTCAGGTAGATGAAATTTAAAAGGCTGAAAAATAATGCAACAAAATTTCATGTATTGCAAAAAAAAAAGAAAAAAGAAAATAAATATGTAAAAAATAGACAAAAATGGAAAAAAAAATCACAATAACTTTGCAGATGTTTTCTTTAAACATATCAGAAATTATTTGATTTCTAACATAAAATGCACTGTTATTTACATAAACGTAATATAATCCTTTATTGCTCTCAGCATTGAGTGGAATTCATCAGGAAATAATTATTTCATTTAAGAAAATACATAAATATATTTTGATATAAAAGTATTCATTTTGATATTCATTATGATAAAAAATCATTCTGATAAGTTGTATCATAATGTATAGTTCTGTAAGGATAAATCTACATAAATAAAGACATTTATGAATGGACAACATTCATGTAAAGGGGAATTAAGGTATGGATGTCTCATATTTTCTAAATATATATTTTAAATTCTTAATCTGAATCTTCAAACTGTTTTTTACAGTTTTTATTATGGAATTTCTTTTCCTTCCCTCCTTAAACATATAGCTTTTCTGGAGTGGATGCTTCACTGCTATCATAGTTACTGCTAAGCAATTACCATAAGAACTCTAGCTATTTCACTGAAAATTGAAGCCAAGATTTACGTTCCAGAAGACCAAACAGACCTTTCAGAGATCAGTACTATGAACCCTGATGTCACAATTTACATTTAAAGATTTGGATTTTGTCTTGAGGGTTTTGACATTTCTGACATCCAGTGACATTCAGCACAGCTGTACTGAATTATAGCAGAAACTGATCTGGAACTGAAACTAAGATCATTTGTCAATCATTTTTACCTTTTTACCAGTCCACCTTTAAATGGACTTTGACACAAAAGCAGAAGCACTGATTGAATATGATCACTAATACATATACGATTTATTAAAAAAATGGTTTTTTTTGAGAAGTTAAACATGACAATAACATCTGACTATCTCAGTAAAGACAGGGTAAACTCAGTAAAAATGTTCAGCAACATTTGAATATCCTCAATAAAGACAACTTGGTTTAGTGAATTACTCCATGAAGCTGGAGGGATTCTGTTATGGGTGAGAGAGCCTCTTCTTTCCTATTGAATGCACCATTTAATTAAAATATCCACTAGAACAGAAATGGTGCCTATATTCCTCACTTACTTTTTCTCACCTTGCCTGAGATTGGAGACTCATTCTTACATAGTTTGTGCCAAAAAACTTTCACAGTGGCTCTGTCTCAGCAGGAAGATGGAAGAACACATATCGTTTGTATAAAGGTGGCCATAATTCTTTGAACAGTAAGAAATAAAACAGTGGTAATACAGGGGTATAACTTGCATTTATTTATAGAGCTTTGTTATAAATAGCTTTTGCTGGTTAGTGTAACACCTAGTCCAGTTCAAAGGACAAAATAATTACAATTCATTGTTTTACAGAAATCTGGTTCCAGGCTTATATTGTTGATTCCTACTATCCTCCATTATCCTTCACTTCCACATAAATGCAGAATTTTTACACTTTGGAACTTAGTAGACAAATAATTCTTGTTAAAACATGAGTCAGATACATATGGAAAATCGGTCTTATTTTCTATCAAAAATGCCTGGTTCAGAGTTCTTCACAATGGACTGAAGGTGGATGAAGCCAATGAAACAGAGATTAAAACTGAGATTTTTTTGTTGTTGTTTTACTGTTTTCAGGAGGAAATATGAGAGAAAAAGAACAAATGAACCAGAATGAAACAGAAATTGTCCATAGGCTGCAAGACCCGTGTCACACAGAGAGAAGAAAATGTCTTCATCCTCACTCTTCATTTTAAGCTAGTAGAATTTATGGCTGATTATCTTGATTCCCAAATAACATGTTTATAGAAATACTCTGCAAGGTCAGTCTCAAGAAGTCTGTTGGCCATATTTGTTTTACTTTAACAGAACAATCTTAGTCATAATATACAAGAATCTGCTGATTTAGAAACTAATTATTTCAGGTCATATTAACCTGGAAAAAATAAGAAAAATAAACTTTATACATTGTTAGAAAATAACTTTATTATTAATAAGCTTACTAATCTGGAAAGCAAGTCCTTCCTTGCTTAGAAAGGAACATAACTCCATATGTGTGCATAAAATACACATACATACATACACACACACAAACACACGCACAGGTCTGGTTTTGTAAATTTGCATCACAGAAGCTCCTTCTAGGCAACTATTCTAATTCATTCTTTGTAAAAACTGAAATAGTTAGAAAAATGCTGATGAAATCGAAGAAATAGAAAAATTAAGTTAAATTCCTACAGTTAAATTCCTTACAAGTTCTCTAATTGTAAGTATTTGGTTTAGGATTTCCAAGATGCTGACCTCCAAAAGAAATGTTTTGTATTCTGTCAGTAATAACACTAATAACAGAAATACAATATTTCAAAGAGAGTGTGCATATAAAAATTAATTATTCAGTGCAAAACCTTTAACACTGGAAACAGAAGAGATTAGCATTTAGTGCAGCCATCTTTAATCCAAATGGTTAAAAAGTCAGTAAGCCTAGTATTACTTTATTCTGTCTGGAGAACATGTTGAAAATCACTTGCCAGATTATGATAAAAAATGTAAAAGCAGAAACAATTCAAACATGTTAAAAGATTTGCTGTGGAATTACACCAGTTTACCAGATATATTTACGCATTTGTATTCCCTCTTTCTTTCAGTAATTATGATGCTTTATTAATTCTAATGATTTGTACAAGAATTTGACATTTATGATATTTAGTTTGAGATCTCTGATCCTGAAGGTACTCAGACTAATAGGTGTAACTCTTATGCCACTGAGGACATGAGTGGCACAGAGATGAATGGCGCTCCAGTCTACAAGAGACAGTCTTGTAGACAGTCACAGCTGCACCATTTCACAGTCTGTAGTGTTAGGTCTGACCTTCATCCCATGGTAGTTGTTGCTACTAATGGTAGTTGTTGTTACTAATGGTAGTTGTTGTTAATATAGTACAGCTGAAATGTGGACTGTCATTGTAGCTTTCCTGATGGTAGCTGCAACAGAAATTCAGGACAGACTCCTTGGACAATATATTCAGAGGCCTGTCTTACAGGCACTAATTCTTTAGTCAGCTAGGGCAGGAAAGAATAAAAAAGAAAAATATAGTGCTTGTGTGTTTAACTAAACAACAGAAGCAGTGGTATTGATCTTCTGCAGATGTTATCAATATGGTTGATTAATATTCTTGTCTTGTCAGAGAATTATCATAAAAAAAAAAAAAACCTGTACCTTGCTTCTGACTTACTTGTTAATGGAAATGATTTAAAATTTTATGGAATAAGAATAAACAGTGTTACACAAACTAGAATTATGGATGGACAAGGTTCTTGAAATAACTGTATTTGGGACTTCAAACAAAGATATATATATATTTATATTGGAATCATCTGTTGTTTTCACTTTAATGTTTTTACATGTTTCTAGTCAGGCTGAATGAGATTTAGGTGTATAAATTTTGGAGAAGACTTAAAATAACTTTTTTTACTGAAGATTTAGATAAAAAATACATAATAAAAAAATCCAGTCCAAGATTCTTTAAAATGTACCAACAATTTACACCCTGTTTTGGAAGATAGAAATGAAATCGACTTGTAGGTGCTAATCACTGAAAAATAATGAACAGCAGAGGGAAAAAATCAACTACAAAAATAATTAATTCCAAGATATATTATTTTAAACATTATTTGAATGAACATTTTGAACACTGCTGATGGAATGATTGTTTTGTTTTAAAAATGTATGGACTTCATTAGTACAACCTAAACTATATAACACATATTTTTTAATATGCAGTTATTGCTTTTTATTTAGCATAATGACCAAACATTATCCAATTGGCGTAGGCAAGATTATCTATGCCTCAGAATACCTGAACAGCATTTTTATCTTCAGTGTTATCTTTTTGTCATATGTTTCTGGTAAGCAGTTTAAAAGTCTACTGAGTTTGATTAAATCCTTAAGCTCAGAGTCTTTGGGAAGTAGATTCTGGCAATTTTTTTCAAATATTTAAGAGAACAGTCTACCAAAATGTGAGCTACAAAATATACCAGTCACAATTATTTCTACAGAAGAACTTGAAAGGAACTCTGCACATACCAAAACAGGAAGGGCTTAACAAGATCCCCTTTGTGAATTGCTTGGGTTCTTGTCAAAGGTACCTCAGAAAAAAGCTAAAGAAGTGTATGTCCTAGAGTTGTCAGTAACAGTATTTACACTGTATTTTTCAACACTTTATTATTTTTTAATATTAGAATAAATGAAACAATTTATTTTTGATGGTGTCCCCCACCTTCTACCTGTTTCTTAAAAAAGAAATGACAGAGGAACATTGAAAACCATATGAAATATATTCAAAGTTAAACAACAAATTCTTATAAGCAGAAATTTAAAAATATGTTTTATAAGAAGCTCTAAAAAAGTTACTCTTGTACAGACATCTTGCACATCAAATTACTTGCATATTAATTTTTACCCTGAAGATACATTGAACAACAAGGATATCAAAACCCAGAGAAATAGTCTATAATGTAAATTAAAGAATTGCAACTATAAAAGCATTAATGGTATTGCTGAAATAAATTAAATACTCAAAATATTTCTCAAAATATTCTATAAAGATATGACTATCTTCATTTTCTACATCCATCCATTTTTGACTTATATGTTATTTTTTTGTCTGAGCTAAAAAATATTGAACTTAAAATCTTTGCAAAGATTGACAAGTGTTAAGTAGTAGCAATAAACATTTCAGAGATGAATTGACCATTGTGTTCAATAGCCAACTATCAAAACTACAGTATACTTGATAGACCTGATTCATCTTCTTACACTATTAAAAACCCACCTCATTTCCTTCAGCACAATGATTAATACATCTCCTTTCTAACAAAAGCATCTAAATAATGACACAGGCCTATAAATGAGGTACTGTGAGAAAAGTCAGAGTAAACCTTAAAGATGTCTTCTACCTTATATTCACGTTTGCCTGTTAGTTAACAGTGAACAGAAGACAGATTGCTCTTAAGGAAAAGTTGCTAGTGTGAGCTTACAAACAATAATGTATATCTGATATATATACTGTGTTTGTGCAAGTATGTGTTTGTGTTTTTATTAAGTCAGTTCAGAAGACATCTCCATATCATCAAGTATTCCTTTAAATAACAGTTTTTCTTAAGAGCTCTATGTTACTGTGTATTGGAAGTATGACTGTACAGGAAAAAATAAAAACATAGATGGACGTTGAATTGAACTTTGGTAATTAAGACACAATCTAATCTGCCTTGCTCAAGTCATGCAATAAAGCAGTGGATACATTCCTTTCTTTTGTTTACCCATAGAATGTTTTAATCTATAGTTCATTACTTTCATACTCAGAAGCTCAGTTAAATTAATTAATTTAAATGCCATTTTAAGAGGCTATGTTCTTGTCTTATTCTTTTGTATTTATAGTGGTTCTCCTTTGTCTTATTCTTTTGTATTTATAGTGGTTCTCCTTTTCTTTTAAATATGACATTCTGCCATCTCTTTATCTCTCTCTCTCTCCAAAAAAAGTAAAAAAATAAAAATAATAATAAAAAAATATCAAATTCAGCATCCAAGTTGATAGATTTAAATATTAGATACATAATTTTAAATGACAAAAGATATTTTACTCATTAGAAGTCATCTCAGTGACCATGTAAAAATATTTCATTTAAACTATTTTGGAGAAATATATACATGTTCTCATGCAGTCTATAAATGCTATCAAATATTTGTAGATATTCTGCGTAATAAATGGAGCATTATACATTTATTCATTTTGCAGATGTTAGCATTCCAACAAAGGACTAGTAATATTCAGGAAAAACAAACAAACAAAGAAACAAACAAAAAACACAACTTCTTGAGGAAGGATAAATAGCTAGAAATTTCCGTTTTGTTTTTAAGAATTCATACGATGAAAAAAATTACAAGGCAGTTGTCTAGTCAGACATTTAGATTAATACATCCACATCCACATAGATTTCATTATTTTATAAAATTATCTGTATTTTTTGAAATGTTGCGATATCTGTCTGAATTCTCATCCTTATCAACAGTACATGATTCACTGCAAATTATGTAGTGCCAGGAATGCTTTTCATATGTTAGGTAGATTAAATTCTTAGCTTCTGAAAGCAGAATTACTTCCAAAATACTAGAAAATATGAAATGAAAAGCTATCAAATCTACTACAAATTATTATAAATGGTGAGATCTTCTGCAGCTACAGGTGTTGCCTTAAAGGGGACTTATCAGAGTCAAAGGTATGCCTGCTTCAGAGCCCTGCTAAGGACTTTCACTGAGACAGTTTCACAGAGTTAAAAGTATATAATAAGGTGACATACATGACAGATTTATAATTGTCATTGATACGCTTACTGCAATAGCACTAATGTATGATAATAGTGCAAGCAAAATGCTTTCTTGGGTAAAGGTGCAGAGCTTACCAAAGAGGGGTCCCTGTCTTGATGGAGGAGAAAGGAGCACAGCCCACTGACTGCCTCTTCTAGGTATCCAGTTTCTTCTCTTTATCTCCCCTCTCCTATCTTCCTCTCCCCCTGCTCTTCTCTTTCTCTTTTTTTTTCTTTTTTTTCTTTTTTTTCTTTTTTTTTTTTTCCTCATAACACTAACTCTTAAAACTAACTCTTTTTTAATATTCTAACCTAGTCTGTTCCCCCTGGGGTAATGTTTAGCATGATTTGGGTGGAGAGTTGAGTACTATAGTCATATATGGCTAGCATGTACTTCATTAATCTCATTATCATATTCAGGGATGTTGACTTTAATATTCATTTCATAAATAATGAAGCAAAAGATTTCACTCTGGGCGCTGTGGCCTTCAAGATTCTGTTCTGTCATCAAATCAAGGTTGTCCAGCCACTGCAAGATTCCCTCCTTTGGCAACCTCTCATAACAAGCTTGCAGACCTCCAGTCACAAAATTCGTATAAATAATAAGCAGGAACAAGCTGCTCAACTGTTTTTCTCCTAAGTCCGGTGCTTATTAGTGACACTAACACATCTGACTATTCTCCACAATAGGTTATCTTGGTTAGAAGACCGTCATTTAAACACTTTTCACCTTTTTTGCTACTCGGTTGAGTAGAAGTCCACTGCATATTTCCCCAGGTTCATCCACCAAAGTTCATCTGCAAAGCACTTTGGCTGGAAAGAGTATTGTTCTGTTAGATAATTAGCTATCATGTAGAGATTTGTGCGTGTGTGTCAGCTGCTACTAGCATTACTATGCCTTTTATCTTATGTATTTCTTAATAAAGCTGTATGTCTATTTTTAGTGTCCTCACTGAGAAATAGTGGTTTGATACATAGTTTACAAACATTTCTGTAATAATAGCCCTGTATCTTGTCCTTGATCTGCCTGATATTATAAACCGCATCAACATGATATATATATATACCTATGTTCCTTTGTAAGCACACAATAAACAAATTAAGAAGACTTCTACAACAAACCTTTCATATAAGCCAAGTGACACAATCCTAGTCAGAAAAGGTTGACTGTAGTTTCTTGTGGACATAAATCTCAGACTTTTTTTTTTTCAAGATTATATTTATCATTTTACATAATATATTAAACTCGTAATAGTTGATGATAATACTACAACAGAACTTCACTGAATAATTTACATCAGTTAACTGTACTGATTTTTTCCATATTTTTTCACCTTTATTCTCGTATTCTCTTCCCTCATTTTTTATCCTAAAATCACTGACTTGGGTTTTATGGTATCTGTGAAAGTCATTCATATTTATTTACTTTCCTCCCACCCTTTTCTTTCTCACCTTTATTTCTTTACCTTCCAAATTTTACCTCCCACTTTTCTATTCATGCTGTGTGTCATTTATCAGCCGCAAAATAACAAAAGCATTATTGTACAGAGATTCATGTAGAAGTCCATGACTTGCTATTGCACAAGCTTATGTTTTCAGTTCTAGCATAAAATAATGTTTTTGAAGATTTATACAGTTTATACATCACAAGAGAAATCTGATTCAGCTGGCTGGTGTTGTCAAGCTCAATTACTGATATCCTCTCATATAGATTGCTCTTCATAGACACTATATACACCTAATGATGTCTACACTGTCATGAATAATATGCTTAATCTCAATTTAAAGGATGCTTGACCTCTGCTTTGCCCAAATTGCATTACATTATATTTTATAGGTTTATATAGCACTTAGAGATTGTTCTACCATCAAGCTACATTACTTCTTGCTTTGCTTGATTAGTGATACTTTCTACATGAGCTATGATCTTTTGTCTTCAGTTATTAAATAAATTATTTTGAATAGGAACACAGGTATAAATTACTTCTATTACTTATAAATTACTTCTATAAGTAATATATATATATGGAAATATATGAATTCACATGGAATTATATGAATATTTTTGTATTTAAAGTTTTATGGTAAAATCTTATTAACAACAAGTGGTAGCATATATGGACAAGCTTGGTTGGGGCACAATATAGAGTGAAATAAGGGAGCATATACCATCCCCTCTAACTTTGAAAGTCCATTTACTTGTCTAATGCATAATATTTTTTCCTGGATAGTTATCCAGACTCCAGACTACTTTGGACAGGGACATTTTTTACATTCATACACTGATTAGCACAATGGCACTTTATGACATCCCTGTAATCCAATTAATTGGTAAAGACAAAAAGAGATTCCTAAAAATTTCCTCAATCTTTCAAAAACAGATTATCATCATGAAGTTAATTACTTCTTGTAAAAAGAAATCATTGCAGTAAAAATTATTTATTTGCCTATTACTAGAAATAGTTTCACCATTTCACTAAAAATAAAGACTATAAATAATAAGAAAATGTGCATAATTTATATGCAACTGTAAAGCATGAGGTATTTGAAATCTGTAAGGACAGAGTAAATCAGCCAAATACTCTGTCAGAACTTTAAGGTATATTTGGAATCATATCCTCAGAAAAGGAGCTAGGATTCTCAATGCAAGAATCTGGCAAGAAATTAGATGTGAAATAGGCTGGACAATAAAGACATTATAAGCAAAAAAGAAGCAAAGGCAACGTTAAATATATTTAAAATTATAAGTTAATATAATTGTAATCACAATAAAAGTTAAATATAATAAGAGAAAAAAGTGATGGAAGTCATATCAATCAGATCTGTACAACTTATAAATATTTATAGTAAAGGAAAGGATTGTAATATTGCCTTCATAATGCAGTATTTGTTTTTCTTAGAAGAAACTCATCTCTCAGTAAAGAATATAAAAGGTTGGAAAACGCTGAGACAGACAAAAAAGGAATGGAAAAAGTATTATCAAATAGGAAATTTGGACATGAGTATAAAAGTAAAGTTAATAATGCAAGGAAGTATTATAATCTAGAAGTAGATTTTACTCTTTTGCTTATATTCTTGCAATTCTTAACTATGTATATAGACAAGGGAAGAAAACTCAGGCATGAAGCCTGAGAAGAAATCATGATGTGCTACAGCTGGTTTTCAGACAACTCCTAAAAGACTGGTCTTCTGGAAAAAGTTAAAGTGCAGGGAACCTGACACTGCCAATTTTAAGACAGTTTTTGAGACTGTGGTTGCCACTATTTTTGCTTTTCCTTTGAATAATGCTTTTTTTTTTTTTTCTTATTTTTATGAGAAACTTATTTGGCCATGGGATAATAACACTTTCCATTCAGTTTACCTCTTAAACAAATTTGGATAGGAAGGCATTTCCTGAAAAAAATATTTTTTACTAATATAGACCACTAAAATATTAATGGAACTAAGGTCTATTGTAAGATATATTTTTATCTGTTTTGAAGTACAGTGCAAAAAAATATAAAAATTAAATTTGCTGACTCCAGAAAAAAATAAAATGTATGGAGAAAGAGTTTCCTTCATACTTACATAATAATTGTCTTGCTGAATCATATGAAATAATTGCCATGAGAAAACTTAACAAAAATTATAAATAATATTAAAGAGCTAGATTGCTCTTAAAGCATAAAGGGAAACAAGGCTATCCTGCAAAACTAATAAAAATGATATTATGGAATTGATCAGGTCAACGTAAATTTATTTTGAATTTTTTAAATTCATTTATGTCATTTTTCTCTAACCATCTGCTAATAACTCTGGATGAGATCTTCAAAAGTATTAAAATGTTGGAGGCAAATAGATCTCTTCACTGATTTTCACAAACTAATTTTCACCAAAATAAAATCTCACTTAGCAATTCAATATCCTCTGCAAAACATTGCTCTTTTCCTTTCCTGAAAGCTATTACAAAACATAACACCAGAACGTCCCTTCCTTGAGCTGTCACATTGTGACTGAGATCCTATTTTGACAAAAATAATAGTACCTCATCAAAATTTTTACATGAAGCTTATAACAGAAATGATATATAGGGAAATATTTTCTTACCAGTTTTAAAAATAGAAAACAGAAAACTTGAAAACTGAGCCACAGTACCACCAAGTCATACATACATCAAAGAGATGTGAGTCAATATCTGAATGGGGATTAAGATAAAATCAAACCTGTTCTATAAACAAAAATATTATGTGGGCTAATATATACAGTTTTATCCACTCTGTTTATATGGATAGCATTATGTGCATGTCATTATTTGCAAAACTGGCATTTCTTTTTATTTAAATATTCTCAAACTTTAAAAATCTAGCAATTTTAAAAATAGGCAAGTCCCAGTTATATTACAACAGGTACACACCATAATCTTTATATGGTGAGAAAAAATCTTAGTAGGCAGAATTCTTTCTTGTCTGTCTTATGTCATTTTTTTCATTTCTGAAGAGAGTTCTGAATAGAGCTTGTTCTATTTAATTACAAGCAAGCCTTTCTGAAATGTTTATTTGTACAGTACATTTAATTGACTGGCTAGTTTGATACATACGTGCACACGGGGGGAAAAAAAAAAAAAAGTGAATTCTGAAAACAGTCTGGATCTCTTGACTATTAAGTTGATCTAATGCTACGATCTTTCACTGGTTCCAACTAAACTCCTTGAGTTCATACTGTCTTGTGATGACCAGAGGGGCTACTAACTTTTAGTAACCTTTAAATTTATTTAATTCCCACTGTCATTGCTATTTCATGTTCATGACTAGTAAAACACCTGGACAATAAGACAGACAATTAAGACAACTAAACACTTGTTAGTAAGACTGAAAAGAAGCAGAGTGCTAAATAAGCTACTGACATTAGTAGCTACATCTTCAGTATTTGGATATATAAGAACACATCTTTCCTCAGCACTTCCATATGACCTAAGCACCCCCACTTCATCACACATGAGTGTGTGAATAGCTTCAAAAAATGAAATTGGACAGGGAACTAACTTGAAAAATAACATACCAAAATACAGTTTGACTCTGCAGAATTCTTCCTGCTTTTTGGTTTGTGCAATATAGTTAGATCTATGCTATAAAGCCTGAAAAACACCAAAATATCACACAGTCTGTGTATTAGAGAATATATGTGACATGAGGCCATGCTTCCTCAGAAAAAAAATAGACGATTTGAGTTTTCGTCCTCCATACTCCATGTAAGTACTCCTTTCTTTCTTCAAGTGGGTGATAACAGGTATGAATTTATCTCAGAAGCTTCTATGTTGTCTCTTATCTTTGTTTTGTTTAATGAAAACCTGATTCTTAAAAGGAAGATCCTTCTGTACCTCTAAACAGGTAGTGTTTAAGGCTACCCCAAACTAAGCTACTAACAATAACAATAACCTAATAACAATAACAATAGCAACAGCATTCTCAGGCAAACAAACAAGCGAACAAAAAGCAACTATCCTATTTAGATCTCCTATAATCTTGTTGTCGGTGGTAGTGGTGTAATTAATTGCTATATGTAGTCACATTGAAGCAATTATGTTGAAATGATCTGGCCACCCAGATTTGCTCTCTGTGATAAATGTAAAGATGTACTGTACTTCTTTTCTGTACTGTACTTACTATTTTGTGATTCAGAGTATTTTAGTGTATTACAGGGAAGAAAAGAAAAAGAAAACAAAAAGTTTGCTGAAATCTATATTCCTGTTACCAGATCACAATGGAAAGTTAAACTTCACACATTCAAATGTTTATTCTGCTGAAGTGGTGTCTGTATAAAGTAAACAAGCTTTCAGTCCCACAGTATTTTAAATAGTTCTTTCTCCATAGAAAGATAAGCCAGTCCAATCAGCTTTAAATAGATTACTTTAAGTAAATGAAAATAGCAGCAACACAAAAATGTAGACAAGGAAAATAATAATTATTATTATTATTAATAATAATAATAATAATAATAATAATAATAATAATAATAATAATAAAAGACCGAAAATTCATTCCTCAATGACCAGGTACACATCCACTCCCACTTCATGTTGGGTTCACCTGCAGTAGAAAATATGTCCTTTTCCTTACCAGTAATAAGTATATAATCAATTTGAAGTTTCATATATCCCAGGTTAAAAGTTTCTAAATCAGGAGGCAAGGCAAGTAGCTCTTTATTTCCAGAATTCAGGCAGTAACCAAGCTAAGCATGTGCTCCTATATAGGAACGCACACACAACACACACGCAGTAGGATGCATAGTTAACATCGACACAAAGCAGTGCTTTATCACACACCCCTCACACAAACATGAGCAGCACAGATGTCATGATCCTGGACACCACAGTGAAGTCTCCCAGAGTCAAAAGAATGCGTCCTTTGATTTAGTGGTAATTCTTTCCCTTCTACCAATTGTGCTTGTGAAGTACATTTTCAACCAGATGTTGATTTCAAATGTCTTTTAATATGTCTGAACTGTGAATTTCCCAAATGTGGTACAGCTATTGAAATGTCTTATTAATGTCATGATTTTACTGAGATTATAGACTATATATACAGCAGAAGAACTAAGATTCAGTCTTATTACAATTATAATGCACACAGATCACCAGGTATATGAATTTTCCATATAAAATATCAAATTCTTATTGTATTGCTCTGCTACAAAAAAATTAAATCTACCCACATAATTCAATGGTTAGCTTCTTTCAGCTATTACCGTCTGTGCTCTGGGACATGATACATGTAAGTTCTAGTCAACATCCATGTATTTTGTTCTCTATATTAACAGAAACTCATGTTTAAAACTTCACAAATATCAATTACAATGTACCCATTACTCATCCCACTATATCAACCACAATACATAATATTAAGGCAAGAAAGAATATTGGATTTTGATCCAATTTCTGCAAGTTTGGTTCAACATTTTAGATAAGAGCTCACTGAACGTGGCAAGAATACAGAATATTTGGAGATTACATTTTCTTTTTGAAAGATAAAAATTTTACAATGCTCTCCACAGCCCTAAATCTATTTCTCAAAATTACTTTATTGAATTGTTCTTTGCTAGCAATAATTTCATCAAAATTTTGAGTAAGGAATTTTCACGTACTGTTCTCAAAATTTTCAGTATCAAAATTCTTGAAAAAGCAATAGTAAAATGTGTAAGAAACAGAAAACATTTACAATGGTAAAATTTCTGTATGAAAGTATATATCTTGAAAAAACTTTATATTGCTTGAATGACTTTTCATCATATCAGAAAATTAATTATGTTTATTCAATGATATATATCATATAACATTTAACTGTATTTTAATCTTGCTGTTTTTAATTATCATAGCTGCAAAAATGTATATATATTAAAACATTTCCAAATTTCTGAAGAAAAGAGTTGCTTACAAATTGGAATATAGCCATCTGCTCTAATCAGCTTGAATGGTACCATATTATGATATCAATTTGATTTAAATATCATATCAACTTCTGACTGGAATTACTAAGTAAGCTCAAGATTCATGAGTTCTTGCTTTATGAAAAACTTTCTGAGAACTAACTGTGGAATAATTGCCCGAGCTGACTTGGAAATTAAACTAATATTCACATTTTAAAGGAAAGGTACAGCACTGAAGCTTCCAGGTTGGAGTGTACTACATAGAAGTTCCATAGGCCTCCAACCTTAGATGTTAATCACACTGGGGGAACTTGGTGTGCTGACTCTAAGAGGAATAGTACGGAGTATGGAGCGGAGTGGAGACACCGTGGCTAGGCTCTGTGATAAGATGGGAACTTGATTGTTTGTGTTCATACCGAGACCAATAAGCTGCACATTTGCTCCCCTGAGTCAACAGCCTGTCATGTTTTTGACAAAATGCTGCACTTCAGTGAATTTTGCTCATTATAATATCATTATAATACTAAAATACATCTCCATCCCAAAAGCTACCCACCTCCAAGGTGCGACCATTTCTCACTGAGCATGCATTCTGAACTTCTCTGAGCCTATACCTTCAAACAAAAACAAGAAAATTTTGCACCAATCATAACCAAGATATGCATGACTAGAGTCACTCAAATTCCACCTAAGGATGGAAAATAATATAAATTGGCTTAAGAGAGAGGGGTTGTTAGAAAAGACATCATTGCGACTTCTGGGATCAGTTGACAGGTTGAGCCTCTCTTTCCCCACCACTGGGACACCTTTGGGTAAGATTTGAACACTTGGTTATACCAGGTGTCTCCACGGAAAACTTATAAATCTCTATAGAGTCTTTATACCCTTTAGCGCATTTATAGCCAGGCTATGTTACTCATTCTTTTGGTATTTGAATGTGCTTTGCAGACTGTGAATTTATTGCCAGCAAACCAAAGAACCTGTGTACCTGTTGCTTTAATAAATTGCACTAGATTTCAAGTCTAAACATGATAGTTCTCATTGAACACAACCAAACTCTTTAAGTGTGGCCCTGGTAGTTCATGGAACATGACTAGATTGAGGGTTTATTACGTTATGTGTGAATACTTGATCGTGATAGTTCAGTACCCTGGACGTGATCAGACTTATAATGGCTAATTGGGCATACCCTTAACGCAACACTAACAAAAACAATGTAACTTTAATGTATTACAGAAATATGAGAACTTCCACATCATCTTTCCAAGGGTTCATTTGTTGCTAACAAAAAATTGAGGTGAATGAATCATAGAATCATAAAAAAGAATCAAAGAATCATTCCAGAGCTGGAAGGGATCCACAAGAATCAATGAGTCCAACTCTGACCCCACACAGAACCACCAAAAAATCAAACGATATGTCTGAGGGTGTTGTCCAAACTCCTCTTGAACTCTAGCAGGCTTGGTGCTGTGATCACTTTCCTGGGGAGTCTGTTCCAGTGCCTGGGCACACTCTCAGTGAAGAAACTTTTCCTAACATCCAGCCTTAACCTCACCCATCACATCTTCAAGCTGTTAACCTGGGTTCTATCACTGGTCACCAGAGAGAAGAGATCAGCGCCTGCCCCTCTGCTCCCCTCATGAGGAAGCTGCAGGCACCATGAGGCCTCCCCTCAGTCTCCGCTTCTCTAGGCTGAACAAACCAAGTGACTTCAGCCTCTCATACATCTTGCCCTCTAGATCCTTCACCATCGTTGTTGTCCTCCTTTAAATGTTCTCTAACAGTTTTATGTCCTTCTTATATTGTGGCATGCAGCACTGCATACAATACTCAAAGTGAGGCCACACCAGCACAGAGTAGGATGATCACTTCCCTTGACTGGCTACCAATGCTGTGCTTAACCCCAGGACATGATTGGTCATTTTGGCTGTCACGGCACACTGTTGACTCATATTCAACTCACTGTCAACCAGGAACCCCAGATCCCTTTCTGCTGGGCTGCTCTCCAGCCTCTCATTCACCAGTCAGTACATATATCTAGGATCATCCTGTCCCAGGAGGTGGAAAAAGCTGGACTGGGGGAAGGTGTTTATAGTTTGTTTTTGTCTCTCACTTCTCTAGCTTCTTAGTAATAGGTAATAAATTATATTAATCTCCCTATGCTGAGTTTGGTTTGCCTGTGACAACAATTGTTGGGTGATCTCCCTGTCCTTATCTCAACCCTTGAGCCTTTTTCATCATATTTTCTCCCACTTTTGAGAAGGTGGAGTGAGAGAGTGGTTGTGGTAGAGCTCAGCTGGGTAAAACAATCACACCTGCCTATCCCTTCTGTAAAGTTTATAACTATCTGTCATAACACAGTACTCACTGGACTTTTCCCATCAAATTTCAATTATGACAATATATAATTATTTCCCATCTTTCTGAAGAACTTCTAGTGAAATTAAAATTGAAAGAAACCTGAGTCTTTGACATCCCCATACACATATTTATCTTGATGTTTTAGCTAGTGGATTGTTAGGACATGAAAGATCTAGAAATATACTTAAGATGTGGAAAAATAATACAAAGCATTCAAAAAACACAAGTATTTATTCTCATTGACCATTTAGTCTAAGTCTTACTCTGTAGGCACAGGAAGGAGCTGGGATCCTAGAGGTCAGCTTAGTATAGCTATCCAAATCTGCCTTGATAGTAGTTATTGTAAGCTTAACAGTTTTGTTGAATAGTGTTTGATTAATACCTCAGTGCTCCCTGTCCATGCTAGGTCAGTCTGGGTTGCCCTGAGCCTGAAAACATAAAAATGTATGTCTGGGTATGGTGACAGTAATAGGAGCCAGCACATCCCCTGAGGGGAGTGAAATGTAGGAAGTTCTGAGTATCAGGAAATGCTTCTTTACTGTGCAGGTGATACAGCACTGGTACAGAGGGGCTCTCCCTCCTTGGAGAAGCCAAGCCCTCCTTCAGAAGCCATCTGGACACAGTCCTGGGCAACCTGTTCTACAGAGCCCTGCCTGAGCAACAGGGTTGGACCAGATGACCTACAGAGGTCCTTTCCAACCTAAACCATTGTGTAATGCCACCTTTATGCTAAAGCATTGCACAACTTTTAAAGACAAGCTTTCTTTAGAAGCTGAACTTTATACAGATGCCTTCTTGAGATGCTTGGAGTCCTCTGCAGTTGATTGTCCCAAGTTTCTGGGTCTGCAGAGATCCATCAATATTAAATCATACTGGTGATATTCATCAAAAGACTAAGAGGCTCTGAGGAAAGAAATTATCATATTTTACTATGTTAACAGCTATTGCATATGTATAATGTAATATATAACTATTCTGGATTAATATACAACATTGCAGTAAGCTCAGCTACCCAGTGAGAAGCAATAACAGATGTAGAGAATGAATTTAGTCACTGAACTGCAGAACATGAGAATTTTAATCCAGCTTTAACTGAAAGATCTCAAAAAACCTTAAGGACCTATTAACTGTGGAGATAATATGTAGGCCTAGATAATATATTTCTCTAAGTAGGACATTCTTTCCCTGTGTAAAGCATAACTTGATATTGACGGAACATTGTGGTTTTACTCAACATATGAAATTTTAATGATGAAAACATGATTCACAAATTAGACATCATGCAGATGTACATGATTTATGCATTGAATTAATTCTGAGCAATGCGAAAAGGACAAGCAGGTCCTTTTGACCCAAATTTGACTTTGATTTTGCTGTTTTAGCCATGACCTACTTCAGAGCTGTCAAGGGCATATTTATAAAATACTCAGCATTTAGACCATATGGTGCAGTTAGAGGCACAGAGCAGCATTTGAACGTTCCCTAGAATTTGACTTCAGAGTCTTGGTAGCCTTTAAATTTAAACCTAATTTTTTAACTTAATGAATATCATACAACATACGTGTGGTCCAGAAATCTCTTCTGCCTTTGAAATAGGAATTGCTTGCAAGGATTGAATCATAGATCTATATTGTCTTCAACAACAATTAGATGTATTTACAAAAATTTGAGCTGTGCAATTCTGGATGTACCTAACTAAAACTAATCCTGCTGATGCTAAAACTGTTAGCAGCATAACAGAACAGACAAAACTTGGAAGTCAAAAAATGACCACATATTCTTACATAAATTTTTAATGCAGGAAGAAATAAAGAATTATGGGCTGGGCAGGAATATCAGGGAATTATTCATTCTATTCACCTGCCTAAATCATGACATTCTATAATATGTATATTATATATTAACTACATATATTTATAACTTGACACATTTTAATCCATTCTTGAAGACCCAGTGAGAAGAATCTAACTTTTTTCCTAAGCAGGACTTCTAAGTGCCTTGTTAAACTTACTGATACTTGCAAAACTCCATAATTTTAGCCGTGAAACATTAAGAACTTCTACACAGGTACAATTTTCTTGTCAGATTTGTTGTAAATCTACCCTTAAGCTTTTTCATTCAAACATTTTTTCTCATTTTTCTTATAGTACAGTACAGAGGCACAAAGTCAAAAATCTTTAAAAGTCAAGTTGTAGGAATCTAATACTTCCATTTTGTCTAGAAGTCCTATTAGCCTATTGTAGTAGATCAGGTTGTTTTCAAGCTATTCTTCTTGACAAGTCTTTTTGGCTATTACTAGCCTCTTTTTTTTTTTTTTTTCTTGAGATGCTTGAAGTTTGGCAGTTTGATTATTTATTTCAGTTATTATTTGGAAATAGAAGTAAAGCTGACATACATAATTCCCTGGATCCTCCTTTTCCATATTTTTTTTAAAGTGTGGCACTGCAATTGCCCTTTTCATCTTTGCTCCACAAATTCTCAGAATAATTAACACTGATGCTTAAACTTTACCAGTGTATTATTTAACTACATATGAAGAAATTCAGACTTAAAATATGAGAACTTTTAACTTATATAAGTACTCTCTAGCCTACTCTTTACTTATTCAAGGCTGAAATCTTTTATTTTAGGTTTTAATTACATTGACTTTTAGGTTTCCTTTGTCATTTTAGCCAAGCATTATACATAAAATTACTAAACATTTTGACTTTCTTAGCATTGTCTGCCAATGGTTTCCTACTTTGATAATGGCAGACCCATTATTAGAAAACTGATTTATTCACTCTCTGTATATCTTCTTGTTTTTGAGGTCCATAAAAAATCATCCCAGTAATCCATTATTATATTTGGGGAGCTATTTATTCATTTGATCACATGTGAAGATCTACTCTGTCTTTACTAAGCTGTATAATTAATAGTGAATTGAATACTCCTACTGCAGCGGACAGTAAGTACGGGTTTATTTCTACTGCCAAGGAGAGAGTTTATGATATTATTTCCATGTACCATGCTATTATTACATTTTATGTGAATACATCAAATACAAAGGGTAAAAAATATTGTCTCAAACAGAATGTGGTTTTGGAGAAGTAATCTGGTCCTCTATAAATTAATTGTTTCTGCAAACACTGATTACAACTGAATCTAAGACCTCCCCACTGCATTGGTGATTGCTCATCTCAGAGTGATTATTCCTGCAAGTACGTTCTTTGCCAATGTGCAGAGGAGTGGCACAATAACCCTTACTGTTCCTATGTGAATAAGTTTTTCAAATAGAGATAGTGGTTGCAACCAGCAGTTAAGATCCTCAGCTTCATAATTTATATTGCTTTGTATATCGTTTGTCAGGTGTCACTGGCAGCAAGAAAAGTCAGGTTTAAGTACAAGGTTACTCTTAAAATAAATTAATAGTCATCACCAGCTCCAAATACAAACAAAAGTGTATTTTAAACTAAGAAAATCCTAATGGAAGAAGAAAGAAAGAAAATTAATAAATAACAAAAAAAAAAAAAGGAAGGAAGGAAAAAGAAAATAAAATCATTTAAAAATAGTAATAAAAATAAAAAAAATCCCAATAACCTTAATAACAATAACATTAACGAAATTATATATTGATTGGAATAGTAAGCAAATGATTTACAGTATCTTGTTTTTTCCCTTGGCCTCTCCTCTGTTACTGTAAGTGTTTTATAAGAAATATACCTTCCAAACTTTATTCTGCCCTACTGTTTGCCCTCTCCTTCTTCATGAATTGCTGAATGGTTAGAGTCAAAGTTGTGAATGGTTAGTTGTCATAGAAATAAGGAATACATTTAGGCAGAATTATCCTCAGACTCTATGGAAAACTGAAGCCAGGAAGAAAAAAAATCTTATTGCTTCATAAAAAACAACCCATCTAAAGATTTTTCAGTGCCTGCACAAAATTTTACTAGTTTAATTCTTAAAGCTGTTTGGTAAAGTAAATTTTTATTTGAATTTATTACGATATATTTCTATCACTTGTGACTTTTGTGAAAAGCTTCTGCATTACCTTATTTGGATAACAGGTACATTATTTATTTATTTATTTTACTGGAAAAACAAACTGAGAAAATTGGTTTCTTGAGAAAAGTCTTGATATATATTAGTCTGTTGTCTCAAGAAAGTAAGAGTTCTAAACTCCTCCCAACAGTCCATATATGTATTTTCATATGCATTCAGGTAAGCAAAAGGTGCGTAACTAATGTTTTGATTATAAATAATTCCTTATCCATTGTATATTAAGTACCACATTTCTCTTTATTCATATCACACAAATTATTTTATAGTGTTCTATACCTCAAACCTAAGAATTCTGGTGCCAAGAATGTTTGCACTGGCACAAATGAGTGTTAATCATAGATCTTGTCTTTTTCCAGTTAACCTAAGTTTTCAGAGTTTCTGCCCTTCAAAATCATATTAGAGTTAAATAAAATAAATAAAATACTAAGTTAAATGAAATAATAAAATGTTGACACATCTCAGTGGAAAGTAGTGGATGTAGAGTTCAAAATTCTTTGAAATAACAGAAAACTCTTATTTAGTTTGGTTTTACCCTGAACTCTCTTTAAAATGTAATTTAAAAAAACATTGCCAAGCACAGTTTTACCTTTTGAAATGATTTATTACTGTCAACTTCCAATAAACAAAATTTTGATCGTGTATATTGGTTCAATCAGTGTCAGATACATGAATTTATACATTTCTTTCTTTTCTGTATTAAGCTTGGTACACTGTGTTGAGTTTCTACAGAGAGATAAATGTTCATTAATTTATTCCAAACATATTTTAACAAACTCTTTGAGACATCTGATAGTAAGTAAACCTAATATGGCACTGAAAATACTGCTGAAAAGTACAGACTGAAGTCTGAAGTCTGCTGAAAAGTACAGACTGAAAAGACTGCTGAAAAGTTCCTTACACTTCACCCTAAAGTAATCATTAGGCAGACATTTAGTACGTTTATACAGGAAACTTATATAAGAAACTTTATACAAGAATGTTTCAACTGTTGCAGCATGTTAATCTTTTTGTTCTTTGTGTTGAGAGCTGAAATCTTTCACAGCATTTGATAACATTTTTGTATCATTTCACTTTCTCCTTAATAGATATGTGTCATGTGAGACAATGTAGCTAAGTATCTTTATGCACTACAAGTGTCACTCCTTATGAAATTATTTCAATAGATCTACTCTTCTCTGGTCTGTAAAACAGGTCTCCATATACAGAAAACAAAGAGTATAAAAAGATTGAACTTGTACTGCAAAATTACCTACACATTCACATATTCTAATACTTAAAATTTCTAATTCATCCCGGCCCTCTTATTTTTCTGATCTTTCTTAGTAAAACACAGCATGTGTTTTGGTATTTTGACTGTGGTAGAGCAGGAAACCAAATTAAATGGTAATGTTTATTTTCTTGGAGAACAACAGAACAAGAGATGCTGAATAATATGAATGTCTATGTGATAGCAATGGAAGATGTTAAAAACAGTTTCTTCCCTGACTCCAAGCAGGCACTGCTAGATTGCTTCTGAAAGAAAGGTCTATCCAGGAACAAAAAGTAGAGAGTACTTTTCTTTGGTGTTTTTCAAATGTGTTAAAGTCAAAGACTGGAACAAATATCAATATGCTAATGCATCTTCTGGTTCTCCAATTAATTTTAGGCACCAACTTGCTACACTTTTCATTATCCCAATTGACATATTATTCACTTAGTTAAAATTGCACTGCAGGAAAATTGCAACTGTGTTAACATAGCTTAGAATGAAAAGACATAGAACATCACACATTTCTGTCTATTAGTGATCAACAGATATTTGTGTGGGTTTTTTTGTTTATTTGTTTGTTTTTCCCCATAAATGTTAAATGCAAAGTCTTTAATTCCTAAATTGCATAATATGCTTGGTCTTTGCAACTTGGCATATTTGCATATTGAAATGGATGAAAAATAAGAATAATGAACTATGCTGTGAAATAAGAATATATAGATATATGTTTACATTTTTTACTTTCTTACTCATTTCAGGATGTAATTTGTTAATAAAATCCAGTGAAAATCTATTTACATGGGTTTAAGTAGACACTGACATACTTCTAGATAATTTTCTACATTTTTTCCATTATTAATGTTAAGCCTCTCTCCTGATTTCAGCTGGGATGGAGTTAATTTACTTCCTAGTAGCTGATATGGTTCTGTGTTTTGGATTTAGGGTGAGAATAATTTTGATAACAAACTCTTGTTTTAGTTGTTACACAGCAGTGCTTACACTATGCAAAGGACTTTTCAGCTCTGCAGTTTTTGTAGTTAAACAAAAGCAGACTTTTCTGCAGAAGATATACAAATATTTGAAAAAAGATATAAAAATGCATCAGTATTTAGCACAGGCATGGAGGAAAATAATAAAAAAAAAATAGTCTGATGTGGATATTTGGTGGCTTCCTTTAAGACATCACAGAAATACAGAAATTATCAAATATTACATTTAAATACAATCATCTTTATTACATTTTGTCCTGGTTTCTGCTGAGATGGAGTTAATTTTCTTCCTAGTAGCTGGCACGGTGCTGTGTCTTGGATTTAGGATGAGGATAACATTGATAACATGCTAATGATGTTTTAATTGTTGCAGAGCAGTGCTTACACTAAGTCACAGACTTTTCAGCTTCTCATACCACCCTGTCAGCAAGCATGCTGGAGGTGCACAAGAAGCTGGGAGGGGACAGCCAGGACAGTTGACCCAAACTGGCCAAAGGGATATCTCATACCATATGACAAGATGCTGAACAATAAAACTGGGAGTTAGCCAGGGGAGTGGCCACTGCTCAGGGAGTGGGTGGGTGGTGAGCAACTGCATTGTGCATCTGTGCATCACCAGCTTTTTATTTTATTATTATTACTATTGTTATTGTTATTATTATTATTATGCCTGCCTCTCTTCCTCCTTCCCTCCCTCCCTCCCTCCCTCCCTCCCTCCCTCCCTCCCTCCCTCCCTCCCTTCCTTCCTTCTTTCCTTCCTTCCTTCCTTCCTTCCTTCCTTCCTTCCTTCCTTCCTTCCTTCCTTCCTTCCTTCCTTCCTTCCTTCCTTCCTTCCTTCCTTCCTTCCTTCCTTCCTTCCTTCCTTCCTTCCTTCCTTCCTTCCTTCCTTCCTTCCTTCCTTCCTTCCTTCCTTCCTTTTTCTGTCCTATTAAACTATCCGTATCTCAACACACAAGTTCTTGCATTTTTCAATTTTCCCTGCTGTGGGGGGGTGGGAGAGAATGACTGTGAGGTGCTTAGCTGCCTTCCAGGTTAAACAAGGGCATACTCTGTTCATGCTTTGATTGCTTTTTTTTCTTGGCACTTTTGTACAGTTTTAGCCCTTTTCCAGCTGTTTCAGGGTATCTTTTCTCTATGGGTTCCAAGATTGGGTTCCTGTTTAATTTCTAAAGTTTTCTGCATACCACTACCCATGTTCCAGAACTCAGAGGCAACAGAGTACTGTTTGTCTACTCTTGATCTAAAACTACACCTGAAGTAAATGTACTGTTAGATTGGGAATAAATAAATAAATAAATAAATAAATAAATAAAATAAATAATAATCATGAAGAGGTTTTGTTCAGCTAAGATATCCAGACAGTTTTCCCTTCTTTATTTAGACCGCCACCACTTATGCCTTCTGACAGTTTGATAGTATGTCAAGTATCTTGTCTGTGCAAACCTTTAAATGACCTTTTCACAATCCATAAAATGATAGTGATGCTTAAGAATGAGGACTCTTTTCTCCTCCTCCCTGCATCAGATATGTACTCCTTAGTACCAAAACCATACTTTCAATACTTCAGTAAGTGACTTGGTTGCTGAGCTCCCACAGCTCCTATTGAAATCAGGATTAGTTACCTGTTACGCTGTCTTATTCGTTTATCTGATACATTTACATCACAAAACTACAATTCTATGATCATTAATAGCAGTTACAACTATGCAAACTCAGACAATTACAACAAAAATTGTATGCTTCATGGCATAAATTGATAATCTGTGGGAGTCCAGAAAGAAGTTTTCTTCTCTGATTACAACATTAAACAACGGACAGGTGTTTTATGGTGCCTTCTGTTTTTATTCGAAGTATCAAGTACAGACAGCTGCTTGTGGAAGCAGAAAGCCATAGTAGGTTGAATAATGGCACTAATCCAACATTACCTCTTTTATATTCTCATAAGATCTCACCCGTTATGTCTTTTATTTTGACAAATATACTGATATTATGAAGAACACACAGGTCATTTTTCCTTATTAGTTCTTCTGATAGTGAAGTAGTCCTTCATGTTTACACAAGTCTTTTGGAAATAAATTTCTGTTTTTATAAATAGAAGTCCTGTGATTAATGCTGATAACAAAACTTAAAATGGAAAGCAAAAAGTTTCTAGGAACTAATTAAAATAGGAGTGTTAACTAGCTGCATGTGATTTCAAACTGACCCCCAAAAATGTGCTCCAAAGCCATGTGTTCCTATATTCAATCTCCCTTAGTACAAAGAAGCAAGAAAGAAAATCCAATAAATCCAATAAAACAGTCCAATAAAAATAATATAAAATAAACTTCAGAAATCATGACAAAATGAAAGACCAATACAATAAATCCCCCCCTAGATCAGGTGCTTCAGTACTCTGGATAATCTGTTTCCAATGAGGAATGGTTATTTATTCATTTTTATTTTAATTATTTAAATAATAATAATAATAAATCAGACTAAATTATGGATACTGAAAAAAAAATGTTAACAAATTTTTATTGAGAAATTGATTGATTTGTATTCTTTCTAAATTCATTATTCTGCAATATTACTCCACAGTTTTACCAGTCTGTGAAATTAAGAACTAAGTTCAAATACACAGATTTAACTCTTAAAACTAATATTATTGAATCACATACCTAGCCAGAATTTTTTGAATCACTAATTACAGTCTCCTGATATCCTTATATTTAAACCTCCCTGCTTCTAACCCCAGGATAAATGCCTAATTGTCTCCATCAATTACAGAGGGATCACAGGATGATTTAAATCACTAGACTACAGTTAGCCTTTGGGAATATTCCTTTAGTTTTTTTAATTTTTATGTTACAGCTAGGTGAAGTGAATTCTGATTCTGTATATGAAACAAGGAAAGGAGGAATACATCATTATAAAAAGAAATGCAACATCTCATTATTGCAAGTTAATCCAAAATAAATAAAACAGTTGTAGTATCTTGACAGGATAGTATTACCTTGGTTTCTCAGCAGCTGGCATGAATAGTAGAGTCCAGCACCACATAATTTATCTCTCTTCCATCTAGAAAATTGTCCTCATGTTGCAGTTTGGTTTTCAATTCCCAAATGAGAAGCGTATTCAGTCAACCTGTCTCAGGTTTCTTGGGAAATGTTACCTAGTACTATCCTCATTCTCTGTCATGAAATTGTTATAATTTCAATTTCATGTAATGCTTGAAAGAAAAGATATAATGATAGTTTGCTTAATTTTACTGAACTATTGAAGCATACAGATCCCAAATTTCTATGATACGTTAGCTACGTCATTTTTATCAAGGTTATCTGTAACAGTCCTTGCCACTCCTTTTCTTTCACATCATGCTTCTTCCATTGAAAAATCTAAGTTTGTAAAAAGTATTAGCGCTTGGAAAATTGGAACAGTTTTGGTCAAAAACCCACACAACCTCTTCATAACTATATTTTAGGTTCGTCTTTCATGACAGAGGATAGGGGTTTCCTTCTCTCTGAAGTACTGTCCATCTGCATTTTTTGCTAAATTAATTAGGCAAATAAAACCATCTGAGTGTCTACTGTTCCAGTGGACCCACAAATGGAAATAAAGTCCTTCTTATTCTTTAAAAATTAAGAATATAGATATAGTTAACTCAAAAGCTTGTACATTCAAATATCCATACCAGAAATTACCAGATTCATTAAGATGCTTACAGATTTGTTATTACATTCACATATTTTTTACAACATTTATTGGAATATAAGTATCTAATCTGTGTTTCAGTGCCAAGGAACACTGATAGCATCTTAGTTCTGGAGGGAAGGGAAGGGGAGGGCAGGGAAGGGCAGGGCAGGGCAGGGCAGGGAAGGCAAGGCAAGGCAAGGCAAGGCAAGGCAAGGCAACGGAATAAAGAAACATTTTTGTGCCAAAGACATTGAGAGCTAGAAAACAGTATTTGTTACAGAAATTAAGATACATTTAAATGAAGATACAAGTAAAGGGTTTGGATATGACTACTCAAAGAACTGAAAATTTACTGAAAGGTAATCAAATCTTTGCAATGAGAAATTATATTAGAAGGAAGTTTTTAAGGAACAGACATTAAGTCTCTTTCATTCAGAGAAAGAAAAAAAAAGAGGGAAAATAAAGTTTAAGGACATGTAGAAAAAAAAATATAATGAGCTTCGAAAAATACAAATGAAAATTCATGCATAAAAACTATTCAGAAGAAAGATAACCCTATCCATCTGAAGTTAAAAAATGCAAATGTTACAAAATAACAGGGCTGCACTACAGCATACAGCAAATATTCTAAAGAAACATATATTAAATTCAAAACAATTGTTCATATGTGTATTACAATCTATTGCTAGTTGGAGTGACCCATGCCAAGGTTGCCTGGGAGTTGATCCAATGAGTTTCCATGTATTAGTACTCTATCAACAGTAGAATGAAATACAATTTTCCGAATTTATCATACTAGACTAGGGAACACGGAGGGACCCATCTGTCAGTGTAATATTAATCATCTTTTCTTCTTGCTTTTACGCTGATGTATGTTATAAAAAATTACAATTTTGTGACTGTTCTTTCAATTTTATAAGAGTCATATTGTCACGTAATACACATAAAGCATACATTTAATAGGAAAGATGCTAGATTGTTATTCAGTCATTCTAATTTTATTGTTCTTGTTCTCTCTTTTCTCTATGTACTGCAGGGGGAAAGATTAGAAGAATAAATAGTTCTTCTTCTGTGTAGATTTCTCTGGAATGGAAAAAGGTTCCTCAATGTTACAAATGAATATTATTATTCTTAAATATAAATTTTTCTTCTTCTCAGATCACTTTTTGAACATATATCTTATGAAAACAAAACATAACAAAAACAGACTTTTTAGATCATTGAACTGCTATCATTCATATGTGTTGTGGTTTAACCCAGCAGGTAGCTAAATATGACACAGCCATTCACTCGCACCTGCACCACCACCTAAAGGGTTAGGGATTAAAATTGAAAAGTCCAAGAACTCATGGGTTGAGAAAAGGATAGTGTAATAAGAAATAATAATAAAAAAAAAAAAAAAAGAAGGGGGGGGGGGATAAAACAACAACAAAGTCAAACAAAAAAAAAAACTAATGATAAAAAAAATTTAAAAAAAAAAGTGATGCACAGTGCCTGCCAACTGATGCCCACCCACTCCCTGAGCAGTGGCCACTCCCCTGGCTAACTCCCAGTTTTATTGTTCAGCATCTTGTCATATGGTATGAGATATCCCTTTGGCCAGTTTGGGTCAACTGTCCTGGCTGTCCCCTCCCAGCTTCTTGTGCACCTCCAGCATGCTTGCTGACAGGGTGGTATGAGAAGCTGAAAAGTCTGTGACTTAGTGTAAGCACTGCTCTGCAACAATTAAAACATCATTAGCATGTTATCAATGTTATCCTCATCCTAAATCCAAGACACAGCACCGTGCCAGCTACTAGGAAGAAAATTAACTCCATCTCAGCAGAAACCAGGACAAAATGTAATAAAGATGATTGTATTTAAATGTAATATTTGATAATTTCTGTATTTCTGTGATGTCTTAAAGGAAGCCACCAAATATCCACATCAGACTATTTTTTTTATTATTTTCCTCCATGCCTGTGCTAAATACTGATGCATTTTTATATCTTTTTTCAAATATTTGTATATCTTCTGCAGAAAAGTCTGCTTTTGTTTAACTACAAAAACTGTAGACCTTTTACTAAGGAAATTTAAAGTAGAACTGGTATGCAGTTCAACAAGGTCAAGCGCAAGGTGCTTCACGTGGGTAAGGGCAATCCTAAACATGAATGCAGGCAGGGCATTAAATGGCTAGAGAGCAGCCCTGTGGAGAAGGACTTGGGATACTGGTGGATGAAAAGCTCAAACTTGAGGGATGCAATTCTCTCTCTTCCTACTCCACTCTTATGAGGTCACACCAGCAGTACTGTTTTTAGCTCTTGGGCCTCTAGCAAAAGACATAGACCTGTTAGAGCAGGTCTGAAGGAAGGCCGCAAGGATGAACAGAGGGCGGGAGCACTTCTCCTGTGAAGAAAGTCTGAAAGAGTTGTGTTTGTCTAGACTGGAGAAGAAAAGACTCCAGGGAGACCTTATAGGAGCCTTCCATTACCTAAAGGGGGTCTACAAGAAAGATGACTTTATCAAGGAGTGTAATGATAGTGTAGTGATAGGACAAAGGGTAATGGCTTTAAACTAAAAGAGAATAGGTTTAGATTAAATATAAGGAAGAAGTTATTCACTATGAGGTTCGTGAGGCACTCGAACTTGTTACTCAGATAAGTTGTGGATGTTCCATCCTTGGAGGTGTTCAAAGTCAGGTTGGATGGGACTTTTGGCACACTGTTCTAGTGTCTGAGGTTGGAATTATGTGATCTTTAAGGCCCCTTCCAACCCAAGTAATTCTATGATTCTATGATTCTGTACACATATTTTTGTCCTCTTAAAATTAGCTCTGTTTAATTTTAAATGCTTCATTTGTTATTAAAAAAAAAAAAAAAAGTGACTATGCTTTTTTTTTTTTTTAAGTTTAGGAAATTTCAATTCATTAGGTAAATTCAGTTTAAGTAAACTTGTCGATGCAGACTTCAGTTTTAAATTAAGACATGGCATATCACACTTCAAAACTGTGAAACGGAATTTTAAAGTAAAATATTCTACACTCTAGCATCACTTTTCTGTGACTGGGTATCTACAACAGACATATTGAAATAACCTGAAGTCGATAAAGGACTCTCATTTTTTTTAGTGACTTTGGATCAAGCTCAAAAACATTTGTTTTTACCATTTCATTTTTTCTGCCTTTTTATATATCCAGTTTAACTTCAGAATATTATTGATTTTGCTTAATATTAGCCTTAAAATGTATTTAGGATACTTCTGTAGTCAATTAAAAATTTTGTCTGGAACAATAACAGGTGCTTGTCTTTCACCCTAACTATTGATGAAGCCCAGATGGGCATACGCTGTAAGATCTGTGATAGGTAAAGTTGAATTAGGTGAATCCCAATCTACCTGTGAATTTTAAGTTTTTTTGTGTGAAAATGTAGAAATTACGTATTTGGATCCTCTAAACATGCACCCCACATTTTATATCTCCTTAGTAAATTGTACATTGATGATAGCACTGACCTACTGAGTGGGTAATTTAGCGTACGTGTTAAAAAAGTACCCTATTATTTCCAAGGATGGTCTTTTGATTAACATGCTAGACAGACTCAAGCTATCCTTACATTCACAGTCAGCCCCGGTGAACAGTAAGTCTTTTATTGGTCTTCTGCTTTTAAAGCAGAGTGTTTTAAACGAATTTCCTGTACCTCTTTCCATTTATTTTTTAACACAAAGCTCCTTACACCTCCAAATTCTGTTGCTTTCCACAATTTTATTAGTGCCTATTAAATTAGAGCTAATCACACTTGCACTTATGTTATCATGAATGGTTATGTTGACATATTCTGTGCTCTTTCAGATACAATTTCAAAATTATGTTAACATATCTACATATATTTATCAAAATTAAGATAAAGTCTTCCTTTATGCAATATATTTTCTGTTATTAAAGCACATACCTCATGTACCTCAATTCTGTAACAACGTCTTCTCTCTCTCTCTTTTTTTTCTTTTTTTTTTCTTTTTTTTTTTCCCCAGAACCATTAACTTTTATTTTTTTCTGGAATCACAGCAGCAAATTACAAGTGATGTCTGAAATGAAAAAAATCCCAGTCCAATGTGTAGACAGAATATCGATAATGTTAGGCATTAGAAAAGACAACCCCCACCCCCACCCCCCCAAATTCAATAAGTTGAAACACTTAAGGGTACATCCAAAGCTGATTGTTATAATAAAAAAAAATCTTACTGACATTTTAATCTAATGATTCTAGGGGGTTTCTTTAAATCTTCAAAGTTCCTTGCAACCATACAGCTCTAACACTGATATTTCCTCAGACCATATATTTCAAATTCCCTGCATATACTTGAAATATATAAACAATACCATTTCATAGAAAATCACAGGATCATACAAAATTCCAGGTTAGAAGGGAACTCTGGATATCACGTGTGAATATTTCTGTTGAAACCAAGCATTAATTGTGTTATCTGTGGCTCTGTCAAAACAGTTTTGAATATTTCCAATGAAGGAGATTCAACCACTCCTCTGGGCAAATTATTGTAAGGTTTCAGTATTTTCATAGGAATAATATAATAATATATTAATATAATATAATATAATATAATATAATATAATATAATATAATATAATATAATATAATATAATATAATATAATATAATATAATATAATATAATATAATATAATATAATATAATATATATTATTTAATTATAAAATATGTGTATATAATATACAAATATATAACATATAAAATATAATATATTATAATAATATAATAATGTATTTCTTATATCTAGATGAATATTACTCTGAAGAAATGTGTTTTCCCTCTTGGCCTGCTATCATGCATTCTTGTGAAGGAATTACCTCTATCTTCTCTGTAATGACTTTTTATGTACTAGAAGACTATGATTACAGAAACACACACACACACAGTCTTCTCCTCTCCATGTTGGATGAACCTGATTTCTTCAATCTTTTTTCGTTTATCACATTCTCCAGTCTTTTAGTTATCAGAGTCGTGGCTCTCCACTGGACCCTTTCATTTTTTTCAGTTTTTCCCTCACTTGAACTCCGGAAACCACACACTATTCCAGGTGTGGTTTAATGAGTAACAAATAGAGTAGAATAATCATACTCCTTTATCCACTTTATCCACAGATGAAGCCCAGGACATGATTTGTCTTCTTTGCTGCACTGAGACACTGCTAACTGATGTTCATTTTCCTGCCCACCACAATCCCCAGAGGCATTTCAGAAGAGCTATATCTCAGCCTGTATTGCCACTGGGGATTATTCCATCCAGTGTAGTATTTTTTACTTATTTATGCTAATTTGATGGCAGAGGATGTGCAGTCCTGTAAACAAAATTGACCACATCAAATCAAATGTTTGTCCTTCCTTCTTTGCTTTGTACCTGTCAATAATGCAGATGCATCCAGTAAAGATTGTCGTTGAATTCACTGTGATTTGAATGAGCTACAAACATATAGAGTAATCCTGAATAATAATCTGGAAATCTGGATTCACCCTCACAAAATATCTATTTTTTGCACAGGTAGATGGAAGCCATTTGATGATGTTCTATTGCAGCCCAGTAAACATGGCATTGCTGGTCACAGTATGTATTAACTCTTCAGGGCCACAGGGGTCAAAATCATCTCTGCTGATCCTAACATGCCTAGAGCTTTGTTTTATCTTGTTTCACCCTAACAACTCTCTAAGAATCAGGTGAATACTACCTTACTGAATCTAGCTATAGCTGAGTTTTATGGAATTACTACACCTTTTTTTATGATAATTTTGAAAAAATACTGTAATAAATGGAGTTTTATAGCAAGGCTTTTGTTTGTTTGTTTGTTTTAATGATCCTATAACAAAAATGCCATGTAAAGAAGTACAAGTGTAGGATGGTGGCATAGGCCTTGAAAGTGTAGGCATAACAGGTTACATGAGGCTCCAAACTATAAACATCTAAAAATGATCCTGGGCATTAATGGAATATAGTCCTCTGAGCTGCATAAAACTAGTTTTATGCATAACAAAGTTATCAAAAAAAAAAAAAGCCCAATAGAAGTAAAGCATATGTATATATAATTAAGATATAAAGGGAAATTGCATATGAATGATGAAAGACAAAATCATGATCCTTTGTAAAAAGAAACAACAAAACAAACAAACAAAAACAACAACAACAAAGTTGCACCAGGTAATTCTCAGAGACAGCAGTAAAAAACTCCCATTAAAAATGTCATACCCTTTTTGGAAAAAAAAAAATCAGTCAGCTGCTGACTCAAACTCATCCATTCTTGTGGAAGACTAGCTCTGCTGACCTTGGGATTCCAGAAGCACTTCTAAGGCAAACATAAAAACATAAAAGGTAAAGAATACTAGGAAGTGTGTGTATAATGATTTTAACCATATTACCACTGAAAGATTTCTTTTTTTTTCTGTAAAAATTTAGACTGTAAATGTTAGTATCATTGTTAGACTATAAATGCTAATATTGTAACTGAATTAATAATAACTCTTTGATTTGTCTATTAAAACTTTAATCAGGCTAACTTTAAATTTGAGTTTTGCACATAAGGTATGTTTCTTACCACACATTAATTTAATAAAGTGCAACACTTAAAATTGTTTTAGTGTAGTAGAGAGAATGTAATTCTTTGGGCTAGATCTATAAGGAGAGATTTATTAAACAAATAGTTCCTCTAGGGTTTACCTGAATACACTGACATCTTTGCATTCACATAATTCCTACCTAGCTGTGATATAAACCTGTAGGAGCCCAAGGACCTACGGTCATAAAAATAATCATATTGAAATACTCTAGGCATCGATAATTCTATTCCTGGGCAGTTACACACATATAGAAGTATCTAGGATTATAAATGCATGGATACAGAATCTTTAGGAAGAACATCCCAAGAAGTCAAGGAGGGAGAGTTGTTCTTGATGTGAGGGAGCGACAGCAATTGAGGCTTGGATGGATGATGAGCAAGCTGAGTGTTCATGGGTCAAAATTAGCAAACAGACCAACCTGAGTGCCATGCTGGTGGGTGTCTGCTACAGACTGTCTGTCCAGAAAGAAGCAGATGACAACTGGAAGAAGGTTGATGTTCACAGATTGTGATCCTCATGCAGGAAATTGAACCCCCCTGAAACTTGGTGGCACAATAACATAGTAGGACATAATAAATCCAGAAGGTTTTTGGGGTCCATTGATGGCAACTTCCTAATGCAGGTAATCAAGAAGACAGTCAGGAGAGACACTCTTCTGGACCCTATACTTATAAATAAGGAAGAACTAATTAAAGATGTGAAGAGCAAGGGCAACCTTGGCTCCGAGATAGGGGAGTTCTGAATCCCAAGAGGTAGAAGCCAGAAAAAAAGTAGGATAATGTCTTTGGACTTCAGAAGAGAAAAATAGCCTGTTGAGGGGAAAATCCCATGGTAAACAGTTCTGGAGAAAACAGAGATCCAGGAGAACTGGATGACTTTCAAGGATCACCTTCTCCAAACTTAAGAATGGTTCATCTTGATGAGAAGGAAGTAAAGAAAGGGTGACAGAAGACCTGCATGGATAAATAAGAAGCTCCTGGTAAAATTCAAATATCAAAAGGAAGCATAAAAGAGGTGGAAGAAGGGACAGGTGGCATGGGAGCAATATAGAGATACTGAGCATGCATGGATGTATCTAGGAAAACCAAATCCATCTGGAGCTGAAGCTGGCAAAGAACTTGTAGAGGTCATTTCCAAACATATGAAGGACAAGAAGGAGACTGAGACTAGTTAGCATGTACTCATGAATGGAATATCGTGCTGGACCAACCGGGTAGTTTTTACAGTTAGATGACTGGCTCAGTAGATGAGGGAAGTTGTTTATGACTTCAGTAAGGCTTTCAGCACTGACTTCCATCATGTCTTCATAGACAAGCTAATGAAATAAAGGCTAGATATTAGGTATTAGATATTAGGTATTAGATATTAGATATTCACCTATTAGTGAGGTGAATGGAAAATCAGAACATCCAGGCTCAAATAATGTGGACAGCAGCAAAAAGTTCAGCCAGGGGCCAGTCTCTAGTGTTGTACCCCAAGGGTCCAGGCTTGGGCCAATACAGTTTGACATCCCAATTTTCAATATGGGCAAGAAAGAAGATCCTGATCATTACAGACCTGTCAGTCTCACTTCAGTGCCTGGTAAAATTATGGAGATTATGCTGGGAGTTGCTGAAAAACACCTGAAGGACAACGCAGTCATTCGTAGCAGCCAACATGAGTTCCAAAGGGGAAGGTCATGTTTAACAAACTTGATTTCATTTTACGAGATCACCCAGCTAGTTGACCAAAGGAAGACAGTTGATGTAATCTTTCTGGATTTCAGAGAAGCTTTTAATACTGTCTCTCACAGTATCCTTCTGGACAAAATGAACAGAATACAGTTAGATAAAAGCATAATAAGATGGGTGAACAATTGGCTGACTGGTTGGGCCCAGAGGGTTCTTGTAAATGAGGTTATATCAGGATGGTGACCTGTCACTAGTGGGGTTCCCCAGGGCTCCATTTTAGGACCAGTCCTCTTCAATGTTTTCATAAACAATTTGGATGTAGGACTTTAAGGTTTTCTGAGCAAGTTTGTGGATGATACCAAATTAGGTGGAGATGTTGACTCCATCAAGGGTGGTGAGGTCTTGCAGAGAGACCTAAACAGGTTAGAGAGTTGGGCAATCACCAACAATATGAAGTTTAACAAGAGCAAGTGCTGTATTCTGTACCTGTAAAGGGGCAACCCTAGTTATACAAACAAACTGAGGAATGAGAGGCTGAAGAGTAGCCCTGCAAAAAGGGATCTGGGGGTTTTGATCGACAGCAAGCTGAACATGAGCCAGCAGTGTGCCTTGAAAGCCAGAAGGGCCAATCATTTCCTGGGGTACATCAAGAACAGCATTACTAGCTGGTCAAGGGAAGTGACTGTCCCACTCTCCTCTGCACTGGTGTGGCTTCACCTTGAGTACTGTGTGCAGTTTTGGGCACCACAGTATAAGATATAAAACTGTTAGAAAGTGTCCAAAGGAGGGCTATAAAGATGGTGAAGGGTCTGGAGGGGAAGACATATGAAGAGTGGCTGAAGTCACTTGGATTATTCAGCCCAGAGAAGAGGAGACTGAGGGAGACCATCGCAGTCTACAGCTTCCTCATGAGGGGGAGTGGAGGGGCAGGTGCTGATCTCTTCTCTCTGGTGACCAGTGATAGGACCTGAGGAAATGGCTTGAAGCTGCTACAGGGGTGGTTCAGGCTGGATATGAGGAAAAGGTTCTTCACTGAGAGTGTGGTTGGGCAACGGAACAGGCTCTGCGGGGAAGTGGTCATGACACCAAGCCTGCTGGAGTTCAAGATGCGTTTGGATAATGCTCTTAGACACATGGTCTGATTTTTGGGGTGATCCTTTTGGGACCTAGGAGTTGGACTCAACTATCCTTGTGGGTTCCTTCCAACTCAGCATATTCTATGATTCTGTGATTCTATGATCTTCATTAATGACCTGGATAATGGGACAGAGAATACCTTCAGCAAGTTTCTAGATGATACAAGACTGGTATAAGTGACTGACACAACAGATGGTCAAGCCAACTTTCTGAGGAAGTTTGACATGCTGCAGAAATGAGCTGACAAGAACTTCATGAAATTCAACAAAAACGGAAGCCAAGTCCTGCTCCTAAGGAGGAATAAGCCCATACACTAGTACACACTGGGGTGCAGCTGTCTGGAAAGAAGCTTTGTAGAAAAGGAGCTGGTGGTTCTGGTGGACAACAGGCTGACCATGAGCCAACAGTTTGCCCTTGCAGCAAAAACAGTGTGATGGCATACTCCCCCCTTCCTCCCTCCCTTCCCACCCCCCTCCAACCCCCCAGTAGATAATCCAGCCTAAGCAGATAACCATCAAGGGCAGTTATGATGAATGTGTCTGATTGTGATTGATTCAGGGGAGACAGAAGACAAATAAATTAGGGCTAATTTGAGCAATGAACACCTTGCTACCTACCCCAACCAATCCCCTCCCAAACCACAGGGCTGGCCAAATTTGGAAAAAAAAAAAAAAAAATAGTAACATCTATATGCAAACATGACCATAAATTAACCATCTTACACCATAAATAGTGAGTAGTCCAAGAGCTCTTTGAGCTTTCCCAACACAACAGTGGGATGCATGCCAGGACCTCTCCTTGGACAGGAAGACCTCCCAGATTTATTTCTGTAGGTTGAGAGGAACCTTATCACTACAGATAGTTAGTAAGTGGAATGGGAAATTAACAGTGTTCCAACACACTGTAATGGTGCTTTGTGATCGCACTTTATAATCTAAGCTAAGTAGCAAAAAGGATTTGCATAATGCATATAATCCTTTAGACATAAACTGTTGACCAAGTCTGGGCCTAGGAGTGGATTCAGCTGCACCTAGGATCCTTCTAGGCTACTTTCTTCCTCAGTACCAGAAATTTAGAAAGCAAGGTTCACTTTGAACCTTGTGACCCAATGGGAGGGTTTCATTAACGTAATGTTGCCTAAACCAGTTCCTTATGCAGTCCCTATGTAGTATACAATGTCTTTAATTTAGTGTCTTTGAGTAATATATAGGATCTTTTATACAGTGTGTAATTAAGTGTATCTTCCAATTATAACCAGCTGTACGTTGTCATCATCAAATCTTTTTTTAATTCACATAAGTTTTGTTTTCAATGAATCATAGTGCTGTTTCTCTCTTCTGAGTTAAGTGCATATCATTTTCTACCCATGATAAACAGTCAACAGCCTCCTGGGCTGCACTAGGCAGAACACTGCCAGCAGGTAGAGGGTCTTTTCCCTCTGCTTAACCCTGGTGAGACATATCTGGGTGTTGTGTCCAGTGCTGGGCTCCCCAGGATAAGAGAGACATGGACATACTGGACAGAGTCCAGAGAAGGGCCACAATGATGATTAGGGGACTGGTGCATATGAAATAAGGGAAAGACTAGAACCATCACCTTTCAATCTGGAGAAGAGAAGGCTCAGGGGGATCTTATCCATGTGTGTAAATATTTGATAGAGGGGACTAAAGAAGAAGAAACCAGACTCTTCTCACTGGCGTTAAATGACAGCACAAGGGCAAAACCGAAAATATAGAAAATTTTGTTTAAACATAAGCAAATACATAAACACTGTGTAGGTAACTGAGTAGTGGAATAGGTTTGCCCAGAGAGGTTGTGGATTCTCCTTTCTTGGAGATATTCAAAATCCAGCTGGGCATATACCCGAGTCCCCTGCACTCAGTGACCCTGCTTTGGTGGTTGAAGTAGTTAACCTCCAGAGGCTTCCATTCTCAACTATTATGTGATTCTTAACACACAGAGGGAAAAAAAAAAAAAGAAAGAAAAAAGAAAAAAAAAAAAGGCGTTCTTCTACCACTTTGGTAATTTGTACTTTGTACTTTTATTACATAAACTCTTACACAGGCAATGTCCCTAATATTTTTCTCCCTAGTTCAAAAATTAAGTTATTTACCAGGGTTATCAGAAGCTTAAGTTTAATTCTGTCTTCTTTTAAGCTTTTAAAACACACTCATTTATATTTCATGACAGTATCCTTGGACATGATTACTGAATAATCTGATGTGTTGTTTCCTTTAAATCTTTTGCAGACACTCTTTAACTTCCACATGTAATTAAAACCTAGTAAGGGTTTCCCAGAAGGGATAGGTAAACTACCTCTAGTGCTAGTAACTATAGCATCCTCACAGACAAATTATACGCAAGATTAAATGCTATCAATGTACATTTATTACTTTCCTTGTAAGCCCATGTAGGATCAGTTCAGGAAGGACTGTATCCCATGGGAGGGACCCCATGTTGGAGCAGTGGAGACAGGCGGTCCACAACCCCCCTTCCCCTGCACTGCTCAGGGAGAGGAGGTAGAAGAAGGTGGATGGAGGGAAGGTGTTTATAGTTTGTTTTCTTTGTCTCTCACTTCTCTAGCTTCTTAGTAATAGGTAATAGACTATATTAATCTCCCTATGTTGAGTCTGTTTTGCCTGTGACAATAACTGTTGTGATCTCCCTGTCCTTATCTCAACCCTTGAGTCCTTTTCATCATATTTTTTCCCCCTTTCCCTTTGAGGAGGTGGAGTCAGAGAGTGGCTGTGGTGGAGCTCAGCTGCCCAGCTGGGTAAAACCACCACAGGAATTCAAGATCTAAACCAAAATAGTGGATCTTTGAAATAAAATCTGGCTAACAACAGGACAGGACCAAATGAATTTTGGGGTGATCAGTTGTGAAAATATTGAAGAGATAGAAGGCTAAATAGTTTCAGAGGGACATATTAAGGCTGTCCTTCATTTACTTAGAACACTGTCACTTTGATTTTATATAGCATAATTTGAAACATTCTGAACAATATCTCACAACATTTAGTAAAATAGGTAGAAAAAAGAAAAAAAAAAAAAACAACAAAAAAAGAGAAAAAGAAAAAAGAAAAAAAAAAAAAAGGAAGACAGTAATTTGATGCAACCCAAACCACAACAAGATAGTATTAAAGTAGAAAAGTGTACTGTAAGTTCTATTGTGTAAAATGAAAAAGATGAGTCTCATCCCTGAGGTTGTAATGCTGTGGATAGAAGCTTCATGTTCTTATCTTGCCTTCTTTCTTCTTATCAAGATAAAGATTTTTATTTTTAGAAAAAATTGATTTTTTTCTGTATGTTTTATTGCTGTATGCGTATATGATATAGTGCTCCCGTAAGTGTTTTACTGATACCATTATTTCATGGCAGATTAAGTGAGATTCAGTTCCAAATTTAAACATTTGTATTTTTCTGTCTGAATACAGGTGTCCCCATATGAGCTGAGTGTCTAAACTCCCATGACAGTCAATATAGAGCTAGCAACAGAATCTACAGAAATACTCATCTTAGAATAGACACCTATATTTGCTCAACCAAATTGCTCTCCAAGATCCATTGACTGTCCTGATTAGATTTCCGTTGGCATAATGGAGACATATAGCTCACTTGTGAATAACTAATTTAGCAGATTGGAGATAAAACATCCAAAAAACATGGGATGAATGCCTCCTGTGTGGATGAAAATAGTGTTTTCATCATTTCTCTATTTCTGAATTTTTAGTAAGACTTTGTACTAGGCATAGAAAACTGTCAAATTGAAACTTCTTTTACTGAAAACTTCATTTTTTAATCTGAATTCTTTCTGAAGCACTTTTTTTGATTTGAAGCCAATATATAAAATTCTGTGTGTTTTTTTTAAACTTACTCTCATACTCTGAATTTAGATAGAAATATTTCCTACTTAATTTTTTGTTTTGAACTTGGAGATTTGTATCTTTCTAAATACAGCCCAGGAAACATATTTTCTTGATATAGTTGTCTTCTTCAGTCCAGTTTATTTTTGTTGCACTTCCATTACAGAAGATTCACTATGCTCTTCCCCTGGAAAAAATAAACTCCTACTGTGTACATACCTAACTCTTGCCTGAAAGTAGAAGCAAATGATCTAGCCAGGTTAGGCGTGGCAGGTAGAAAGGGGGGGGGGGGGGGAGAAGGAGGTTGGGAGGGAAGGAAGAATCTCTTTTATTTATCCATGAATCAAACTAAACTTTTATATATAATCATTCTGTATCTTTAATACAAAAGACTGTTTTGCAACAATTCAGCTATGTGAATCTAAGAGCCAGCTGGCTGAGAAATAGGTTGGTATTTGTATTATTGAAGAGGTGAAGAGAGAAAAGTCTCTCTTAAAGTAAATGGATTTCAATTTGAGGGTGAGATTAGTTACTGGAAAGTCCTGGGCAGTGTTACAAACAGGAGTGGCAAATGGATATCATCATTAAAAGGTTTCAACATATAATTCCAATACTCAGCCACTCGCCAGGTGATCGGCTCCAAGGCAGTCATGTTCTGCAGCGGAACGGGGGATCATGGCGGGCAGGTAGTTATCTGCATCAAGGCCACTCGAGGCAGTTGAAGGAGCCGCCAGGATCCGGCAGCCTTCACGAGGGTGGCTGACGAGGCTTCAGCGGAGGCAGAAGCCCCCCACCACCACCGTACAAAGGCAGCCCCTAGGGAGTGCAGTGAACTACGGTGGGCAAACAGGGTGTGGTGCGTCAGTCAGAGTGTGGCATGGCACTTGGCATGGCAGCTGGTGCAGCAGTTTGTGCAGGGAGGGTGCTCCCTCCCCACTCAAGAGACGAGCTCACCTACCAGATACCTCCAGGACAGCAAACCCAGCCATGGTCACAACCAGGCAGCAAGCGCTCACCAAAGTGCTTGCCAAAAATACTGTGGCAACCCAGACCAAGTGCCTGCCCAAAGATGTGGCTGTTCAGGTCCCTGGCTTCAGGGAGTGCCTGAGCCTGTTGCTACCAATGGAGGGTGACAGAGATACTGCCTAAATGAGGTACGAGCGGGTGGAGGATCTGATCAGCCTGGTGGCAGAGCTCAAGGAAGAGGTAGAGATTAAGGACTGTCAGGGAGAGTGAGCAGGAGTTAGACCAATGGAGTCACTCCCTGCCATGCCTGAGAGAAAGGCACTGGGCCGACATACCCCATATAGTGGTGGGCCCCCTGCCCTGTTGCTGTCAGGCAGAGGGAGGGGACCTGAGAGATCGAGAGGAATGGAAACAGGTCCCTGCTTGGTGTCACAGGTGAGCCCCCTCCCTACCCGCCTTGCCTCCCCAGGTGCCCTTACACAATAGGTATGAGGCCCTGGAGCTCGAGGGACAGGGTGATGAGGATGTGGGGCAAAGTCCACCCAGGAGGCTGTCTAGGGCAAGGAAGTCGATTCCACACCTCAAGACTTCCTCCAACAAGAAGGAAAGAAGGGTAATGGTCATAGGTGACTCCCTTCTGAGGGGAACAGAGGGCCCCATACATTGGCTGGAGCCTACCCATAGGGAAGTCTGCTGCCTACCTGGGGTCCAGGTCAGGGACATTACCGGGAAACTTCCTGACCTTGTTTGCCCCTCTGATTATTACCCCTCAGTGATAATTCAGGCTGGCAGTGATGAAATTACTGAGAGAAGCCTGAAGGCTATCAAAAGGGACTTCAGGGGATTGGGGCAGTTACTGGATGGAGTGGGTGCACATGTGGTCTCTTCCTCTAAACCTTCAGTAGTGGGGAGGGATACTGAACAGACCTGGAAGGCCCAGCTGATTAATACATGGCTGAGAGGCTGGTGTCATCACAGGAATTTTGTGGGTTTTGATCATGGGGAGGTTTACTCAGCACCTGCCCTGATGACTGCCGATGGGTCCCACCTGTCTCAAGGAGGGAAATGGATTCTAGACCAGGGGCTGGCAGGGCTCATGGAGAGGGCTTTAAACTAAGTATGAAGGGGGAGCAGGAGGAAATGAGGCTCGACAGAGTTGAGCCTGGGGGAATAGTCCCAGGGTTGGGGGTGAGGGCAATGGCACAACTGAAGTGCATCTACACCATTCACATGCATAACAAACAGGAGGAGCTGGAAGCCATTGTGCAGCAGGAAAACTATGACCTAGTCACCATCACTGAGATATGGTGGGACCACTCCCATGACTGGAGTGCTGTAATGGATGGCTACAAGCTCTTCAGAAGGGACAGGCAACTGAGGGGTGGTGGCGTGGATCTCTATATTAGAGAATGCTTTGATGCTGTTGAGCTCAGGGTTGGGAATGACAAGGTAGAATCCCTGTGGATAAGGATCAGGGGGTTGCCCAACAAGGTGGACATCCTGGTGGTTGTCTGTTATAGACCGCCAAACCAGGATGAAGAGACGGATGAGGCGTTTTACAAGCAGCTGGTGGAAGTCTCTCAGTCACCAGCACTTGTCCTCATGGGGGACTTAAACTTCCTGGACAAATGCTGGAAATACAATACAACCCTGAGGAAGCAGTCTAGAAGGTTCCTGGAGTGCATGGAAGACATCTTCCTGACTCAGCTGCTTAGTGAGCCTACCAGAGGGGGTGCCCCACTAGACCTGCTGTTCATGAACAGAGGAGGACTGGTGGGAGATGTGATGGTAGTGAGTTGTCTTGGGCAAAGTGACCATGACGTGGTAGAGTTCTCTATTCTTGGGGAAGTCAGGAGGGGTGTCAGTAAAACTGCTACCTTGGACTTCCAGAGGGCAGACTTTGAATTGTTCAGGACACTGGTAGGGAGGGTCCCTTGGGAGTCAGTCCTGAAGGAAGAGCGATCCAGAATGCTAGATGCTCCTCAAGAAGGAAGTCTTAAAGGTGCAAGAGCAGGCTGTCCCCATGTACCGTAAGATGAGCTGGCGGGGAAGAAGACTGGCATGGCTGAACAGGGAACTTTTGCTGAGTGTCCAGGAGAAAAAAAGAGTTTATGTCTGGTGGAAGAAGGGGCAGGCAGCTCGGGAAGAGTACAAGGAAGTTGACAGCATATGCAGAGAAGAAAACAGGAAGGCCAAAGCCCAGTACGAGTTCAACCTGGACACTATGGTGAAGGATAACAAAAAATGTTTTTATAAATATAGTAACAGCAAGAGGGCCAAGGAGAATCTCCGTCTTTTACTGGACGCAGGGGGGAACATGACTACTGAGGATAAGGAAAAGGCTGAGGTTCTTAATGCCTTCTTTGCATCTGTCTTTACTAGCCAGACCACTTATCCTCAGGGTACTCACCCTCCTGACCTGGAAGTCTGGCACAAGGAGCAGAAGAACACCCCCACACACACACAGTTCAGGTGGAAACAGTTAGAGACCTGTTGCTCCGCCTGGACTATCACAGGGCCATGGGGCCAGATGGGATCCACCTGAAGGTGCTTAGGGAGTTGGTGGATGTAATTGCTGGGCCACTTTTCATCATCTGTCAGCAGTCATGGTAATCCAGAGAGGTCCCAGATGACTGGAGACTTGCTAATGTGACACCCATCTATAACAAGGGTCATAAGGAGGACACAGAGAACTACAGGCCTGACCTCAGTGCCAGGAAAGGTGATGAAGCAGGTCACCTTTAATGCAATCACGTAGCATATGTGAGACAAATGGGGGATCAGGCCCAGTCAGCATGGGTTCATGAAAGGCAAGTCCTGCCTGACGAACCACATCTCCTTCTATGACCAGGTGACCCACCTGGTGTATGAGGAAAAGGCTGTTGATGTAGTCTACTTAGACTTCAGCAAGGCCTTTGACATGGTCCCCCATAGTGTTCTTCTGGAGAAGCTGGCAGCCCATGGCTTGGACAGGTACACTGTTTGCTCGCTTGAAAACTAGGTGGATGGCCAGGCCCAGAGAGTAGTGGTGAATGGAGAGCTGGTGACCAGTCACCAGTGGTGTTCCCCAGGGGTCAGTGTTCATGGAATCATAGAATCATTAAGGTTGGAAAAGACCTTCAAGATCATCTCATCCAACCATCACCCTCCTACCAAAGTCACCCACTGAACCACGTCCCTAAGCACCAGGTCCAACCTTTCCTTAAACATTCCCAAAAGAGCCATGCGAGCCAAGCAGGAGTCGAACCTACAATCTTCTGATCCGTAGTCAGATGCGTTATCCATTGCGCCACTGGCCCCAGTGTTGGGGCCTATCCTCTTTAATATCTTTATTGATGATTTGGATGAGGGAATTGAGTTTTAGTCAATTCCTCCTCAGTAAGTTTGCAGATGACACCAAGTTTGAGGGAAATGTCAATCTGCAGGAGGGTAGGATGGCCCTGCAGAGGGACCTGGACAGGATGGGACAATGGACAGAGGCCAAGGGGATGAGGTTCAACATTGATAAGTGACAGTTCCCATGTTTAGGTCACAACAACCCCATGCAACACTAAAGGTTTAGGGGAGAGTGGCTAGAAAGCTGTGCAGAGGAAAAGGATCTGGGGGAACTGATCGATGCTCACCTAAACATGACCCAGTAGTGTGCCCAGGTGTTCAAGCAAGCCAATGGCATCCTAGCTTGTATCAGGAATAGTGTAGCCAGAAAAAACAGGGAGGTGATCATCCACCTGTATTTTGCTCTGTTGAGGCTGCACCTAAAGTATGTGTTCAGTTTTGGGCCCCTCAGTACAAGGACATTGAGGCACTGGAGCATGTCCAGAGAAGGGTTATGAAGCTGGTGAAGGGTCCAGAATACAAGTTCTATGTGGAGCGGCTGAGAGAACTGGGGTTGTTTAGTCTGGAGAAGAGGAAACTCAGGGGAGACCTTATTGCTCTCTACAGCTAACTGAAAGGAAGTTTGGGGAAGCCGGGGATTATCCTCTTCTCAAAGAAAACTAGCAATAGGACTAGAGGGAATGGCCTCAAGTTGTGCCAGGGGAGATTTAGGTTGGAAATTAGGAGACATTTCTCCTCAGAAAGAGTAGTCAGGCATCGGAACAGGTTGCCCAGGAAAGTGGTGGAGTCACCATCCCTGGGGGTGTTCAAGGAAAGGTTGGACTTGGTGCTTAGGGACATGGTTTAGTGGGTGACGTTGGTAGTAAGGCGATGCTTGGACCAGATGATCTTGGAGGTCTTTTCCAACCTTAATGAGTCTACGATTCTATGATACTACTGTATTCTGGTGATTTGCTAAAAAGATTCAGTAACACCCTTTAGGTTGAGTCAAAGTTTCTGATTCTAGCATCTGTGCATGGTTACTTATAAAATTTTGAGTTCTTGCTATTTTCCTATTAAGCACTTCATAACCCATGCATTTTATATTTATTGTTAAGCTACAATTCTTATGGATTTATGCACTTTGTGAATGCCTCCCTGCTAAATAATAAGAGGCAAATGGATGTAAGTGTATTTTATTTTCTCGCTGACTACATTTTTAAAGCAAGCTGCCTCTGGACTCTCATCCAGTTGTGCATGAACTGCTCAGTCAGATTAAACTTTTGGATTATAAATGCCTCTGGATCTCAAAGCTTTCTTATGTTTTCACTTACCGAACACATTCAAACAGATACATCCAAGACAAACAGATTTAAAAGAAAATGTGAAAAAAACAGTGAGTCATTCACTTTACACTGTCAGCAGCACTGGAAATAATAAGTATTAGTATTAAAAGTCAATAATGCTAGGAGTCATCAAGATGTATAAAGACATTTCCTTATTTTAAATAATACATTACCTTCAGAGTGCTCCACTCAAAAGGAAGGAGAATACTCATGTAGGGCTTCTCCAGAATCATATAATAATAAGAAAAAACATGATAAACTTCATTTTGTTCACGAAATAACTTATAATTCTGAGTTATCTATCGCAGCAGATGACTGAAAAAGTAGGAGGTCTTTCCCATTTAAACATACTGATTTAATTAGTACACAAGAAAATATGCATGAACAAAATCTGAATGGAAAATCAAAGGTTCCATGACCAGCTTTGAAACACGTACGTGTCTTATTATGCAAACAGTCATATTGCACCAGATCTTCTGTAACTGTACAAACATGAAAATTATTAGACTAGATGAAAGAGAACATTGTCACTTCATTTTCTTCCCTATATTAATGCAACTTAAATGATGAAAGAAAAAAAAAAAAAGTGAAATTACAGTTCAAGTTTTAACCAAAGAGAATATATATCTTTGAATAGGTTGTAAATAATTTTGGGAATCACAAAAGTTCAAAAGGAATAGGAGAAAAAATGCACTGAATTTAATATGTTTTTTAGGAAGATTCTGAAAAATGTTAGATTATCACTTCTGGCACATTTGGAGTATGCTTTTATCATTTCATTTTACTACTATGCATAATATATTTTATTCTTCTTTTTAATTCATGCTGTTCTTTAACGTAGCACAGATTTTTAGATAGTGGATAGAAGTCCGTATGTTCAAGAGATCAAAACTACTTGCTGTTTAAAGCCTGACTTCTTGACTTTGGAGACAAAGATGTAACTCTTACACACAGCTGTCAGCAACCTCTCTGTCACATTTCCATAGATTCCTTTCCTTTCATTTCAATTTACAACCAGTTTGCTCTGAGAACTAGCTAAAAATTTTAATTTCATTTCAAACTAGGTTTAAAACTATTTAGAGTTCAGTCTAATCAGAATAATTAAAATAAAATTAATTATTTGTTTATGACATCTAATAAAGGGAATTATGTGTCCTCTTTTTTTTTTTTTTTCCACAGGAAATATCTATCTAAGCTTTGAAAAACAAACAAACAAAAAATGTTATTAAACAGAAAGATTATATAAAGTCTTCAGAATGGAACATTTCTCAATTGTTCCAAGTTGTGGATTTTGTTTCCCAAATGCCCATTTTCCTCTACGGTCTGACTCTTTTATTTGCACAATTTTTTCCATTATGTACTATTGCCACGGGCTTGCAGTGACATAAGATTTCTATGGTAAACACTGGCAATGTCTGGTGAACGATTTCTAAGTTGTTTTTTGTTTGTTTGCTTGTTTGTTTTTAAGTAGAAGACTTTTCATTTTATTTCTCCTCACTGAAAGATATATATATATTTTCATTTGCTTGTTTGTTTTAGGAAAAGTGTATCTGTCTGCTTCTGATATACACATAAATCATGTGTTTCTCATAAAAAGTATCAACAACAGAACATAAGATTCAACTGCTGCAGTCAATTCATTCCATCTGGAAAACAGTAGAATTTCTTTCGCTTTCTTCTAAGAATCAGGTGCCAGGAGAATTTGATTTTACTTTACTTTTTTAAGAGGATACTCACAGTTTCCATTTGTCCTGGGTCATAACAATCAGGCTGATTCTCTAACCTGAGTCTGATCCTCTAACCTGAGTCTGATCCAGACCTTCCAAGGACTGTTACAGAACACAAAGGGACTTAAGCTAAACCAGAGAGATGAGGCACAAGTATGAGGGAAGCAGAAAAAGAAAACCAGGCTAGCTCTCAGATGTATTAGTTAATTAAGGAAGTGGTAAGATTTCACTGAGCCCCTGCATTTGTGCAGCCAGAGCAACCTAAGGCTCCAGCACAGAAATGCACTAGGACAGGCAGAAGGGAAGAGTTTTGCTGCTCTCTGGTCTCATTGCATGCACTGTATTGTCATTAGTGCCTCAGTAAGTCCTCTCAGCAGTGTTCCTACTAAGGATCACTTCACTAAGATGGGATCTCTACTAGTTCTTCTTCATAAGGATGCAAAGAACAGTGATCTATAATTCACCAATTTCCCTTTTGTCACCTATAGTTTTTTGATTCCTCAGGGAGCCTGCCATGGTACTGAGGAGACCAATTACTTCAAATTCAGTGTAGGTCTGTTATGTCTGCAGGTGTTATTTTGGATGAACACTGTTAACAACAGTGAAATGTTTGCAAGAGTATTGTTACAATACTTTTTGTATTCAGAGAGAAAGTTAGGATTTGGCTCATTTTTAGCTCTTCAGAAATAAACTCATCTGAACTAAAGAGAAATTTGAATTAAAAAAAAAAAAAAGGATCAATATGGAAAATATGGGAGACCTTTCTCTCTCTAAAGCATCATAGGAAAAAAATGACAGATGAAATTAAATAAGTTCTTATCAGCAGTCACTAGGGAAAGGAAGAGAAGGCTTCAGAAATGTAAACAATATGTTTCTAACAAACATAAATTTCCTTACAAAGTGATTAAAATAGAGAATCTAAGTGACTTCAAGATATTTTAGTTTGTTTATGTGTAGCATGTGAACAATTAGAAGAATATGATTCCCGTATAATTGTGGTGAGACAGACTTTTTAATCTTTTAATCTTTTCTCTGTTTAAATATACTGAAATATATAATGAAATTATGAAACTGATAAGATAGGTTATCCAAATGACTCACCACTTTGTATCATTTTTCTTTCCATTATAAGACTGAACATTTGGTAGAATTTATTGATAGATTTAATCTGATTAATATATATAAATTTATTATCAAAGACCATATGGATTCATTAAAAAAAAACTTTTTCAACATAGAAGTCCTCGGTGCTTAACATCAGCACGTCATGCCAGTGCTGGGAATAGGAGATATGAAGCTTCTGATAAACTACTCAGCAGTCATTGATTGTACTTTTATAAAGTGAACACAATTTACCTGCAGTGCTAAGATTGTTGAATTATTTACTTAGTATCTTTTGATGATCAAAATTGCTTGCAGTTATTGTTGCCTATATACAAAGTTAAAACCTGTTTAAACCTGCTTAAACCAAAGTTTAAACCTGAAAAACTAAATACTATATTTCTGATCCAAAAATTTTTTACTATATTTGTGAGTTCCTCTGTACTGAATTTATGCGTCTCCTTGTTCATTTATTTTTTAATGAATGAAGTTCAATTCTGAGGGAAGGCATTCAAAGATTCTAGATTAGAAAAGATGCTTCATTAGATTTTGAAATGGAACAATTGAGTAAATGAATAAGATAGACTTTGATTCAGTATTAATCTTGATCATATATAAACAAGAAACGTACAACAATGTAGGTGTTAGGACTTTTTTTTTTTTTTTTTTCTATTTGTATATGCTAGCATTATGCAGAGCCAGCAGGAGTTTGGGGGTCTTAAAAATATTCAGTGGTTGTATAACATGTTAGTGCTGTGTTTTAGAAAATGATTAAAGTCCTGAATACAAAAAATGTCATTCAAGATCCACCAGAGAGAAAAGAACATAATTAGTTAAATTAAATTAGTTAAATTAAATGAAAAATTATGATATAGAAAATACTAGGCATCTTCCTCTCTATTCTCTTTGCTCTCCAAATACATAATTCCACATACTTTATTTCATTTAGATGGGACTTAATAACATGTTCCTACACCTTTCCCAACATTCCCTGTATCATCACAGCCATACTACATAGTGGATGTACTATTCATCATATTCAGCTATATCCAGTTTGGAAACAAATAAATGAATAGACATAAATGATTAATGGAAGGTCAGAAAATATGTGAACGACAAATAGGGCTTTGAAATTCAGTCTCCCAAGTGCTATATTTTTATTAGTTGATACTGTATACATAGAAAGTAAAACTTTCATCCTGTTGTCTAATCATAAAGTTTTTACAATTCAATGGTAGACTCAGAAACACAGAAATTATACTAAGCATTATTTTGCTTATTTACCAATGAGCTAAATGCACCAAGACTAGTATTTTAAGTTTAAAGGTAAAACTATTTCTGTCTTTCATTCATTTTAAAAATAATATCTTTAATACTTTTTCTATTAATGATTGAAGATTTTTTTTAGGTTGCTTGAGGAATTAATAAAGATTCTTGAAATCTCTGTGGCTTGAGAAAGACATACAAACAATTTTGCTAGGAACTGGTAAATAAGTATTGCAACTACAGTACCAAAAAAAAAAAAAAAAAAGAGAGAGAGAAGAAATAAAAAGAAATGCTGCTATATGGGATAAAGTAAAATGAAGAAAAATAAACTGTTTAAATTATGAAATAGCCAATAAACTTATCAAAAAGAGGAAAAATCATCAACAAAGATAGAACTGAGTATGTGGATGTTTTAAAAGGACTCCACTTAGTGGAATTTGCCATCATGAAAATCAATATAGGATACAAACCAGGTCTTTTTCAGTTTAACATCAAATAACCATTAAAAAGCAGATGTGAAAACACAATCTGGAAACAAAAACACCTGCCAAACACAAAATAACCTGTCATAGTGCCATCATCAAAAATTATAACAACCTTACAGATAAAAAGAAAAGAAACATAAAGATGTTAATAGATACAAATGTGGGATAAGGCAATCTGAAGATGTTATTAACAATCAGACACTGTAGTATGTAGAAAGTCAGTACACCACTCTGGAAGTCAGAGTCAAAGGCAAAATGAAGCATTTCCAAAATCATAGAATCATAGAACAGCTTGGGTTGGAATGGACTTTAACAATCGTCTAATTCCACCCCCCCAGCTATGGGCAGAGGTACCACCCATTAGATCAAGTTGCCCAGGGCCTCTTCCAACCTGGCCTTGAACACCACCAGGGGTCTACATCATCTACAACTTCTCTGGGGAACATGTTCCAGTGCCTCAACATCCTCTGAGTGAGGAATTTCCTTCTAATCTCTCATTTAAATCTCCCTTCTTTTAGTTTAAAATCATTTCTCCTTGTCCTATTACTATCTGGAAAAATGTTGTGGTTTAACCCGGCTGGCAGCTAAACACCACACAGCCGTTCGCTCACCCTCCCCCCTCCATCTCTGGGATGGGGGAGAGAAACGGGAAAGTGAAGCCGGTGAGTTGAGATAAAGACAGTTTATTAAGACAGGAATATAATAATAACAATAATAATAATAATAGTGATAATGATAATAGTATTATTAATAATAATGTGTAAGAAACAAGTGATGCACAATGCAATTGCTCACCACCCGCTGACCGATGCCCAGCCTATCCCCGAGCAGCCGGCCCCCCACCCCGGCCAGCCACCCCTATATATTGTTTAGCATGACGTCAGATGGTATGGAATACCCCTTTGGCCAGTTTGGGTCAGCTGTCCTGGGTCTGTCCCCTCCCAGCTCCTGCTGCACCCCCAGCCTGCTCACTGGCAGGACAGAGCGAGAAGCCGAAAAGTCCTTGGCCTGGTGTAAACACTGCTCTGCAACAATTAAAACATCAGCATGTTATCAGCGCTCTTCTCATCCTAATCCAAAACATAGCACCCTACCAGCTACTATGAGGAAAAATTAACTCCGTCCTAACTGGAACCAGGACAAAAAATAAATAGATAGATAGATAGATAGATAGATAGATAGATAGATAGATAGATAGATAAAATATAGTTCTTCTGTATAAGCACCCTTTAAGTATTGAAAAGCTGCAGTGAGGTCTCTCTGGAGCCTTCTCTTCTCCAGGCTGAACATCCCCAGGTCTCTCAGCCTTTCTTCATAGCAGAGGTACTCCAGCCATTTGATCAACTTTGTGGCCCTCCTCAGGACCTGCTCTAACAGGTCAAAATTTTTCTTGTTCTGGGGACCCCAGATCTGGACACAGTACTCCAAGTGAGGCCTCACAAGGGCAGAGTAGAGGGGGACAAACACCTCCCTTGACAGGCTGGTCACTCCTCTTTTGATGCAACCCAGAATGCAGTTGGCTTTCTAGGCTGGAAGCATGCACTGCTGGCTCATGTCAAGCTTTTCATCCACCAGAAACCCCAACTCCTTCTCTGCAGGGCTGCCTTCAATGAGTTCTTCTCCCAGTCTGTATTCGTGTCTGGGATTGCCCCTACCCAGGTTCAGCACCTTGTACTTAGGCTTTTTGAACTTCATTAAGTTCACTTGGGCCCACTTCTCAAGCTTGTCCAGGTCCCTTTGGATGGCTTCCCTTCCTTCTGCAGTATCAACTGCACCACTTAGCTTAGTGTCATCTGCAAACTTGCTGAGGGCGCACTTGATCCCTATGTCTATATTGTTGATAAAGATATTAAACAGTATCGGTCCAAGGACAGACCCCTGAAGGACACCACTTATCACTGTCCTCCACCTGGACATAGAGCCATTGACCATCATTGTCTAGCTGCGGCCTTCAAGACAATTCCTTATCTACTGAATGGCCCACCCTTCAAATCCACATCTCCCTAATTTTGACCTCAGGATGTCATGTGGAACTGTGTCAAAGGCCTTGCAAAATTCTAGGTAGATGACATCGGTTGCTCTTCCCTTGTCAACTGATGCAGTCACTCCATCATAGAAGGCTACGAGATTGGTCAGGCATGACCTGCTCTTGGTGAAGCCATGTTGGCTGTCTCAGATCACCTCTTTATCTTGCATGTGCCTTGACATTGCTTCCAAAAGGATCTGTTCCATGACCTTTCCAAATGAAAGAGAGAAAGTTTTTATGTGTTGCACATACAACATTGTTTATCAATAACAATGTCTGCAATACATAGTCATATCAACAAGGCTTAGTCCAGTTCAAGTCACTTCCTTTTCTCCTTTTTGTCCCTTAAAGCTTATAATTATTCAAAATCCAAGTTTTGAATGCTAGGCCATTTTAGATAGGGCATAGATGAACTCAGATATGCAGGCAGACATACCTTAATCAGTGTTCCAACTGTTGTATATTGTGTAACCTCTTTGTAGATAAGAAAAGATGGTATATGAGAGCCATCTATCTGGCACTCAGCGTGAAAGCTGAACAAGAAAAAAATCACTAAAAAGTAACCTCAGAGCAAGCAACCCCCGCAAAATAAACATTACAGAAAATAAAATCTTGTGAAGCCATAAAACCATTATTTATCCTGTTCCTAGTAAAACTCCCTGGTTATGTATTTTTTTATAGTTTTGTCTTAGCATGATGTTGAACTTTTTTGATTTTGATATACCTGACCTTTTAGAGACTTCACAGCTGCTATATTTTAGTCATGTTCCTTAGGGTGCTCTGATTTGCTTAGTGAAGTAATTACTTCTTTCTTCATCCATAAAAGAAATAGGCATTTAAGATGCTTGGATCTATACCTTACTTAAATGCCTCAACAAGACATGTTATAAATCACTTAGCAGTCATTTAAGATCTGCTTAACAGTGTAAATTGTATTAACCACATTGCTTGTAACATTCCCTGCAGTTTAAACTCATGAAACTAGGAGATTTGCAAATACAAATAGGAACAGGCAGACACTCCAGGCTTCAGAGAGTCCACAGGCTGAATTAATATATCAAGGACAGGCTAAAAGAGAGCCACCAAACATTAAGCAACTGGCTGTATGGTGACACAGTGACTGCACCCAGTTCTCCCTTCGAGCCCATGAACCTCCAGCATCATTCCTACTAGGGCTGGAAGGGACCTGTGGAGGTCTCCAGCTCAACCTACTGCTGAGGGCTGGGCCAGCCACAAGGTCATATCAGACTGCCCAAGCCTGGCCCAGAAAATTTCCAAGGAGTAAAAATCTACCATCTGTGAGAAATAAAGTTGTGTTTTTGCAATAAAAGTTGTTTTTGCAGTAGAAAATCCGCTAACCTTGCATATTCAAAAGTGATTGTGCAGGCATGACAGTAGCGTAGCAGTGGGGAGTATGTTAAGCAGATAAGGGGAAGGTCCCACTGTCCCAAAATAAGGAGGATAGCTAAGAAAAACAGGATGAGCAGTATGAGATCAGTAAAAACAAAAATCATGGGCCCTCTAGTCATGAGAGAAGAAGGAAAAAAAAAAAAAAAAGGAAAAGGAGAAATTAATGGTTGGTCAAATAAAATTGTACATATATGGTATAGAAAGGTTGTGAACCTGTAGTACTCAGCCAGTGAGGAAACAGGTGTTGGGTAATAGGGAATATAAGATTATGATAAACTTTTTCTGTGTGCTCCTGCTTGCAGAATACATACCATCGCAATCATGAATAAAATAGCTTCACAGAAGACCCTGTCTAAAAAAAAAAAAAAAAAATATTGAGATATTTTGAGATATTGAGATATTGGGCATATATTGAGATATGCTCCACAGGTTGTATTCTATCTTAATTTTTCATTCCTTTATGTTTCTCTTTTCTGTATGTAAGATAATTTTATAGAAAGTGAAGGAGAGTGATGATAAAAATTAAGGCAAATATAACAACCAGCACTGTTTCTTCTTATTGTAATTGTATCTTACTAGAGTTATTCTGTGTCCGCTAATACCCGTATTTCACCTTCCCTGCTTTGGTCTTTCAAGCCATAAAAATTTGTTGCTTGATTGCACAACTAAAAAAAACTAATTTGCTGATTTTGCTTTTTCTTATGAAGGCAAATATGACAAAACCAACTGACAAGAATTTCTTAAAAAGATGTCATTTCTGACTTTCAAGTCATACAGTAGGATACATGTAAGACAATTTAACTTTATTTATAATAAGGCAGAACATGAATGCAGAGCCAAAATCAGAGGTTAGTTTGGTTCTGTAGATGTTTGATTTCAAAGTTTCAAAAACTAAGTCCCAACAGCTGATGAATACTAATTTCTTCATTGGAAGTAGTAAATTCAGACTAAATCTTGTTTATTATTTTAGACTTAGAAAGACATTGAGAAAGGTTTTCAATGCATTAAAAACTGAAAATAACAGAATAATCACTGAAAATTTCTAGTCAAATAAATGATTGATATTTTCTTTTTCTTGTTTGAAAAAACTGTGTTGCATTCAAACTGTCATTAAGTGCATGAAAATAACACACTTTATGTGAGAAGCCAAGAATTTATTCTTAGTGCAATTATAATATCTAATCAGAATACAACAGTTATAAACAGTTATAAATATACAACATGGCATCACCACAAGTCATCAGGATCCCAAAATGTCTGCCAGCAGTTTGACTCTCTCTTTGTGGTTCTCCTAGGTTGGTTTATGAGTCCTTTTGCTCAATGTTTTTAGTTTTTCTATCCCCTTTATTAACTTTAGAATTGATTTTACCTTGAATACTACCAGGTGTGGTTTGTGATTTGTTTGCAGACTATGACTTTTTAGCTCTGTAACCCAGTAACACACTGCAGACATATAATGACTTTGCAAATCCTTAGGTCTGGAGTTTGCAAGGTTTACTTCATCTCAACTTGCTTCAACCTGCCTGAAAATTTGCTTTTGTTTTATTGTCTGTAACAGCCACTTCTACAGTGACTGTTGTTACGTTTACTCAATCTGACTCAGTTTTACTTTTGCTTACGCTTGTATAGTGTACCTGTGGTTACGAGCAGAAGTACAAGCATGGGAGACAGGGCACATGGCCCAGGCTTCAGGGCTATAAATAGCTTAGAAATGCAGACATAAGAGCTGGACAAAGCTGTTTTTAACATTTGTCCCTAGAGAGAACAAAAAATATAATCAGTACACATAAAATGCACCATATGTATAACATGGTTGCAGACCAATGAAGAAAGATCAAATTGCAAAGTGAGTTCAGCAAAGACATAAAATAGTACTAGGTAAATCTTGGAGAAAGGAAAAGAAACCATCATCATTACCATCATACTCCTTATTATGTATTTATTATTATGTATTTACTATTCTGATGACTTGCCATACCCCCCTCCAGACTAAAGACATTTACTTCTGATCAGAGGAGCAGGGAAAAGATGCGGGTAACTCCAGAAAAAGGGGTAGGTACTAGGATGTGTGTACAACAATTTGACCTGTATTATAATTAATTAATATAAATTAATAAATAATTAATAAATAATTAATAATTTTAATAATATTTTTAATATTTAAATATATGTATTATAAAATAATATTTTTAATAAAAATAATATTTAATAAATTAAATAATTATGAATTAAATATAAATTAATAAATAATTAATTAGCAGGGGAGCAGGATGTGGCCTTCGCTATCCATGAGGAAATGGTTGGCGACCTGCTACGGAGCTTGGATGTGCGCAAGTCGATGGGGCCGGATGGGATGCACCCGAGGGTACTGAAAGAACTGGCAGAGGAGCTGGCCGAGCCGCTTTCCATCATTTATCGGCAGTCCTGGCTATCGGGGGAGGTCCCAGTTGACTGGCGGCTAGCCAATGTGACGCCCATCTATAAGAAGGGCCGCAGGGCAGACCCGGGGAACTATAGGCCTGTCAGTTTGACCTCAGTGCCAGGAAAGCTCACGGAGCAGATTATCTTGAGGGTCATCACGCGGCACTTGCAGGGCAAGCAGGCGATCAGGCCCAGTCAGCATGGGTTTATGAAAGGCAGGTCCTGCTTGACGAACCTGATCTCCTTCTATGACCAAGTGACGCGCTTGGTGGATGAGGGAAAGGCTGTGGATGTGGTTTACCTTGACCTCAGTAAGGCTTTTGACACAGTTCCCCACAACATTCTCCTCAAGAAACTGGCTGCTCGGGGCTCGGACTGGCGTATGCTTCGCTGGGTTAGAAACTGGCAGGATAGCCGGGCCCAGAGAGTTGTGGTGAATGGAGTCAAATCTGGTTGGAGGCCGGTCACTAGTGGTGTCCCCCAGGGCTCAGTACTGGGGCCGGTCCTCTTTAATATCTTTATCGATGATCTGGATGAGGGCGTCTAGTGCACCCTCAGTAAGTTTGCAGATGACACCAAGCTAAGTGCGTGTGTCGATCTGCTCGAGGGCAGGAAGGCTCTGCAGGAGGATCTGGATAGGCTGGAGCGATGGGCTGAGGTCAACTGTATGAAGTTCAACAAGGCCAAGTGCCGGGTCCTGCACCTGGGGCGCAACAACCCCAAGCAGAGCTACAGGCTGGGAGATGAGTGGCTGGAAAGCTGCCTGGCCGAGAGGGACCTGGGAGTATTGGTTGATAGTCGGCTGAATATGAGCCAGCAGTGTGCTCAGGTGGCCAAGAAGGCCAACAGCATCCTGGCCTGCATAAGAAGCAGTGTGGCCAGCAGGTCTAGGGAAGTGATTGTGCCCCTGTACTCGGCTCTGGTGAGGCCGCACCTCGAGTACTGTGTTCAGTTTTGGGCCCCTCGCTACAGGAAGGACATGGATGTGCTCGAGCGAGTCCAGAGAAGGGCAACGAAGCTGGTGAGGGGTCTGGAGAACAAGTCTTACAAGGAGCGGCTGAGGGAGCTGGGGTTGTTTAGCCTGGAGAAGAGGAGGCTCAGGGGAGACCTCAACGCTCTCTGTAGGTACCTTAAAGGAGGCTGTAGAGAGGTGGGGTTTGGTCTATTCTCCCACGTGTCTGGTGACAGGACGAGGGGGAATGGGCGAAAGTTGCGCCAGGGGAGGTTTAGGTTGGATATTAGGAAGAACTTCTTTACTGAAAGGGTTGTTAGGCATTGGAATGGGCTGCCCAGGGAAGTGGTTGAGTCACCATCCCTGGAGGTATTTAAAAGACGTTTAGATGTAGAGCTTAGCGATATGGTTTAGTGGAGTACTTAGTGTTAGGTCGAAGGTTGGACTCGATGATCTTGAGGTCTCTTCCAACCTAGAAATCTGTGATAATTAATTTTTTAATGGTATGATGTAATGTTTAAATGTGAAATAATGAAAATTCTTTAATTCAACTGCTAAGATTTTCAACGTATTAATAATATATATTTTTGGTTGCATATATGAGCTGTGCCGATAATAATATTAAATACTAGGAAATAGTTTCTGATATCATTCTGTGTCCACTTGCCCGTGTAAATTTTTATTTAGAATATTTAAGCTGAATAATTACACATTATCACTATAAACTGAAATGTAATTAAAAAAAAAAAAAAGTTACCTGATTGTTAGACTTGTACTAACAACAGCTAAAATGTGATAAAATAGCCGAGACCAATACAAGCACAAAGAAATTCTGTGTCTGCAGACCTGGGGCCCTCTACTAGTAACAGTAATTACTATATTTAAAATTGCAGTATTTATTGGGCTACAGAAGATGGTTGGATAAAGCATAAAGATGCAGAAGGAGAGATGTTATAGTAAAAGTAACTGATAAGGGGAAGAGAACAGAAGGGATGAAAGCCACACCTGGGCTGAGCTCTTAGCCTTCCTGAGAAGAGGGGATGCTTTTGAGTAACCAAATTCAGCATTAAGGCAGAGAATAATACAGAGAATAAGCAAAAGCCTGATTGCTGTATAAGGCTTCTGCTGGGCATTAAGACCCTTCTTCATTTCTGGTCACATTCTCAACAGCAATCTTACATTTTATCTAATTAATTTTAAATGTAAAATGCATAAAGAGTCCTTGACATGCAGTTCAGACACACAGTCCATCCCACCCCCACTCTCTCTCCAATTAAACATGACAAGGCACCCATTTTGCGAAGTGCAAAATTAAGTTTTCTGGTTTTAATTGGATATATAATTAATAACATGTAAATGTTAAATTCTAGATATAATTAAACAGAAAGAATAGCACAATCAAGGGCAACTCCTACATAGCCAATTCCACGACTTGTTCCATCTTACACTATTCATTGGATTTGCCCTAAATTCACAAATAATATTAGTTAACACTGCTTTTTTTTTTTTTTTTTTCTAATTGAGACATAGTTTATCTTTTTTTTTGGGGGGGGGTATTGGCTGTAATAATAATATATCTATATGTAAATAAAAATTACAAGAATGACATATATATTTAAAATTTTGTTTGGATTTTAATATCATCTTTTTTTACAATAATATTGTGAAATATTATACCAATTTATTTTAAAATATAATACAAAGTATTATATATTTGGATGTATGTGATTATATTTATAAAATGCCGTATTTTTATAGAGAGATTTTAGATTAAAGAGTAGGCAACAACATGAAAAAGGAAACTTCATTTTTTCAGTATACTTATTAATTAAATATATTCTACTGATGAAGTGTATTGCACTTATGCAGGGGTGGCCTTTGTGAGAAAAGCCCATAAGCAACCCCATGTTAGCTAAGACCCAGCTCCAGCTGGCTCTAAAAGGGACCCGCCACTGGTTATAGAGCTCAGCCAAGGAATGATAACTGGTTGTGCCTCTGGAAGAGCAAATTTAAGAAAAGGGGGAAAAAAAAGCTGCACAACATCAGTTGGAAGAGAGGAGTGGGAAAATGTAGAGAAAACCAGCCCTGCAGAAACCAAGGTTAGTGAAGAAGGGCAGGAGATTTTCCAGGCACTGGAGCAGTAGTTCCTTTGTGGCCTGTGGAGAGGCCCCTGGTGGAGCAGGCTGTCCCCCTGCAGCCCACGGGTCCCACACGGAGCAGATCTCCACGCTGCAGCCCGTGAAGGAGCCCCCGGTGGAGCAGGTGGATGTGGCCTGGAGGAGGCTGCGGCCCATGGAGAGCCCCCGCAGGAGCAGGCCCCAGGCCGGAGCTGCAGCCCATGGAGAGAAGCCCACGCAGGAGCAGGGGGTCTGGGGAGAGCTGCCACCTGTGGGACCCATTCTGGAGCAGTCTGGTCCTGATGAATGCACCCTGTGATACAGATCCATACTGGAACTGTTCTTGAGGAACTGCTGTCTGTAGGAAGCCCACATAGGATCATCTTGGGAAGGATGGCATCCCATAGGAGGGACCCCATGCTGGAGCAGGGGAATAGAGTGAAGATGAAGGAGCAGCAAGTGACGAAGTGTTCAGGACTGACCACAACCTCATTCCCTTCTGCCATTCGGGGTGAGCAGGTAGAAGTGTGGGTGGGGGGAAGGTGTTTTTAGTTTGCTTTTAGTTCTTACTGTTCAAATCTGTTAGCAATAGGCAATAAATTACATTAATACCTATTCTGCTGAGACTTTTTTGCCCATGATGGTAATTGGTCAGTGATCTCCCTGTCCTTATCTGTACCACTGAGCTCTTTCTCTACATATCATCTCCCCCTCTTCCACTGAGGACAGGGAGTGAGAGAGCAGTACTGTGGAGTTTAGCTAGTCATCAGTGTAAAACCACCACAGATAGGCAACATGCTTAGATTCCAATAGCCTTCTCTTAATTTAACATTTTAATAAACTTGTCCATATTATGTCATGAAGTCAATGAACAGTAAGTGCATTATATATATTCAAAATTTGTCTCCCTTTTCACAAAAATGGAACATGCATAATGCATTAAATTATTTTTTGTATTCCTTGAACTTCTTTAGTGCACACGGCCATAAATTTAATTATCCTGTATTCCTGCTGTGGAAATTACACTGAACATCCCAAACACACAGCATATTTAGGGTAGAGGATTTTGCATTTTTGAGGTGGTTTCTTGGTGACCTCAAGACTGTCTAGTTCTGTTCCTATTAGAACTGATTTATAGTTCTGAATCAGTACTATCTTACAAAACTACAAGGAACCCTAGAAATCAATCTTTCTGGAAAGTGTATCACTGCATTAAAATCTTGATTGAAGAAAGTGTTTATTAGGTAGTTAAGTACATCTGCATGTGTGTATGTCTATGTGTATATATAAATATGTATATATACGTATGCATATATACATATATATGTATAAATATATGTGTTTGTATACATGTATATGTGTGTGCATGTATAAAAACAGAGAAATAGTTTAACAATTTTACAGAGGAAAATAAATTGCATGTGTATGGTGAAAATGTACCATATATCTTAACACCATAAAGTAGAGTAAAAAAAAATCTTTAAGTCATGACTCTGTTGGGCCTGAACATTGAAGGACATATGCCATATTTTTCCTTATCCCTTTGTGTTACTGGAGGAGGTAAAAGAATAATCTCAGTGCTGTTTCTGTGGAGCTTTTTCAATTAGTGGGAACTAAATCATCTAAGAGTACTAGTAATGATTTGTTAGATTGGATTTTTCTCTCTCTTCATCAGCAGTTCACATTCAGAATGGCATGGGCAATGAAAGTGAGGTACACACTACTAGAAGTGGATTCCTCTGAACAGAAATAGACCTCTGAAAAAAACATATGGGAGGGTTAATTGCTGTTGTCTATCTACACTGTGACTAAATGCTGGACTTCAGTCTCTCCGTCTGATAACATATGAACTTTTATCAACCATTAAGGTAGTTAGAATGTCCTGAGAAAAAGCCTTAGTGTGAAAATAAAGATGTGGATATATTACTGAAGCTTATTTTTATTTTACCCTATTCTTGGGCTGTGCGTGATCCAGATACTTAGCAAACGTTGGAATAATCTCATGCTTCTCTGTTACACAAGCTTGTAGCTATGGAGTTATTCATATCTCTGTTTTTCCTCATTAGAATAAGGAACCTCGAATCTCAGCCTTTCAAACCTTTGTGCTATATAGCAGGCATTATTTAAAATTCTTACTTTGCCCCATTCAGATCAGTAGTATATATACCAGATATATAAAATATATATTCAGATCAGTAATATATATAAAAATACCTCCCCAAATCCCATAGCGCAGGCTTTAACCAATGAACCAATATGAGTCTTTTCCTCTGTCTAGTGATAAAGTTCTACAGAATGGTACACTGTTAGAAGTAGATAAAAGACAAACAAGTATCGAAGGGGTCAAAGCAGTCAAAAGGTATTAATAAACTGATCATCTCGAATTTATTAATATGAGAAGGCAAAATAATGGAAAGACTTGATCTAGAGGTTTTCAGTTATTCCAAGGTTTTCTTCAGCTTCTCTGTTTTACCAGCTTGAAATTTTTCATTCTGAAATGAAAAATGTCTCAATGACATTTTGCTAAAAGACAATCCGCTTCTCTGAAGAGCTCCAATATTCATAAATTTGTATAATCTAATAAAATATATGTTCTTATGATGCTTATGTCTACTAACTGATTCTATATGCAAAACTGAAAGCTTTTGCAAGTTTTGGCTTGAAGCATCTTCTTTATCAGGATGATGTTATTCTTCAAGAAACATGTTCTGAAATGAACAGGGCTAAAAGAAATAACCATATTTTAAGGATAAAAACAATAAAGAATCTTTAGTGTAAAATATTAATTACTTAGTCAACAAAAGAGACTCTTAAAGGAAAATAACAACCCCCAAAAAAGGCAAATTAAAACTGAATCTAAAATACAGTTTTATATACAATATGACAAAGTTAGTCTTGCAACCCTAGCATAATATACTTCAGCACTTCAACACCATTTTTATTAGACTTTGTTAGCATTCTGTGTGCAGAAAGACCATGTATCTAACATGAATTCCCCGTTCCAATGAAACTGCATTTAACACTTCAAAAGAAATCTAAAGATTCGCTTTTGCAAGGGCACCAACAGCAAAAGTTATTCTGATTTCAGCAGAAGCTCCATGGATTGAATATTTTAGGATTGTATCTTAAAAGCCAGGATTAAATATTCAATAACTTTTACTTACTCCAGTAGCTTTTTCAGGCTAACATTTTTATCAAACTGTATGTAATGCTGAGCAGCTCTTTTCATGGTGGTCTGTAAAAACAGATTGTTTCCTCTTCTAATTAGATTTTCATTTGCATGAAGAGAGTATCTTTGATTAGTTGCATTTACAGCTTATTTTTTACCCCAGCCTTCTGTGAAATCATAATCATTTTCATAGCAATAATTTGTGATATCACAAACAGAATATTATTAATTCAAGTAGAGATGATGAGCTGTTAAGATCCTGTTTTCATTCAAGATTCTTGGCCATATGGAAAATAAGAAAATGGGTTATATAAAACTGCACGGAATCAGTAGATACTGTCTTAAGAGCACTGAAAAATGACATTTGCCAGTGCTCTGTCAGAGCAGGTGTCATTACTTTTAGCTTCTCACAGACATACCAGTAGGTGTTTCAGCCTTGTTTTGGAAGAAGCATACCTGAGAAGGGGTGAGAAGGCTGTTGATTTTCTTTGTTCACCAAGTAAGGGTGACACAGAGGCCAGTTATTATGCAAGAATGACATAGCTTCTTCTAAAACTCATTTGATGAATCACTGATGAATCATTTTAGAAAAGAGAAGCTAATATAATGTATTGGGAGAGGGATATCAAAACACTTGTATTTAGAAATTCCAATTTGCTACAGTACAGGTGCATTTGAGCACTCTTTAGAGAATGCTTTGTTTATAAACAATATAAACATTTTATTTAATCTGTTCAAAAAAAAATCTTTCACACACATGAGTCATCTTAAATGTAAATGGGATTTTTATTTTTTAACAGCTCATCTCTTCAGCTTGAATTTGTAATCATGTCTGTGGTAATGTTTATTGCTGCTATGGCCTTTAATTTTGAAATAACATATACATTTTCTACTATTGAAAGGTATTTTCATTGTAGTATTTAGATTCTGGAATTCTGACCTCTTTTTGGTCAAATATTTTGATTCATTTTGTTTACCCTTTATGGTCACCTTGTTAGACTTAAAGATGCTTCCAGCAGCCCTCAATGAGTAGAACAGTGGGTTTAAAGGAATTATGTTAGCCAAGGTCTCAAAGTCTATCATATTGTGTCAAATATCTAATATTATTATCAGTATGAACCACATCATGCTTTTCACAAAAATAAACAAATAAACAAACAAACAAACAAATAAATACATACATAAATAGATCCTGTAACTGATTAAATAAGGGTCAGCACTCTGCAGCTTGTTCATCTGTACCATGATTTTAAAAAGTACTTATTCCCATCAGAATTATAGATCCGCCACATTTCATGAAAGTGCTACTACCCATGTAGAGCCAAGCTATAAATGCACAAGTAGAGAATATTTCCTATTCATAGAAGTGTATGGGCACAAAATCAAAAGCAATCAGTTTATGACAGCTCTACAAATTACTGTTCATCAGGTTACTTACAAAGGACCATATGTGTACACTTAACTCACCCTAACTTTCAAGGTACAATGCATTACCTTAAACTAATTTTATGAGGATATAAATTTTAACTTACCTTATGGCAAGGTTAAGAAGATATAGTCCTTTGTAGTGATAAGGCAGCTGAATGGTATCTTGTTAGAAGGTGGTAATTCAGCCCAGATTGATTAAAAGAAAAAAAAAAAAAAACAGCTCTTCTCTTATACTATAAAGTTTGACTTTTGTTAAAGGTAATTTTTATTGATCTCAGTGATTGAATATGATAAATAATATCTTTCAAAAAACTGATGTTATTCAAGAAATAAGAAAGTGGAAGCTTTACCACTTGCTATCTTCACTGATTTCCTTTATCAAAAGTGTGTTTGTTATTTCTAACTTCACTTGACTTTATAATTTCAAGCAATTATTCATTTTAAACATTTCTCTATCAGATTTAAAATCCAAAAATTCACTGGAATTTTCTTCCCATTAAAATACTTACACATCATTTTTAGTGTCTGAAGACTACATTGTAATATATGTAGTTTCTACAATAGTATCAGACTTAGAAAAGGAAATCTCTTTTAGAAATATTTTTTCTTTTATCCTTCAAATATTAATTTGAGGTGCATGTCTTCAGCTCTATTTCACCATTAAGTATTTTTGATATGTTACTAGATATTGGCTATAAACTTCAACTTACTTCAAAAGTAAAGAAAATTGAAGATAATAAGAATGCACATAACACATATAAATTTGGTTCTAATTATAACCAAATTATGTCTGAGCACAAAGAGCTGCCTGCCTGAGGACTGTAACCAAAGAACAACTGTTATTCTCCACTAAAGCCTGCTCTTCCAGGCAGCTACAAGTTTTATTAATCCATGCTTAATCTCCCGCCTTTATTACAATGACTGTGCCTTCCCTCAGAATGATAGCAACTAAGTGAGTACGCAAAAATGTCATGTTACTTCCTTTCCATTGTACATCATATAATTACATCCAGCTCAATAAATGTTCACATATTTAATAAAAGTGTACTTGGGCACATACCTAAGAAAAAGCACACTACAAGAGAGACCTGTTCTTACCATAAAAGAGCATGCATGCAACATAAAAAGAACAACTTTTTCTTGCTTTATTGGGATATAATTAAGTCTAACATCCAATATTTCAATATAAGTTCACTAATTCACTAATTATAATATGTTTGGTTTTTATGTTGGACAATGACCAATAAACAAAACCGTAGCAGTAGAGTACAATTTTATTGATTTTTGAGCTTTCGGAGCTCTGGCAAGTATTGGAAATGTAGATTTTTTTAATATACTTTAGATATTTCTTATATTCTTGAATTGCTTTATAATGAAGTAAATTATTTAGCAGAGTGTCTAGAGTTTTGAAAACAAATTTTTGAAAACAGCCTTGCCTTCCAGTGTCAAGAGACTTACATACAGTGTCACTAGAGAGAGATTTGTAAACAAATGTTTTGTTGATTTTTTTTCTTTTTTTCTGGCATCAAACTGAAAAAACGAACAACAACAAACCAATGTTAGCTCTTCCCCTTAACAAATCCTGTGGCATTCTCAGGAAATGTGAAGAAAATACCTAATTCTGTGATTATGTAAAACATCTGAAAGCCTACATGTGAATGTCATCACACATCTTTCTATTATATAATAAAATAACAGACCTCGAAGTATTTTACAGAGATTGATGACTTACAAGTAGCTATGAGCTATATAATATTGTAGGGTGGTGGTGTTTATGTTTTTTTCAGAAAGTGAGAGTTATGTGTAGAATTTTTTTCTGAAATTGAACTTAAAAAGTAGTGAACGTCTGTTTCAGATGACATTCATGATATGCACTAGCTTTAGCTGAAAGGCGAATACAGAGAGAGTTCAACAAGACAACTCAGCACAACACATATAACAATTTACACATCACAGAATTTATCTTTCTGTAACACAGAGGATAGCTACAATACCAGAGTGTTGGCAGTCATGTTAACTGAAAACAATTTACAGATATTCTGTGAGGAACAGGTTATGGAAGTTACATAAGAGATCTTGTTTCAGGTTTCTGCAAACCACATAAGCCTCAGAAAATGGATCATTAGGAATAAGCAAAGTAGAATCAATAGTACAGTAAGCCCTGCAACAAGGTCAAATTTTATATTTGTAAGAAATGACTCAGAAATCAAAAATAAAATGAAAACTCAAAGATAATATTTTCTAAACAAAAAATGAATGCCATCTCAAATATTTTATAAATTTTCTGTGTTTAGAGATCCTACCATTTTTTAGTATTCCAAAATTTTCCCAGTCTAGTGGGTCCTGTTAAGAAAAAAAATAAATAACTGCTGTTATTAATAACAATAAAAACATGGATTTTGGTTCTTTTACATTGAAACCTGTACCTTTTATTATTTGTATGAATTAATAACCTTTTGGAAAAGTTTCAGTCACTCATTTGCAGTCCCTGCACACGTTACAAATTGATTAACCAAACTACCCACAAATGAAGTAATAACAATGAACAGAGAATAATTTATGACAGTATATGAAGTAGCAACTTGTTCATCTGAACTGTTCAGGGAGGGGAGGGGAGGGGAGGGGAGGAGAAAAGGAAAAAAAGGAAAAAAGGAAAAGAAGAAAGGAGATTCAGTGACATTTGGCTATTTAAGCAAACAATCCACAAACACGGTTTACATGACACTTTATCTGTGCAATTAATAATTCATCCTGTCTTACTTAACAAATATATATATTTTATATTTTTTTAACAGAACTATTAAGTTTAAAAAAAAAGAGCAAACAATAAACACACAGAAAGGTCTCTGGAGTGTATATTGATTTGGTTCACAGAACATGCTGCTAGCAAACAGGCATTCCAATGGCAACTGATTCTATGCTTACATTTTTAATGTTCTTAGAGCTACTGGAGGTTACCAACTGTGACCTTAGATTATGGTACTTCTGCTTGGATTTCTGAAAAAAAGCAGTTATTTATTTAAAAGGTTGTCCCTACAATTACACTGTCTTGCATCACACATTAGCTGTGTGCAGCATTTCCTCATGCAACAGAAGGCCTCCTTTTAATTCAAACTTGCCAGTTAGTTTGAAACAAAATTATATTATTTTTTATGCATGTTGGACTATTGATTTCATAAATTACTCTCTGAGGACTGGCTAGGCATTCACAGAATCACAGAATCACAGAATCGTCTAGGTTGGAACAGACCTCCAAGATCATCTAGTCCAACCTCTGTCCTAACACTAACAAGACCTCCACTAAACCATATCGCTAAGCTCTACATCTAAACGTCTTTTAAATACCTCCAGGGATGGTGACTCAACCACTTCCCTGGGCAGCCCATTCCAATGCCTAACAACCCTTTCAGTAAAGAAGTTCTTCCTAATATCCAACCTAAACCTCCCCTGGCGCAACTTTCGCCCATTCCCCCTCGTCCTGTCACCAGACACGTGGGAGAATAGACCAAACCCCACCTCTCTACAGCCTCCTTTAAGGTACCTACAGAGAGCGTTGAGGTCTCCCCTGAGCCTCCTCTTCTCCAGGCTAAACAACCCCAGCTCCCTCAGCCGCTCCTTGTAAGACTTGTTCTCCAGACCCCTCACCAGCTTCGTTGCCCTTCTCTGGACTCGCTCGAGCACATCCATGTCCTTCCTGTAGCGAGGGGCCCAAAACTGAACACAGTACTCGAGGTGCGGCCTCACCAGAGCCGAGTACAGGGGGACAATCACCTCCCTAGACCTGCTGGCCACACTGCTTCCTATACAAGCCAGGATGCTGTTGGCCTTCTTGGCCACCTGAGCACACTACTGGCTCATATTCAGCCGACTATCAACCAGTATTCCCAGGTCCTTCTCTGCCAGGCAGCTTTCTAGCCACTCATCTCCCAGCCTGTAGCGCTGCTTGGGGTTGTTGCACCCCAGATGCAGGACCCGGCACTTGACCTTGTTGAACTTCATACAGTTGACCTCAGCCCATCGGTCCAGCCTATCCAGATCCTCCTGCAGACCCTTCCTTCCCTCGAGCAGATCGACACACGCACCTAACTTGGTGTCATCTGCAAACTTACTGACGGTGCACTCGATCCCCTCATCCAGGTCATCGATAAAGATATTAAAGAGGACCGGCCCCAGTACTGAGCCCTGGGGGACTCCACTAGTGACCGGCCTCCAACTGGATTTGACTCCATTCACCACAACTCTTTGGGCCCGGCTATCCAGCCAGTTTCTAACCCAGTGAAGCGTACGCCAGTCCAAGCCACGAGCAGCCAGTTTGTTGAGGAGAATGTTGTGGGAAACGGTGTCAAAAGCCTTAGTGAAGTCAAGGTAGATCACATCCACAGCCTTCCCCTCATCCACCTAGCGTGTCACTTGGTCATAGAAGGAGATCAAGTTCGTCAAGCAGGACCTATTCCTTCAATGAAGCAGGAAGGGTGTCTATTTCTATAGTCTTTTAGAGAGATGTTGAATTAAATGTGCTTCAGCAGTAAAGAAGTAGATAATATGATGGTTTTTCAAGAAAGAAAAGTTAATCTTCCTCTTGACTTTTATGAAGTCACTTTTTATTTTATTGGATTGCACGTATGCATATACTTGTATACAATTTAGTGTATCTGATAACAAACCACACTTGACCTATATGAATTATAGATGCAAGAAGAAAAATAAGCAATCAGTTGATTAATTTCATGTGTGATGCATGCAAAGAAATCAGCTGTATCTCAGATCTCGGTTTCATCTAAAGACTGAAAATATTTATTTCAGTGAAATTTCTATCATATTCACTAACCGGGGGGAGGGGAGGGGGTGCAAGAATGTATCATATATACCTCTTCTTCAGTTAAGCAAACCTTAATAAAAAGAGACGCCAATTTGATAAAAAGTCATCATATTAGTAGTTTTATTATTTATGTCTGGTACTATTAAAGACTGTAATCTATGCTTTTCTTACAATTATTGTGCCATGCTTCAGCTAACAGCATTGTGAGCTCAGAATATAACTTTATTATGTAACCATCTAGAATTATTTCCATCTAAAACTTATTGATCCATCAAAAATGTACTCCTGGAACATACACTGTTTACTGAGTTGGCCATACTTAGTATGATAATTTTTTTCCACTACCTTTGTGAATCTCTGTGGTTGTACTCTCCATATAAGGAAAAAAATAAGGGGAAAAGGTCAATTGACTTTAGATCTGAATCAGAAAAGTGAACCCAGTGGATGTCAGAAATATTCAAAAGGCATCTTGAAACTACTCAAAAAGACCATTTTATATTCTAGATTTTTTATAAGTGTTTCATATTTTCAAGTTAAGCAACAGAAATTCATCATCTTTCCAACATGAAGTCTTTGAGCTCTTACTTCAAATTTCTCACTGAGAAAATATTTTGTTGTTAAAGAACTTGGGAATGCTAGATGTTACTCTTTTCTAATACTTTCCAAAATGAAAGTATGGGCTTTACTATCATCTACTTACAGGAAAATATATTCACATGAGAAATGTATCATATCAAAGAAAGTACATTGGCTGCCCCACAAAAATCTTTTACATCTCCTGTATTTGACAAGACACAAGAAATTACTAAAAAGACAGATGATATTTATAGGACAAATACAATTGTTGAGTCTTCAAATAAAATCTGAAGAAATGTAGGTATTATCAAACATAATAATATAACCTATTAGCTCAGGACTGACAATGTACTTACATGGACCTGAAAATTAATTCACTTCATAGGCCTAACATGAGGCCTTCCATCTTAAAAAGGAAAGTGAATGTGGAGATGATGGTTCTTGTTAAGCAATATCTCTTATCTCTCCATTTTCTGCCTTTTTTTCATGATCTTTTCAAAGGTTTTACTTTCCTTTGTTTTTCTTTTCTGTCATGATTCTGGCTGGGATAGAGTTAATTTTCTTTGCAGAGGATCACACAATGCTGTGTTTTGGATTTTCTGTGAAAATAACCATGAAAACACAATGTTTTTAGTTGTTGCAGAGCAGTGCTTACACAGGGCCAAGGACTTTCCTGCTTCTCATGCTGCGCTGCCAACAAGGAGGCTAGGGGTCCACCAGGTGCTGGGAGGGGGCACAGCCGGTACAGCTGACCCAGAGTGACCAAAGGGATATTCTGTACTATATGGCGTTATGCTCAGCAATCAAAGATGGAGTAAAGAATGAGGAAGAGTAGTTGGGGACGTTCAGAGTGATGTCATTTGTCTTCCAAAGGAACTGTTACAAATGATGAGCCCTGCTTTCCTGGAAGTGGCTGAACACCTGTATGCCAATGGGAAGCGATGAATGAATTTGTTGTTTTGCTTTCCTTGCACATGCAGCTTTTGCTGTACCTACTAAACTGTTTTATCTCAACCCATGAGTTCTCGCACTTTTACCTTTCCAGTTCTGTCCCTCTTCCCAGCTGGGGAGAGTAAGTTGTGTGACGCTTAGCTGCCTGCTAGGGTTAAACTACAAGGTTTTCTTTAACTAATCCTGAAGAGTATTATATTGCTCTTACCTTCTTGTATTTTTAAAAGTTAAACCAACTAGGTATTCATCAGCCTACACCTTCATTACTTTTTGTGTATGCGGCACACATTTCTTTGAGTTACCTTCTCCAATTTCACACTAAATTTTGAAAAGAGAAACAGTATTTTTCATGTATTGTTTTATGACAAAGAACGTTTGAATGATTTGGGCCTTTAAGTACAACCATAACATTAATATAATTTGCAATAAGAAAAAGATATTAAGAATATGACCATAGTTCCTCCTTAAACCTTTTCCTCCACTTCCTGTTTGTAAGCTTCATATATTGTGTCAAGCAAAATTTATACTATATTCTGCAAGACAAAGATTTACTTACATGAGTAAGATGATGGCAAAGTAAACTACTTCAGTCATTAGAACAGTTGAGAAGAAAGGAGCTATTGCTCTGCATTTTAGATGGCATGTATGGCATGGTATGATGTGTTTAAAAAAATGTAAATAGATGGCCTTCGTTATTGCTAGCATACTAAAATGAAGTTGATAGAAATAAATAAATAAATAAAACCCTTGGGCTTAAATAGTAATTCATTATGAGTGACTAAATGTATCTTGAATAAATGTCTTCTAACAAGCATATGTATAACTACAGCTAGGTATTTACGTATATACATACATAGAAGTGTTAATAGGTAGACCAATACCTACACACTGCCTCGTAGTAGCAATCTTTTTGCTATTCAAGACTATAAAGTTCTGTTGGCGTATTTCAGTGAATGTAGGGAAAAAGCTGCTAAAATTTATGGAAAAGCCCATACATATTCTGAAAACTTCAGAACAGAATTCCAGTTCCATTCTAGAAGTAACACTGGTCTGTTTAGCGAGTGATATTTTTAGAAAGGAGTGAGGATGGTTCTTCCCTTGAGGAGTCATTGATGAAAAGAGCTGTAGAATGCCTAGTCATTATTATCACTTTAGATTCAGCAGGTAGAATGCATCCAACATAGATAAAATGTACAAAAGTATTAATTTACTTCTGTGGTTATCTGGGATGTACTGAAAGAGTTTTTCAACATTGCTCTGTTTCTGCATAGAAATTTGCACATTTCATTAGATTATTACTGTAAATATTCCACTAAAAACCTCAGCTATTGCAAAGGATAGAACAGCTTAAATAACAGATATTCTATCTTTAGCTCAGTACCCCCTGTATTATCTCTTATTTGCTTCAGCCTTAGCTCCCAGCAAGTAACACGCCTTTATTCTATTAATGTTACATTGGTCCCTAGTTTAATCTCATAAAGAAAATTATACAATCTCTATATACAATGGATTCAAGCATCTTCTGCATTTTAGGTATTGTTTCTTACTTTCTACAAAAGTTCACACTTAGCTGACATTCATTACATGGTATAACATTATGTTTCTGTTTAATTACAAAGCAATAGTACTACAAACTGCTGTTCACTCTGGAAAGTAGTAGCTTTATCTGAATTCTAAGTCATGACTTCTGTGAATTCAAGACAAAAGAACATATCAAATTTCAAATTCTGTTCAAGAAGCAGAGTAAAGAGGTCTCATGAAATATACATTTAAAGAAAACCCTGTTGAAGGAAGAGGGGGGAGATAATATGTTGGAAAAAAAAAAAAGTTTCACTGGTTGAGATAAGGTAATTTAATAAAGGGGAGAAGAAAAACAGTCGAACAGATGAACAAACAGAAAAAAAAAAAAAAAAGAAGAAAGGGCCAAGTGGAAACAAAGAGAGAGAAAACTACTATTCTCTGTTTCCCATCAGCAAGTAACATTTGGCCATGTCTTGGCAAACAGGGCTTCAATACACAGTAGATGTTAAGGAGGACAGATGTTCATATCGATAGCCACCCCCCACTCCCCCCAACCCCCACCCTTCTACCCCCTTCTCCTTCCACCTTCCCAGCTTTTATTGCTAAGTATTGCATCACACAACCATAAAAGGGAATATCTCTTTGGTCAGTTTAGGTCAGCTGCCCTGGCAATGTCCCCTCCCCACCTCTAGCACAGTTCCAGGCTACTGGTTTTGGAGAGTGGTTGGAGAGAGTCTTGATGCTGTGTCAGCACTGCTCAGCAAAAGACAAAATATCAATGTGTGTGATATCCACTCAGTTCTAGCCACAAGTGCAGAGTGCAATACTATATGGGTTACTGAAGGGAAAGTTAAATCTATCTCAACCCAGTACAACCTCCACCCCTTATTCCATATCATTTGTGTCACCCTCAGGTTCCACATACTTTAGTATATTTGTATCCTCTGATCACTGTCACATCCAACACATATATGCATACATTCTCATCACCACTATTCCCTGCCCCTTAACAGATATATAGATACTACCTTCCCATTCCATGAGCCTCTTCCAAAATGTCAACAAGAACTGGCAATGACTTAGGTCTTATCTGCCAAGGTGGTCGCGCAGGTCAGGAGAAGCAGCATGTTGAATTTTTGGATGCCAACAACAGCTTATCTGGAGTCATTACTGCACTCACCTGGTTCCTTGAGAAGCTGACCTGTTGTTTGTTCTGCAGTGTCTTCCTACAACATACAACTCAGATTACAGGTTAGTTTCTCACAACGTTAAATCTCCTTGAGGCACACACCAAATATGCCCATCCTTTCGCATCACCCACCAAGTGCACACAGGTCCTGGGGAGAAGACAATCCCAGAAATGCGTTTGTTTTTTCCCAAGGTACAAGCAACCCACAGTGCCTTCCCCAGCTACTTCCCTGCATGCACTGCCAGGGACTTCATCTCTCCTGACACTGTGTAGCAGTTTTGTTTCAGCAGGACCAGGATGGTTGTCATATTCCCTGGTATTAACTAGCCAAGTAGCTTCAGCTAAATTTACATCCCAGTGTTTCCATGCCCCTATGGGCATGTACACAATGCCCATAGCATAGTCTTTAATAGTCCATTGTATCTCTCAACCTTTCCAGAGGCTTGTGTGTGATAGGGGATGTGATACACCCAGTCAATGCCATGCCTATTGGCCAAGTTGTGCCTCTTGGGTACAAGTTACCTCCTCACATACTCCAAAATCTCTGCCTTCTGGCCAGTCTGTGATCTCTTCCAGGATTCCTGGGCTACCCTGCTTGGACTGGAAACCCAACCCCAGTTGGTTTTCCCCATTTGAGCTCATTGAGTAATTAATGCTACCCACTTACTCCATGGCTCTTCCATAAAGGTGTGTGCTTTTAAAACACGTTTGCTTGTGCTAGATTAGTAACATTTCTCATAGTTATCATTTCTATATAAGATGCCATCTGAATCCTGACCTACTGAAAGTAGTCTCTTGAGTAAATGCAATGTGTTACAGCATTTTAATAGGGATAACAGAGGAGCAGAAAAACTTTAAAAAATATAGAGATAAATACAGATTGTAGTACAGACACTCTTAGACCACATGCAATAACAGTAAACCTCTTTAGCCAATGCTTCTATGTAAAAATGTAGGAGCAATTTAAGGATATAAAACATGCCTGATTGAAAACTTTGATGGGGAATAAAGTAGCTGCTTGTTAATTATATCCCCTTGAAAATATTACTATTTTTAATATCATTTTTATATTGTACTGAAAGAGTTCAGAAGACTTTCTCACTTGAATTACATTTCTACTAGCGTTAACAATATCTATAGTAAGAACTTTATTTGAGAGACAAATCGTGTTTGTACTTGTGTCTTCCTTCATAAATTTTTCAGTGTTTTGTCAAGCCATTATAAATCATGCTGAAATTCTGTTTTCTGCTGCAGTCTCTGAGGACAAAACTAGTGAGAAACAGACCTATCATCAAGCCCAAGAAGCAGCAGGTGAAGACACATCTTTCACCATTTTATTTGAGTTCTAGAAACCTTCTTTGTGTTGTTGAAGGAAAATTGCACACCCATCCCCTCTAGAGCTTGATACACAGAAAACTTAATGATTCGGCAACAGTTGCTGCTTTTTGGCAAATGTTGTTTTTGTACTCAGTAGAGGTGTTAAACAGGAGATTTTTAAAACTACACTCCACAATGAAACAAAACCACATCATTCAAAAATGTGTGTGGCAATGAGAAACTCCAACATATATTGAACTCTGTGGCATCCAGTAGTTCAGCAATTAAAAAGTTGGTGGGTTACTCAGAGGTTCAAAAGCCAGCCCTGCTTTCATGCAGGAGCTGGGAGCAAAGACCCAAGTATCACATCTTTTTTTGATAATAAGAAAACATAATTATCCACCACTGGATTTTTTTTCTCTGATTTTAGTTTCATTTCTGACTTCCTGTGAGTTCTTTCCCAAATACAATACAGTTGAAAGCCTGTCATTATACATACAATTTTACTTACTGTTGACCATCATTTTCTGTTGGAAATGTTTCTCATTCATTCCTGTTCATGGTAAAAGAGAACTGAATGATCTTTCATTACAGATAAGTATGGCTGTTATCTAATGCAAGTATACAACTATTACCTTATTCAGTATATACAGCACTGTTGCAGAAAGAAATTAAGAAAAATGGATTGTCGTGGTCAAGCTGAGTCAGAGTAACATGACTGACAAAGGCTTTTCAATGCAGTGCTCATCTTTCTGATGTGCAAGATATGACTTTCTGATGTACTAGATATAGAACTTCAAATTGTTGTACCCTATCTGGCAAAATGAGTTTATGATTGATGTTTTGATGTTTCCTTTGGTAAACAGAAAAATGCATTAAAAGGTTCAATGAGTTTATAAACACTCTTCAGGCTGAGATGATAGGTTGGAAGAGTCCTAAATTTTTCCTTAAATGAATATTTATCCATAAGAATATACTGTCCACTCAAATGTAATAGTTAGGACTCTAACTAGCATCTATATGTTAGTGTTAAAACACTGTCGCACATACTTGGTTGTTGCTTTAAGCAACAATGTGTATATTTAAAACAGGAGGGATTCTTTTTTTTTTTTTGTAATTTGATTTATTAATCACATACTACATATTTTCATTGTATTAATTTGTATTCTATTTAAGACAAGAATGCTATAACCAATTATAAATAAAAAACATTTTTTGAACATTTTTAAAATACTTATTAAAGAACTTTTTATTTTATTTTTAAAAAAGGCTTATATATATATATAATATGGAAAATATCAGCCAGTTACAGCCTAGCTTCTTTGGCCACCTTGCTGGGATCATGTTGATTTATACTAGTTAACTTATCTAGCAAATTTAAATATTTAACTAGCATAAATCAGTATGACACCATTTTACCTTAAGGACCTACATTACTTTCTATCTTATGAAACTTTGCAGTAAGTAGTAATTAACAATGTACTACTGAAAAGATAGATTTTGATGCACTTGATATGAAGATGCTACAGGCCAAACCTATGTACCTATGGTAAAATAAATCTTATTAGTGTCATTTTAGATGGCAAAGTCTGTCAATTAAGACAGAATAAAAATGCGCTTACACAAAACAAACAAACAAAACCACAAATGAAAACAAGGTAATAGTATTTTCTTTTAGTTACTGCAGAATAACTTTGTATTGAACAAGTGAATTGTGAAATCCCATTTACACAGAGTAAACCTTTATATGAAAAATACTCATCTGTACAACACATTGTAGAAATTCTATATTATCAAAGACAGCTTGAGCATAACTAGCTAGTTCTTAGCACTTTTAATTTTTTACATATTCTGCTCCATTAAATTTTCATCTCATGTGTAATACATCTTCATTTTGACATTTTTGCATAGAAAGGTCATTCTCCTTTCATTTTTAGTCATAACTGGGTTATGGTACACAAAAATGTATGCAGTTTTGGCCTGGTTTAAGACCCCTGAACATCATAATTTGGTCCAGAAAAATCTAGCTGAACTCTGAGCCTGCATCTATAATATATCTGAGTGAACACCAATGTCATAGGAATAATTGTTTATGTTGCTTTTATTTCTTATACATATGCTCTGGTAAATTATTCAGTAATAGCTATCTCTCATTAAAATCTACGCTTAAGAACTACAAGTGCTGGATAATTTGATTTTTTATTACACATAAACTTTTTTAGTATTTTGCTGTTTTATAAAGTTCTCCCTTATGAGCATCAGCCTCACACTTGGAAAAATAAATAAATAAATAAATAAATGAACGAATAAATAAAAGATGCAATACTCTCAGTTTTACAATGTTAGCTTCAGGCATTTAAAGCAGAAGGTTTTTCCTTAGGTCCCTTGTGGAAGCCTTTTTCCTTTTTCACTCTTTTTCTTAAAACCATTTGAAGAGATTTTAGCCTTGATGAAAATAGTGATAGTCAAGGAAAGAGAGTTTCTTCTATGATTAGAGCAACTATACAAAGACTTTAAAAATAATGTAGACTTTAAAGTACTGAATTTTCCCAATGAATTTTCTCCTCATTTCATATGTCAGTATTTAACTCTCTAAATGCTGTTCATTTAAAGTTCCCATCATTTTTTTTTTTCTTTTCCCCATTTTTGGAAGTAAAAAGATCACTGCTTATTTGGATTCCATTTACACATCTAGCATTATCAACTTCAAATTCATTGAGGAATTTATGGTCGCCTTGAATTTGGAATGTCCTTTCAATTTTCTACTATCAACCATCATAAATGTTAGATTTGCACCAGTAGAACCTTCAGAAATACTAATATTCATAACAAAATATCCAAAACTTCGTGAAAATGCATGTTTGGTTGTTTTTTTTTCCTAAACCAGGAAAAAAAAAAAAAAAGAAAAGGAGAGAGAATTCTGCATTTTTCTTGCAGTGGTTGTTCTATCTCCTGCTGAGCCTCACAATCAAATGCAAAAGACTTTACATGGATTCAACAAGGTTCAGAAGAGATGTTCCACTATCAAATTGGAGGGCAAGAAAGCATTGTGGAAGAATATAATAGAGGAGTCAAATAATCGTTCTTCATTCTACAGAGTGATAACAGAGCTGGTCCATGACTAGCATTTGTTGCCCTAAAGTTGAAACAGAAGCAACTTCTTTGCATCAGTCTTTATTAGTAAGACTAATTGTTCTTCAGGTACCCAGCCCATTGAGTTGGAAGAGAAAGACAGGGAGCAGAATGAAGCTAAGTGGAAATGGTTAGTGACCTACTACACCACCTGAACACACACATATCTATGGGACCAGATGGAACTTATCCAAGGGTACTAAAGGAGCTGGCAGAAATGGTCATCAAGACACTTTCAATAATTTACCAGCAGTCCTGGTTAACTGGGGAGGTCCCGGTAGACTGGAGGTTGTCAAATGTAACACCCATCTGTAAGAAGAGCAGGAAGGAAAATTCAGTGAATTACAGGCCTGACAGTCTGCTCATAGCTTGGATGAATGTACTGTTTGCTGTGTAAAAAAAAAAAAAAAAAAAAAAAAAGGCTGGATGGCTAAATCCAAAGGGTCACTGTGAATGGAGTTAAATCTGATTGGTGGCCAGCCATAAGTGATGTTTCCCAAGGATTAGTATTGGGGCCAGTTTTATTTAACATTTTTATCAGTGATCTTGATGAGGGGATTGAGTGCACCCTCAGTAAGCTTACAGATGGTACCACATTGGACAGGAGTGTTGATCTGCTTGGGGGTAGGAAGTCTGTGCAGAGGGATCTGGATAGGCTGGATCAATGGGCCTCATCCAACTGTATGGCATTCAACAAGGCTAAATGTCAGGTACTGCACTTGGGTCGTAACAACCCCATGCAGCAGCATAGGCTTGGGGAAAAATAGCTGGAAGGTTGCCCAGAAGAAAAGAACATAGGGATGCTCGTTAACAGCCAGATGAACTTGAGCCAGCAGTGTGCCCTGGTGGCCAAGAAGGCCAATAGCATCGTGGCCTGCATCAGAAATAGTGTGACCAGCAGGGCTAGGGAAGTGATTGTCCCTCTGTACTAAGCACTGGTGAGACTGCAGCTGGAGTACAGTGTTCAGTTTTGGACCCCTCAAACAAGAATGATATTGAGTTGCTGGAAGATGTTCAGAGAAGAGCAACGAGGCCAGTGAAAGAACTACTAAAGAATACTTTTCTGGAGAAGCTGATGGAACTGAGGTTGTTTAGTCTGGAGAAAAGAAAGCTAAGGGGAGACTTCATAGCTTTCTACAACCACCTGAAAGGAGGTTGTAGCAAGAAGGGTGTGACTCTCTTTTCTCAGCTGATAAGCAACAGGACAAGAGGAAACAGCCTCAAGTTGTGTCTGGGGAGGATTACATTAGATATCAGGAAGAATTTATTTCATGGACAGGGTTGTTAAGCATTGGATAGGTTGTCTAGGGAAGTGGTAGTGTCATCATCCCTGGAGGTATTTAAGAGATGTGTGGATGCAGCACTTAGGGACTTGGTTACTGGTGGACTTGGCAGTGTTAGGTGATGGTTGGACTTGATGATCTTACGGGTCTTTTCCAACCAAAATGAGAATATGATTCTATGATATACCCTAAACTGCATCCCTAACATTACCTCTTCAGCACTGTTCCTGTGATCATGGAAAAAGCCAATTAATTTCTTGCTCAAAGGCAAACAAGGATCAAATCAAAGAAAGAAAGCATTAACAAATCAAAACCTTCCTCTGTAATTTAACGTCATCTTCAGATTTTTTTTCCTGGAAAATAGTACAATTAGCCAGAAGCACATGTGCTGTTCAGTGAGGACTGTAACAAGTTATTTTAATTTTTCTGTGATTCAGATCTCTTATTTTCATCACATGAATTTATAAGAGTAAAGAAATCTTTGTCCTACTAGTGTCCCCCAATTAGTTAAATTAGTTATACATTAATACATCCAAACCAAATTTCAACTTTTTACACCAAACACAGAACTCTTTACTCCACTTTTCTTTATTTCTTCTTCTACCAGAATTTTACCTGAGGAGAGTAAAATAAAAATAAAAATCCTTAAACCTGGTAACAACTGATCTTACACCAACTCAGTTTGATAAACAAAACACTCAGGTGCTATGTTGTAAATACCTATAACATATATTCCTGAGCTCGCTCTTATTAAATGTTTTTATTACTATTTTCTTCTGTGCTGTCTCACTGTCTATTCTATTTATGAGTGCTGCACAACATGTGCTAATATTTGAAGGATCAGTGGCTGTGGAGGTATAAGATCAGTGTGAGATGAGTGTGCAAGTGCATGCATCTGTTTGGTAATAAACTTCAAACTGGACTGGCCAGCAAGTAGGGGGAGACTTGCACAGCAGGTAAGGTGCCTAGGGTCTGGCCATGGCTGGACTGAGAGAACAAACTGATGTGCACGGGATTTGTGACTCTGTGTGTTTGTGAATCTACAGACTGAGGTTGTGTGACTTTTCACTTCAGTCTTGATCACAGAATTACAGAATGGTACAGGTTGGAAGGGACTTCTTGAGGTCATCTGATCCATTCCCCCCGCTCAAGCAACTTTGAGTAGGTTGCCCAGGACCATGTCCAGGCAGCTTTTGAATATCTTTCAGGATGAGGACTCCATAGTCTCTCTGAGCAACCTCTTCCAGTGCTTGGTCACCCACACAGTAAAGTGCTTTCTGATGCTTAGACAGAATCTTGTGTTACAGTTTGTGTCCACTGCCTCTTGTCCTGGTACCAATGAAAAGAGCCTAGCTCCATCCTCCTTGTGCCCTGCATTCAGGTATTTAAACACATTTATAAGACCCCCCCTGAGCCTTCTCTAGGCCTGATCAGCCAGAAAAAAAAAGAACACGACTGGGCTATTTTATGTGAGTGCTGTTGGTGTTCATGAGGCTGCTGTTCAAGGTAGTATCCTGTCTGTGTTAGTCTGCATGGCTGCCTGTGTTAACGTTCTCTGTGTGTGTATGTGCTCAAAACATTTCCATTTTTACTACCTTTGAATTAGATATGTTAGTTTTGCTTTAATTTGCTTTGAATAGCTTTTGCATATATCCATTAAAAATACAACACAGCATTATTTTCAGCTGTTTGACTCATTATGTTCAGCTGTTTGATTAATCTTTTTTCATGGGAACACAGTATCTGATGGATCAGAGACATATCTGATGGATCAGAGATCCATTTTATCTAATTTTCAAACACTGTTCAATGCTAGGTGTTTCAGTGGCATGCTATGAAAGCTGTCAGACTGAATAGCTTTGTTAACAAAATCATTTTTTTGAAAAGTATTTAGTTATGGATCTAGGATTCTTTAAGGACTGGTGAGAATAGAGATATCAGCTTTGAGCATAGGACAAGAAGAGTGCCCTTCTGAGAAAGCAAGTATGTACAAGCTGAACAGCTACTGCTTCAGTAAATGTTACCAGCAAGAAAGTGTTTCTAGGTTCTTGCTGACAGCACAGGGGAGAGGTGATAGCAGCAATGAGGAGTCCACTTGTCTGGAAGAGAGGAAGAGAAGGGGACACCTTCACAACTGAAAGGATCCAGAGATGTAAGTAATATCTGTGGAAGAGGAAGTGGCTGAAGGGATAAAACACTGTTCCTTCTCTGATGGCCAGTGCTTTAAAATTCAACTTAAAGGCAAATATGTGTGTGTGTGTGTGTGTATGTCTGGAAGGAATGGTTCTTAGTAAAAATCTCAGCAGAGTGCTTGTCAGAATTTGAGCGAGTCATGTGAATGCTCAATACAAGAGACAAACTATGTGAAAAGTATGGACACCAATCAAAGGAGATAAACATGCTTCTTTACCTTGAGAGAGCCTTATGAATGAATAACCATCCAATGATTTAACAGATTCTCTTAGGAGAATAGAAACCTGTGTCTAATCCTAGTCAGTAAAACATAAAAATATTACTAAACAGATATTAGAGAAAGAAACATTTAATATGCCCCAACTTTTTTGTTATATTCAGAAATGTCCTCTTCACTAATCATTTTTTTCTATTCTATTCTATTCTATTCTATTCTATTCTATTCTATTCTATTCTATTCTATTCTATTCTATTCTATTCTATTCTATTCTATTCTATTCTATTCTATTCTATTCTATTCTATTCTATTCTATTCTATTCTATTCTATTCTATTCTATTCTATTCTATTCAGAACCTGTTTCCACTAAATTGTATATGCAATGAGAAGAAATGGACATAAGCACCAATATAATCTGTTAATGTGAAATTGCATCATTCTACCTATGTCATTGAAGTAACATCTATATTCAGCAGCTGAGAAAAATTTTAAATAAGGTGTATTTGCCTTTATATGCACTTGATTTTGATAAATTTTTCAGGTTAAATAAATATTTATTATACTATGAATTAATTACATTGAAAAATTATATGGAGTTTATATAGCATATATATATATTTTTCAATTTATTTTCCATCTTATTCCAGACTTACTCCAACATTTTACTGTGATGAAAGCAAATGAACTATTTTGACTACCCTTTCAAATATTCTACCTAATTTCCAACATATTTTCTTGAAATAACTCTGAAATATCTACACTTAAATTGAACCTGCTCCATTTAACGATTGTACAGCTAGTAAAGGTTCTTTTATACTCAGGTGAGTTCCTTCTCATTTTCTCAACATATTCAATACTTAAAGATCTCATTATTTTTTTGCTTGTAGCCCTTTAGTGTTTCTAGTGCAAATCTGGTTTCTCATTTACTACAAAATTACTTTGATAGAACTTATTGTCTCTATATATACTTTTGCCATAGACTATTAGGATTCAGAGAAGAAACTGCTTGCTTATAAACGTAACAACTTTCTTTAAAAGGCAAATAGACAGAGATGTATCCACTCACACATTCAGTACAACAATAAACTACTCATTTTTCCTTGTTTTTATAATAATGACAAAGACATACATGGATATACACTATGCCTGAAATTAAAAAAAAATTGTAACTGGTGACTGTTTAGGAAAGATAGCTCATACATTTTTAGGAAAATGGAAATCTTAAAACTGTAAAAATACATCAGAAGAAAAATAAAACAACATAAGTTGATGATAAAGATTTTTTTACGTAAGAAATTGTTAGAGTATGGGAAATTTTAAAAATAGTGTCTATGGATATTAATACTATACTTATCTTTTTTTTTTAATTATTATTCTTAATAACTGAAATTGGAGGAATCAAGACAACAGTTCATCTCGTGTATTCAACAGTTCATCTAGCGCATTCCTGAGAATGGGTAATGTTACACGTTTTACATTTTCAAAGAATCATAGAGTCATAGAATGGTTTGGGTCAGAAGGGACCTTAAAGATCATCTAGTTCCAACCCCCATGCCATGGGCGGGGGGGAGTCCACCACACCTTCCACTAAACCAGGTTCCCCACAGCTCCTTCCAACCTAGCCATGAACACTTCAAGGGATGGGGCATCCACAACTTCTCTGGGTAACCTGTTCCAGTGCCTCATCACCCTCTGAGTAAAGAATTTCTTCCTTATATCTCATCTAAATCTACCCTTTTTTAGTTTAAAGCCATTCCCCCTTGTCCTAACACTACATTCCCAGATAAAGAGTCCCTCTCCAGGTTTCTAACAGGCCCCATTTAGGTATTGGAATGCTGTTATAAAATCTCTCTAGAAAGAGATTAAAAAACTAGATTTTAAAAAAAATCATCAAAGAATAGTTCTACAATCAAATGTAGCGTACATACCATGCCAACAAATTCTGCTACTTTCGTGTTGCTAAAGTACCCATCAAAACAATAAATAAGAAGCAGCTTACCTGAGAGTATCAAGCTAAGTAAACAATAGATGAATAGTGGTTCAAAATAGAGCCCACCATCTCGTCTTCATTCATCTTCATCACATTTATGAATAAAAAAAGACCAAGACCAATAGCTTTTGTAGAAAAAGAATAAAAGCATATAGCACCAGCCACATGAACCTAATTCTCACCCTAGAAAATCTGCCTAATCTAGAAGCAGAAGAAAAAAACTAGAAATCAGAGACTACCTCAGAAATAGAGTGGAAAACACAAATTAGTAGTTCTAGTTTATGAAAAAATCTTAAGCACCAAAGTAACACCTGGAGGTAACAATGTTTGCCCATCACTATAGTTACACTAGGGCGAGTATTTTTACTGCAGATATTAGCACCATTAGGACAATTAAATGTGACAGGTTTGCCACCCTCAGTTTCATTGTGGTTTTATTCCATATGCTTCACAATCAAAACACTCCAACCCACTTAACTAAATGGCAAATGATATGACAGGTTGCTCCAACAGGTTTGTTTTTTCCCCCATGCAGTATGGACATATACAGTATATGCAATGTGCATAACTGGAAGCCAAATCTTACTGTGATGGTGGTAAAGCTGCTGCAGCTACATGCCCCCAGGTCCAACCAGTAGTGAAGCTAGACACAAACAAGCCTATATGTGTATGGTCAGTCACACACATTAGAGTCAGAATCAGAGCACTCTCATAAACACACAAAGCACCAGTGGCCTCTACCTGCTCCTCTCTCTGGCTGAGCAAGATGGAGGTCCTCTAGTGAGAATATATATATGCTTAAGTAGAAGGTGGATCCCTGGGCAGCTGTGTTCAGATGCTCAGTGTGCCTAGTGGCTGCCTCTGGATCCCAGTTTTCCCAAGTGCTGAAGTCTGGACATATAATCCCTGAGGCCACAGCCCCACTCCAGCTGCTGGAATAGATATGTTTCCTCCCTCCCCTCCTCTCCTCTCACTATAAAGAGATGCAGCGACAGGGCACAGGGCATGGCCAGAAAAGTATACCAACCAGCACACTGTTGACAAGTGAATGGCTCCCTTCTGAATGAACAAAGAGCTCCTGGCCAAACTCAAGCAGGCCTACAGATGTTGTAAGCAAGGACAGATAGCCTGGGAGAAATATAGAGAAATCATCCAAGCAGCCAGGGATCAGGCTAGGAAAGACTAAGCCCTTTTAGAATTAAATTTGGCCAGGGACATCAACAGCAACAAGAAAGGCTTCCGTAGATACATCAAGGATAAAAGGAAGACTAGGGAAATTGTGGGCCCTCTCCAGAAGGTAACAGGAGGCCTGGTCACCTGGGATACAGAGAAGGCTGAGGTACACCATGACTTTATTGCCCCAGTTTCCATCGGCAAGAGCCCTAGCCACATAGCTCAGGCCACAGAAGGCAATGTCAGGGACTGGGAGAATGAAGAACTACCCACTGTAGGAGAAGATCAGGTTCAAGACCATCTAAGGAACCTGAAGGGGTGCAGAAGTCCATGGGACCTGATGAGATGCATCCATGCATCCTGAGGGAACTAGCAGATGTAGTTGCTAAGCCACTGTCCATCTTATCTGAGAAGTCATGGAAGTCCAGTGAAGTTCCCACTGACTGGAAGAGGGGAAGCATAACCCCCATTTTTAAAAAGGGAATAAAGGAAGACCTGGTGAACTACAGAACAGTCAGTCTCTCCTCTGTTCCTGGCAAGATCATGGAGCAGATCCTCCTGGAAACTATGCTAAGTCACATGGAAAGTAAGCAGGTGACTGATGACAGCCATCATGGCTTCACTAAGGGCAGATCGTGCCTCACAAATCTGGTGGCTTTCTATGACAGGGTTACAGCACTGATGGATAGGGGAAGAGCAACTGACATCATCTGACTTGTGCCTCTTGACGCTGTCCCCCATGATATCCTTGTCTCTAAGTTGGAGAGACATGGATTCATGGATGGACCACTCAGGGGTAATTGGCTCGATGGTTGCACTCAAGGAGTTGTAGTCAACAACTCAATGTCCAAGTGAAGAGTGGTGTTGGTGACAAGTGGTGTTCCTCAGGGGCCAGTAGTAGGACTGGTGCTGTTTAATATCTTTGTCAGCAATGTGGACAGTGGGATCGAGTGTACCCTCAGCAAGTCTGTCAATGACACCAAGCTGTGTGGTGCAGCCAACATGCTGGAGGGAAGGGATACCATCCAGAGGGACCTGGACAGGCTTGAGAGGTGGGCCTGTGAGAACCTCATGAACTTCAAAAAGGCCAAGTGCAAGGTCTTGCACCGGGGCCAGGGCAATCCCAAGCACAAATACAGGCTGGGTGGAGAATGGATTGAGACCAGCTCTGAGGAGAAGGACCTGGGGGCTCTGGTGGATGAGAAGCTCAACATGAGCTGGCAATGTGCACTTGCAGCCCAGAAAGCCAAACGTATCTTGGGCTATGTCAAAAGAAGTGTGGACATCAGGTCAAGGGAGGTGATTTTCCCCCTCTACAGTGCTCTCTTGAGACCCCACCTGAAGTACTGCATTCAGCTCTGGGGCCCCCAGCACAAGAAGGAAATAGACGTATTAAAACAAGTCCAGAGGATGTCCATGAAGATAATCAAAGGGCTTGAACACCTCTTCTATGAAGACAGGCTGAGAGAGTTGGATTTGTTCAGCCTAGAGAAAAAAAGGCTCTGGGGAGACCTTATAGCAGCCTTCCAGTACTTAAAGGGGGCCTGCAGGAAAGCCAGAGGGGGACTATTTGTCAGTGAGTGTAGTGACAGGACTAGGAGTAATGGTTTTAAACTAAAAGAAGGTAGCTTTAGATTAGATATAAGAAAGAAATTATTTACTCAGAGGCACTGGAATGGATTGGCCAGAAAAACTGTGGATGCCCCATCCATGGAAGTGTTCAAGGCCAGGTTGGTTGGGTCTTTGAGCAACCTGGTTTAGTGGAAGGTGTCCCTTCCTATGGCAGGGGGGATGCAATTAGTTGATCTTTAAGGTCCCTTCTAATGCAGCATTTTATGATTCTATGATTCTTTCCTTTTATATCTCCATTTTTGCACATTTTTCCCTCCCCAAACCACCTCAGCCCATCCCTTTCCCTATCATTGGTTTCCCCCTTAAACATCTCATACTAAACGTCTCGCACAATCCCAGGATGCTTTTCACCAGCATCCCATAATGTGCCACATCACTCAGGGCAGGGACCACTCAGTCTGTGCGGTACCCTGTAGAGCTCCCCACATGAACACATAGTGTTGGGTCTCACCTGGCCTGTATGGCTGATGCTCTCCTGTGACAGTGCTGGGGAGGCCAGGCAGGGACTCATGTCTCTGACTGGGGCACTGGGGATCCCCTTCTGCCTCTGTAATCTTCTCTGTGTGTGGGAGAGAAGGAGTCTTCAACATATACTCTAACACAGGTCAGCTCAGATCTCTTTTTCAGGCTGCACAAAAATTATAGCATCATCACATCACTATTCATCACTTTTAGATCATCATTCTCCAAGTAATATGTGATGCCCCTACAGAAAAAGAAGTCAGGGACAGAGCTGGTTGTGAAATGCTCTTCAAAATCAGCACCGACATACTCTTTCTGTAATACTGCACTTGGCTAAACAGACAAAGGGATTCAAACATGATAAATCATTTGAAAATGGAGTACAGAGTGAAACAGATAGGAAAAGGGTCTAGCTATGTTCATGCATACCAAATATCTAGCTGAAACAACATAGCCTGAAACTAGTTCAATAATCTTTCCACCCACTTTCTTTAACCTCCCCCACTCACACCCTCCCTCAGCCTTTGATCAGTGTCTGACAGTAAATGCTATGACCAAAAGTCTGAAATATCTTATTAGGATACCTTGAACACTGATACACATTAATAATAGAGTCATGAATCAAAAATAAGTATCTGAGTTGTGATACCTGTTTATCAGATACATTTAAGTTCCATTTTTGCCTCTCTTTTCTTCACAATTAAAAAATGCAAACACTTGCCACTGAAATCTCCCAACCTACCTACGCCTTTATAACTTTAACATACAACATATAAAAGCCACCAGTATACTTCTTTAGTTTAGTATCCAGAAATATTTCTCCAAATCTGATTATCAAATCTTTCTGCAATGTGAACTGCTTCTGAACTCATAACTGTTTATTAAGGAATATATGACAGGTAGATAGAATGACAGTCTTTTTTCTAGATATTAATGAGTTATAAAATATGTTAATTACATAATTTTCAATCTGAGATTGTAGCCAAGATTACTGATATTTTAGAGGTTTACTTTTTCTACAGCTTAGTGCATAGAATTCCTGCTCAAGCCAAGGAAAATCCTTTATAAAAAATAAGAACAAACAGAGGCCCTCGAGATTTGCCCTCATGGAGATGTTGGAGGATTTATGTATGTAACTCCTGTAAGTATCATGAAGAATAATTAATTATTAATTTTATATTTGTAGTGCTTATCTTCCCTACCATTCCAAGAACCACATGATGTCATTAACACATTAAACATTAAACAATGCAACATATAATACGGATTAAAAGTAATATAAATTATTCACATTAAAAGGTCTTATAAAACAAAATCTGATATGCAATAGAAACCTCATTCCCATAAAGTATTATTTTCATCTCCATGCTGATAAGTAGATGTTTAAGATGATAAGTAGATGTGAAAATCTGCATTCACCAGTGAGGATGCAGTTCAGATTTGCTCAGTGAAGAACCACAGTATATACATTGCATCTGATTATCACTGACTTACAGTTAAGTAACTGAAATGCTTAATGTACTTCTGCTGTGTCTCAATCTAGTGCAAACAGGAAAACAAAGTTCAGAAGGATGTTTCAATCTTCCCTAAAGTTATCTTCCTCATCAGCTCACCAACTTTTCTACCCACACAATCCACTAAAAAACAAAACAACAACAACAAAAAAACATTGTTTTTCTTCTTACTTTAGCACCTAACTACCCCTTCCTGCTTTCTTTTCTTTGCATACTGCAGTAGTACTATTATGACTGAAGGATAATACTTTATGCATCTCTAGACAATTCTCTTTTGTTTATTACTTCAGTGACTTCAGCAGCAATTTCCTACCACACTTTTTTTTTTTTTTTTCTCCCCATTATTTACCTCTTCTCTCTTTTATTCTACTGATACTATGCATTGCCATTTGCTGTTATGGAATTTGGGACTTTAAGTCTATGGAGTCCTGTATGCCAGGTGGAAATCTCTCTTTAAGTATTAACTAAATAATTGAATTTGGTGCAACAATCACAACAAATGTCTCTTCTAAACTTTAAACATTCTACAGTCTCTTGGTAAACTTTCACTGTACAATGTTGCACTGGATCACTTGCATGCACGAGCTTGTTTGGAGCTACTTATGTATCTCAACAAAGCAGTGCACTGAACAGAATAAAAAATGTCATCTCTGGTCTTGTACCACAGGTTCTCAACTGCCAGATCTAAGGGGTAATACAACTAGTGTTCAGATTTTGAATGTACATTTGAATGTATACCACTAGATTTCTAAGGAGAGGGGAATTGAGATCTAAATTCTGCCTGACTGTACCACATCTTACTGAGCCTGGTCTCACTGCACTTACCATGTAAAAAGTCATTCCACTTGAGTAAACAAGTCAGACACTTCTGAATTTCACATACCTTATAGGATTTCCAAATCAACAAATTCAAACTCTGCTGACCAGATAGAAGAACATTAAAGCAATGACAGCTTTTGCTGAGAATGTCAGTTATCTAAGTCCCAAACAAACACAACTACACACCAAGATCATCTTGACTGATCATGACTGACACAATAAAAATTAATTTAGTCAGTAAGATATGCAAAGTCTTATAGAGGTAGATCAAAGCTGATTCCTTGAATTTCACTTGAAAACTAAGTGTTACATAGCACTATATTTAAGTCAGGAAATATTGCATAAAATAGAATTGCTTTCTCTGTCATGTCTACAAACAGATTTCAGATGTGGTCTCTAGTAAAATGTAAGGAATATTTAATAGGAAGATAAAATAACAGTTAATTGTGATAACGAAACATGATCTCTATCTCCCTGTGAACATTGCATCTGAGATTTTTTTATTACTATTATTATAGTTATTTTTAATTTATGAGTGCAAGTGGATATTCTTGAATATTGTTAGTATCCAGTTATCTTGAACAGAGCTATTTTGTTCCAGAGCCAGCTTAGAACCTGATTTATGAAAATTTAACCTAAAAAGCAATCAGGAGGAGATAGGTATTATGACCCTTTTTTCTCTCCAGCTATTTCCATCAGTGTATGTGCTTTACTGCATCTTTGTTTGGGCTGCATTACACTTGATCTTTATCCTATGGCTATACCACATACTGTGAATGTGTCTGTAACATCAGTACACCACATTATCCCAACATTTGTGGAATGATCTTTGCCTCCCTCACTCCCATCCAAACCTCATTCTCAGTTTCACCTGTAAAACTTTTATCCTCTGATTAAGCAGAAGTAAGGAGTGAAGTGCCACCTACCTGGTGACAGCACAATGTCCTCCTCCTCTTTGAGAATTCCTTTACAGGACTCCCAACATGTTGAAAAGCACATGTGAGAAAAAATGGAAGTTTGGGAGTATATTTATAATACCCTCCTACTATTTCAAGGCAAGAGAAGAATGTTAGGACTTACAGACAGACTAGCAGGCTGATCAGGGTCATAGTTAGGTCTAGCAGAATCATATCTGGATATATAACCACCTAACCTAAGATATAGGAATTTAGAAAATTCTGTGTTCTGTGTTAGATCAGGATGTTAAAAATGCCTGTGTGATATGAGTGAATGAGATTTATATTCTAAATCAAGTAAACACTTTTAAATATCACTGCCTATGTGCTTTAAACATGCATACATATGGCATCTGTGCTTGCAAGCATTTGTGTATCATATTATTCATAGTATTATTTGTCACAGAAGACCCCAGTGCATTTCTAAAAGTAAAGCAATCAATCTACCTACAATTAGAGTGAAGTTACTTGGGAGTAAAATGTAGGAGTTATTTAACAAAATACAGCTACCTTACACAAAAGTATATGGCAGGGAATGAAGAAAAACAAATCCAGTTGAAAATGTGGGAGGAATTTGTAATGTAATTATCTAAACTTAAAATTCATCTGCTTTGGCAAAGTGAACAGGGAGCTGTAAAAAGGGGAAATGTGAATAACAATTGTAGTATACTCTTCCATGAAACTATTTTGGTGCATTTATTTCTTAGAGATTCTGAGATGAGTGCCTGCTTACAGATATCATAACTAAGGCATCACAGCATTGTTTAGCTTACTAAGCATCCAGCAATAACAGCACAAAGGAACACCAACACTGTAAGGACTCCAATGCACATTTTCCACTAGTGGTACTGATATTCATGTGCCTGACAGGTCAGAAATTTAAGTATCTGCCCATTTCTGATTTCAGCACATTTTATAATTCCTGGGAGTATTTAATCATAGTGATTGACTTTATGGTCTTTGCCAAGTCACTTTCATCCTTGACTGGTACCCAAATGATCAATAAACTTGACCATGCCAAAAGAGGGGGGAAAAGAGAGAAAGCAGGAGAGAGGAGAAAGAGAAAGAAAGCAGGAGAGAAAGGGAGAAGAGGGAGAAAGGAAGGAAAGGGAGGAAGGGAGGAAAGGAAGAAGGGGATGGGGAAGGGGAAGGACAGTAGGGTGAAGGAGAGGAACACTATAAAAATATGAAACGTAGTATAATCCACAGCCTTAAACCAGAATCACTCAAGAGGTTATGGGAGGCTAGAATTTAACAACAAAACAACCACAATAAGAATGCAACACTACAATGCTCAAAGTTTTTTTTTTTGTTTGTTTGTTTCCTACAAAGAAATTCAAATCAATCCCTAGCATTATTATATCAAATCTGACTTCGCCTTAGGAGCTTAACTCCTATTTTTTTAAATGCACCCAACTTACCTGGAAACCTAAGGGTCTTTCAAGTTAGTAGGAATTTAGCTGCAAAAATCTCCTGGGAATCCTATTTTTAACTAGATGGGTTTCTTTGTTCATTCTTAACATGTAACTGATTAGCCAAAATTTCTTTTTCAGAAGTAATGAAGATATCTCAGAGCTTAAATCTTACTGGAAGTAAAATAGACATAAGCTCTAACAGTATGTCTCCTAAATAAGTTAGGTATTGAAGTACTGAGCGATGTAATGCCTGCATTAAAAAATCAATATATATTTATTCAATATCTATTCAATATCTATGTCTTATCCCCTACAACTGACAAAGCATTTACCTCAAATAGATTTGATCTGGAAAGTGTTCCTGGGGAAATAAAGACAGAATTTTATTGAAAACATATACAAAACCTCAATACTGGAAGTGAGCTTATCTGGGCTATTCTGAAAGCACAATTCTCTCTTCAATTTTGAAACACTTGGAAAATGGCTTCCAGTTACATGTATACATACATACACAAATGTACATATATCTATATAGTAAAGAGTGATACACTGGAATTTCTTTAAAGAACACAGTGGTTTTTACCCATCCTACATTACCTAATGCACAAACTACTGAAATTTTGTCATGAAGTTGGAAGTGTTGTTGGGTCCTAATGTGGCGGTGCCCTTAAGAGCAGCACAGGGCTTATACCATTTGTGAAATCACTTTTCTGAGCTGCTGCAGAGGAAGGAAACAGGCCCACCAAGTTTTAATTTCATTAGTCACTCTCCAAATATAATGTGTCTACAAGAGCAGGCTGTAGACAGTACACGAGGTCAGAAAATACATATCTTTGCTTCTCCCCAGTAAACAAACCTGTATGGATCCAGTGGGGCTGGTTAGTGTCAGCATTTGTAGCTAAAGGTATTATTTCCTCATGCCAGCTACACACAGCCTTACAGTTACAGAGATGAGTTCAGCCAGCCTTATGTGAGGCCAGACTCCATTAAATGCTGTTGGCCTCACTGAAACAGAGCATGGACATAAATAAAGGTGGAAGATATGTACTGTTCCCCGCAATACCCACAAGTGAACATACACACCGCTATGCAAATTTCCTCTTTCACTTCTGTGCTTTGAGAGTAGGGGATGAATCATGGCCCTTCCAGATTCCTCCAATCCTATTTTATGTGGTCCTGTTGCACTACTGCATATATATAAAATCCTTATACAGATATGTTCATACAAATTCACATCTGCACCTACCAATACATAAAGCCTCAAACAGGACCCATGTGCCTGTTGACAACTCCTAATCAGGGCATACCTTTCACACACACACACAGTACATGTACATACAAAAAATACACACTGTGCAATATGGGGAAATGCAAACCCCAGTATGGTCACAGACAAATATCCACGCTTCATGACTGTCTGCCAAACTTCCGAGTTCATATGTATGAGCTGGCACTTCACTTTAGGTATCTGTGCACTCATATGCATGCATATGTACACATATACACATACACACATAAATACTACACACATGCACACAGGTGCAAGACAAAGCATATGTGCACACAAAGGTACAAACATGTTGGCATGCATAAGACATGCACTCACACATATAAACATACACAAAAAATAAATGTATGCACGGATGCATGCACACATACACATGGTTATACGTAGACACATACTGGCATGCACATGCACATACAAAACACATGCTCGCACTCACGCATACAGAAACACACAAGGACACAAGTGCACATTCAAACGCAGTCATACATACATACGCGCACCAATACAGATGCACACAGAAATACAAATGCATGCACACACATACACACACGCACTGACAGGCACACACGCACACCCACACACACTCAGCACGACAGCACATACATCACACAAACACACCCACACAGGAACACATGCAAACACTCACGGGCGCATAGGCAGGCACCCAAACACACACTCACCCCCACGAAGAAAAAGGAAAAAAAAAAAAAAAAAGGCTTTCACAGAAGCACAAACAGGCACACGACAAATACACATGCACACACACAGCATGTACGCCCACGCACCTGGAACACCTCCGCACAGCCACCCGCATGCACACCTCCGTACGCACCCCCCGCACCGCGGGCTTGGCTTGCCCGCCCCCTCCGCCCGATCCCCACCGCGGAGGACACCGCCGCCCCGCGCATTTTGTGCGGCATTTGCGCCCGGCAGCCGAGGGAAGCCGAACTCCCGCAGCCCCCCCGCCCTTCCCCGGGGCTCTACCCCCCCAAAAGCCGCCGCGCATCGCCGCGGCCCCCCCGCGCAGCGCCGCTAGGTGGCACTATCGCTCTTCCTGGCAGAGTCGCGGCCGCACCGCCCCCGGCCCCCCGCTCCCGGCCCGGCTCGGCTCGGCTCGGCTCGGCTCGGCCCCCGCGGGGCTGCCGCCCCGCCTGCTCCGCCTGCGGTGGCAAAGGGTGTCCCCCCCTCCGGGCCGCAGCCCCATCCTTCGGGGAGCGGGGCTGGGCCCGCCGCCTCCCCCCCGGAGACCCGCCTGTAATTAATGCGGAGCAATTAGTCCGCAAATCCCCTCGGAGCAGCACATGCTCCCGGGCGAGGTGTGTGCCCAAAGGCGTGCGTGTGGCGGTGAGAGGGGGTGTGTGGCGGTGGTGGCGGTCACAGCCCCGAGCACCGCACGGGTAATAATGGTAATAACGAGACACTGATTGCGGCGGAAGGGATGAGCCCCGCCGGTTCGGCTCCGGAGTCTGTAGAAACCTCGCCACAGCGTTATTTCCCGAGCCGTTTTCCTAGGCAGAATTGATCCTCTTGGGGGAACGGGGGAGCGGGGGAAAGAATCTCAGTTGCAAATATTGTTTAGAGTTTATTCTAGAGAGCGTCTGTGCTTTAAGATGCCCTTCCGTGGCTCCTGGTGGATGCTGTAAGGAGCCAGGATTGTGGTGGGTTTCGGCTGTGCAGGGAGTTGGGTTAGCGGGGGGGTGGGGGAAGGAAAAGACACGATCGAGAGTAGCTGAGACTTTGTGCCCCCGTTGGAGAGATGGTTGAGTCCTCGTCAAGGTTGCTGTGGTATCCCAGAAACACCATTCACTCCGAGCTGTGACCGCGCACCATCAACAGCAACAACTCCGCTGCGCCTGGCCAAGGAATAGGAATTAGGAGCTCTCAAGAATAATATGAAAGGGATCTGCAGAGGGGAAATCCGTGCAAAGGAATCGAAATTAGCAGACTTTTGGGAAAGGGGATGTACTAAATGTGGCCGGCTGGACTTCATCCTGGTGAAGAAAATGGAGATTAAAAGTGGATTTACATTTTGGAACCTCGTCTTTTTATTGATGGTTTCGTGTGTGAAAGGTAGGGTAGAATTTGAGGGGTATATTTTTAGGGGTCCCTTTGCTTTTGGTCAGGGCGTTTCAAGCTCTCGCCTAATACAAACGTATATTTAAAAATGTGTTAATATGTTATTTTATATTTTTTACCCTGGGTACTTTGCAATGGGAAGATATAAATGATCATGAAAGCGGGGAGGAAAGAAGGAGTTGAATCAGAGCTCTCTTCGGAGATAGGAAATGTATTTGCTTTGCCAGGCTTGGCGTTCAATGCAGTGACTGAGCTCGGGCTCAATAAATATTCTTGCAGTATGCTCAAACGGAGACGTGAGTTGGTTCATATAGCCTCTAACTAGTGTATATTCACGCAAATCCCGTCGGGTGACTTTTTTAAGGTGATGATGTTCGTACTGTGGGGGGATTACCTACATTTCTCTTTTTTCTGTCGAGCAACTGGGCTCTTTGCGGGAATGCCTGTATCGATGCACTTATTAGTTTAACCCGTTGCGTGGGGAAAGTTACGGAGGACCCAGCGTGTGCGTAGCCCTCTCGCAGCCCGAAATGCGCTTCACGCTCAGCTGTTTGTATGCATGCAGGGCTCCCTGACTGTCGAAGAGGTACGTTAGCAATTCAGCCTTGAAGGCATGGTCTGCCGCTGTGTGCAAAGATCGACACCTTTTCTCAGCCCTCTCTTGGTCCCCTTTCCCTGCTAAGGTCTCCTGTGGTCTTTTTTTTTTTTTTTTTTTTTTCCGTCCCTTTTTCGGGCCGGGGATATTTTGCTTCATTCCTGATTCTGTCTTCATGAAAGGAGGGCAGAAAGGAAACCGCTAGTTAGCGGTATGAATACCTCGACTAAGTCTGTGCTTATCGACAGTTAAGGGAAATGATACGCACAGAGAAGAGAAGAAATACGTGGCTTGAATAACGTGCACCTCCAATATTACACAGGCATCGCTAAACGGTGAAGTGCTGATCCCATAACGCGTGCCTTCAGGGATCTATTCTGCAACTCCCCACAGTCGGCTGCCTACCCGAAATAATCTTCTCTTGTTTGTGGCCAGTGATTAATATCTGATTAATCACCCTTTTATCCTACTCCTCATCCTCATCCCTCCTCCCCGCCACACTCGCATTCTCCCAGAATATTTGATAGATATTATCGATCCTCTCCGAGTTTTTAGACTTGCTTATCGCCTACAGAGATTGCCTGCACGGGTGGGAGGGAGGTGTGCTTGGGGTCGGGGGGGGGGGCATTCAAAGGCGTGCCTTCCCAAGCTGGCTCTGCCTTGGATGAAACAGTTTATTGTACGGCTTTGCAGCTGCTTGTCCTCCCCATTTGCATCTCATGGAAAAGATGATTCGTTTTTCACGTGGGGGGGCGGGGGGGTCTCGAGAGGTTTTACGTTATCCTGACACGAGAGCCGAGGCGAAGGGGCTTGCCTGCGATGTTAATGAACATTTTAATTACAGGCAGCTTTCGCCTGTTTGTGTCTATTGAAGCAGTATGCACTCTGCGCTTGCCCCGCTCTTGAGGTCTAGCGATCTAGCCCAGCCCGGGGTTGTGGGGAGCATTTCTTTTCCTGGCTCCCCCTTGCCTTTAAGGCTTTCTCCGCGCCGGGGTGCGATCATTTGCAAGTCATAGACTCGGCGCCTGCGAGGCGCGCAGTGCCGCTCCGCGGCGCACAGCGGGTGCGGTGCGGAGGCGCTGGGGTAATGGGTGGCTCCGGAGCTGCTGCCGAAGCAGCTGCTTTATGAGCACGAGTCGCGGGGCGGCAGCATCCTACAGAATTAAAGGCTCGGGCGGTTCTCCTCGTGCTACGATGGCCGCGGGAGCCGTGCAAGTTTCCACAGCACCTGTTGAGAAGCCGCTTCCCTTGCCCTTGGAGGAAAGGAAAAAACTGGGGGTACCGAGGGCAAAAGCTGGAATGAAGCACCTAAAACATCAAAAAAAAATTAATTTGCAAAAATGGCCTTTTTTCTTCCTGCCCATACACAGTCCCAGAGAAATGCTGTGAAGCAGTCTCCTCCCTAGTGTCAAGACTTCAGTTTCCCAGTTGCTGAGCCTCCCAGTTTCCATAGGTTTCCCTCATACTGGGGGTTCTCTCAGGAACTGGGGGACTGCTAAGTAAGATTTCACATCCTGGACATGAGCTCCTCTAGGCTGCCAGGCTTCATAGAGCTGGCTTAGATTCACTGCAGCACTGCATCTATTTTAGGCATTTATATTTAGTTCTCTCCCCACTCCAGTGAATGAATACATTTTACCTTGATTTACATTCCCATTGTGTCAGCATGCACACCAGCTCCCAGAAACCTTGGCAGAGGCACACAATGAATGAATACTTGCCTATTTAAAACACTCCAGATGTGGGGAGCAAGGTGACTGCCTGGGTCCTACATCTGCCTTACCATTGTCTGGCAAGGCCCTTTCACCACACCCTACCAAAGCATGTTCTAGCACTTATCTTTGATTGCTTGATCACCTCTATTTCATAGTCCAGCACCACACTGTAATACCTAAACTGTTGCTCTTCCAGGCTACTTGCACAGCTTTACTTGGTATTTGCATCTCAGGTCCTTCCTAATTCTATCATCTTCCTGTCACCATTTCTATAGTTTTGATCCACAGCTTTTCCACTGTTCTGTGTTCCAGATGTTAAACTATACCTGGGAGATTATGTAGCCATGTTCACATCTTCCTTGTGTGTGTTCATTTAGACACAGAATTTCTTCACGGTTATCTGAAAATTCATGCCTTTCTGGAATACTGCAACGGCACTTGTGAGGGATTAGAAAAGGAAGAAGCAAGAAAGAGAAAATGGGAGGAAAGAAATCACCAGCTGCTGGAAAAGGGGCGATAATAAGAGATAATAAGGAATTATACCTCTTTAATTATACCTCTTTAATGAAAACCTTTAACTGCTTACACAATATCCCATTATGCCTTGGATCAATCTCCAACATAATCTTACTTGGAGAGACATGCAGTAAAAAAGCAAAGAAATGGCCCCTTTGAAAAATGAGAGAAGGCATGAAAACAACCAACCAAACAAACAAAACAACCCCTTAGCAAGTGCCAACCAGAGTCATTCGTGGCCAGCTGCAGGGAAAGATGGATGCTGCGCTCTTCCCAGCAGACACCTAGGAGAGTTTCTTCCCCTTCCCCTATCCCCCTTCCCCCAGAAGAAATAAAGAGTATTGTTTAGGCATAGGAGATACAAATCAAGCTTGGAGCAGCAGCAAACAAAAACCTTCACAGTCCAGGACAGTTCTTTTATTTGCAAAAATGAAACAAGCTGCTTTAGTGAGCTTTGCTTCCTGGGATTTAGGAGAGAAATCACTGATATCTGCACCCCTTCAGTTTGGCATCTCTCTTCACCAAATGAAATTTAAAAAATGCTTGTGACCTGCTTGCAGAAGCAAAACAGAAAGGAAACCAGGCAAAATGACCGCAAGACTCCTCAGTCTCTTCTGTGTAGTTGTCACTCCAAGACAGAGCAGAGAGATCTGCTCTTTTGTCTGTCTGGCTAAAATGAAGCTTTGCCTCTGCTGTTGTTTTTCTGTTCCCCTGTTGCAGTTGTGACAAGTGAAACAAGGGCAGCTTTCAAAATAAAAGGGAGATGAAGCAGTGAAATTTTAAATGGCTCGTTGACAGAAGACGTGATGAGAAAATGGACAGGATTTCTGAGTGATGGATACCTGGCATGTGGGAATATTTAGCAGACAAAGAGTATACCCTACTTGTTTCAACCACCTTTGCGGTCCCCCTTGCCCCCCATTCCCACCTCAACCCCGCTCTCTCAGAGATCATTTCAGGATCTGCCAACCACTCCCCACTGCTTCCTTGACAGCCGCTTGACTTCTGGGGTTACTGGTGGTTGGCCCTTCTCAGTGGGGCACGGGCAAGGTGCCTGCCGTGTCCCCGAGGCGAATAACAGTAGGTTAATGTTGTCTGCTTTCCAGATGGTCGCTGCATCTCAGTGCATGTGTGTCTGCGTGTGTGTACAAGCACGCAGGGGAGCTGGGAGTCGCTGACAGAAGAAGAGGCAACGTCCCCCTTCCTTTCAACTCCTCAGCACACCCTCAGTTCCTCTGCGGTGCCTCTTTCCCACAAGCTCACGCACATCACACAGGGCTTCTGCTCAGAGGGCTGCGGGCAGCACCTCAGCGAGGATTTTTTTTTTTTTTCCTATGCTGCACAGTTCCGCAGGGTTGCAGACAAAGTTAACCCACCCTCAGCCGCCGCCTTCCCCTTAATTCAGGGCTAAAACAAGGCTCCGCTCTACCCTCCGCCTAGCGCACGGCTCCTCCTCCCCTTCCCCGCGGTGGCAGCGAGGCACACGCAGCCCCCCGTAGCAGCAGGGACCGCCTGTCCCTCCCCTGCCCGCTGCCGTTAGGGACCCGCAAAGGCCACCGGAGGAACGTCGCCTGCAGTTGCCGCTTTTTCTCCGAGAGCAGCAGCAGTCGCAAGGCGGAGCAGGCAGCGAGCGGCGGCAGCTCCACCCGCGCCGCCACCGGCAGCAGCTCCGGCGGCGGCAGCAGCAGCGACACCGGCGGCGACAGCGACAGCGACACCGGCAGCGGCCTCCGTTGTCGCCCGGGGAGACCGTCCATCCAGGGAGTCCGCTCCCTGACACTTCTCTGTCGGAAAATGCCGCTTGGCTTTGCTCTTTTTAGCTCGATGACTGCCGCAAGCCTGTTGTTTGCAACTCTGAGACAGCGTTAGGGTTTCCTTTCTTTTTGTTTGCTTTTGGTATTGACACACAAAAACAGCCCCTCTCTCCCTGAGCTCAGTGAGCCCTTTCTTCGTGGGAGCAGGGTGGGAGCTCCAGGCAATCAATCAGGCTGAAGAGTTACGTGTTGTACCTTCAACTCAGTTATGAGCATTTCAACTTGGAAGCACCAGCCCACAAGACCCAAGGAACTGTGTGAATGTGCTTTAAAATCCTTCCTTTTCCAAAACACAGCAGAAAGTTATAGTCTGTCTGGTTTTATTTGTTTGTTTTAAGTAGGAACAAACCCAGAAGGATGAATTACCCATGTACTTTACTGTTCTTTGCCTCCGACAGTGAATATTAGCAGCAGTTCAGGGAAAGATGAGAAGTACAGAGAGACTGGTACATCATCCCAGATATCAGCAGTCTACAGTTTGGGGTCCACCCGAGCTACAGAGTACTTTTGGAACGTGAGGAAGAGACTTGAATTAACCTGTGCTCCACTCATTTACCTATTCTCTCTCTCCTTCATCCATTTTTTTTTTTTTATTAGCATTTGTACTTTCGTCCTTCACAAAGTTCTGTGACATAGTTCCATACTATTGCATTCCTATGCATCCTCCATCTTATACACTGTGTATCTGACTGAAAGCACTTAATAGTATAGAAGGTTACATTAAACTTGGCTGTATTATACCTAGTGTGTTTTATGGGTTACATAGATCAATACCCCAGATTTAAGATTTGTAATTATTGAATGCACATGGATCTAGTAAAAAGAGATAAAAGTGTAATGTTATTTAGAGATGTTTTAAAAGATTTTGAAATATCCTGTGAGGATGTTTCAGTTTGAGTGATTACAACACCCTTTCAGAGAAAAGGTTATGAAGAATAATGTAGCCTCGTATCCCTTACCCCCACCTTAAAAAAAATAAAAAATAATAAAAAAAATGCCTTCAACACAATCTATCTTATTTTCAGAGGTATTGAATATTTCCAACTCCACCTGGCTCCAGTAATAGCCTGGGGAGCTAGTTAGCACTTCTGAAGCAAGGCCAAGTGAGTCCGATGTTATAATGCTGTGACAGAGAGGCAGAATGAATCAAAGGAAAATGTCTATAAAAAAACCTTACTGTTATATGTAAAATGTTAAATCTATAGAACCTCATAAATTAAATTTTTTCTTTAGACATAGGAAAGGCTTTATGATTTGCTGCAAAAACTATTTTGACTTGTCTCCTAACAGAAAACTTCCATTCTAACTCTGCAGGGTTGTGAAGTCTCAAACAATTTCTTAATTATGAGTATCATTCTGCTGTATTTCTAGATGTAATGATTAAGGTTGAAATGATAGAACAAAGTCTTTGTGAAAAATTAGTTTACCAGATTACTCTAACACAATTTCACAGGAAAGAAACATCAGGGAACAGACACTTTGGTACAAGGTGTTGTTTTTTCTTAGAATCCTGTAATTTAAGTCAGTTTTTACTACATGAGATATTTGAAGAAAGAATATTTAAGTAACAAATCAGACAGACATACATTAAAAGTTGTTATTGTAAGACTATAAAAATTATCATTATGACTGAATATTTTCATGCAAAGGTTTACTGCAAAATTCTCGTTCTTTTATAAGCCTTTCAAACATTGCCTTTCAAACAACTTCTCTGAGGAGCATTTCCTTCCTGGTGAAATTGTACAGTTTTTGTACAAAATAACACTTACCAAAGATTCAAAGGTGAATATTTAGAAACAATCCTGGACTTAAACAGAAAGGTGTGTGATATTTAATGTACAGGATGTCGTCTGTCTCTTAATATATATATATATATACATATATATATACTATTAGAAAATGTTGAATATATGCTTCCTAACATCCAGTTTTCTTTTGGGCAATGGAATGGACAAGGATATTAGACTGTGAGGAAGACTATTTAAAATAAACATGCACTCATAGAGACATGTCAAATTTTTGTAGATATTTACATTTAGTTGTTTACTTTTGGGGAGAAGAGCATATGTATAGTTTCACTGCCTAGTTTTTATGGATCACATAAGTTTTACTATATCTCCATAATCCTTGCATTAGAACTGCTGAATAGCATGTAAATGTCAAAGAAGGAAATGGTAGAAATTCAATCATCTCCTTCACAGGGTCTGAAATATTAGGATGGTTATGATGATAGGTTTAGGCACATTGTTACTCATAGAGAGAGAGCCTCAAAATCTTGGGGAAAGTCATGCAAGGGATTCCAGCGCAACTGCTGCTCTCATAGAATTGTCAAAGAGAAAGGAGGCAACCAGCACAGGTGTATAAAGACAGACATTCCATTTTCCCTCGTGTTCCACAAAATGCTTCATATCATCATGTGTCATATTCATATTGTATCATAGAAATAAAGGTACAGAATAGTAAGGGTAGTTAACCAAAGAAAGATTTCACAGGATGATGAATTCTCACCTCCTGAAGCCTGTAAATAACACAGATTATTTTTGCTATAGGACTAAAGGAATCTGGATGCTTAAGGCAGAAATGACTAAGTAATTGCTTGGATTATACATATGATTAATCATCACTTCTGACCTTGAATTGTATTTTATGTTTCACATATCTTCATCTCTTCTTAGTTTTATACCTATATGTATTGTGGCTTGTTGGATTTAATTCTCATGTAATTGTGTATACATGCAGATGTTCACATACTTATATCATATGCATATATGGAAATTATACCCATATATTTGTTTATCTTATGAATCAATTCAACAAAAACTAAAACATTGTTAGTTTACAAAAGTGCAGGTAACAACTTGAGGTGTATGTGCTTCCTAAGTAATCCATTACCTCTTAGAACCACAGAATATTAAAGTATCCTGAGATGGAAGGGACCCACAAGGATCATTGAGTCCAGCTCCTGGCTCCACACAGGATCACCCAAATATCAGACCATATTCTGAGAGTGTTGTCCAAATGCTTCTTGAACTCCATTAGGCTTGGTTCTGTGCTCACTTCCCTGAGGAGCCTGTTCCAGTGCCCAACCACCCTCTCAGTTAAGAACCTTTTCCTGGTACCCTACCCTACCTCCCCTGCCACAGATTCATGCCATTTCCTTGGGTCCTATCACTATCAGCAGAGAGCAGAGATCAGTGCCTGCCCCTCTGCTCCCCTTATGAGGAAGCTGTAGGCTGCGATGAGGTCACCCCTCAGTCTCTTCTTCTCTAGGCTGAACAAACCAAGTGACTTCAGCTGCTCCTCTACATCTTGCCCTCTAGATCCTTCACTGTCTTCCTAACCCTTCTTTGGGCACTAGTAGGTTTATGTCCTTTTTATACAGTGGTGCCCAAAACTTCACACGGTGCTCAAGGTGAGGTTGCACCAGTGCAAAGTAGAGTGGGACAATAACCTTCCTTGACCAGCTAGCTATGCCGTACCTGATGCACCTCAGGATATTGTTGGCCCTTTCGGCTGTCATGGCACACTGTTGACTCATATCCAACTTACTCTTCACCAGAAACCCCAGATCCATTTCTGGGAGGCTGCTCTCCAGACTCTCATTCCCCAGTCAGTACATATATCTAGGATTACCCTTTCCCAGGTGCAGAATTAAGGACTTACTCTTGGTAACTTTCATATGGTTGGTGTTTGCCCAGCACTCTAATTTGTCAAGACCTTGCTGCGAAGCTTCTCAATGTTTGAGGGAGTCAACAGCTTCTCCTAATTTAGTATCACCTGCAAATTTACTAGGTATGTATTTGAGTCTTGCATCCAGATTATTTATGAAAACATTAAAGAGAACTGGCCCTAAAATGGAGCCCCGTGGAACCCAAATAGTGACTGGCCACCAGCCCGATGTAACCCCATTTACTATAACCCTTTTAGCTTGTCCCATCGGACAGTTGTTCTTCCATTATGTTATGTTTTTGTCAAGCTGTATGCTGTACATTTTGTCCAGAAGGATATTGTGAGAAACAGTATACTTAATCTTACTTTTTTGTGTATTCCCAGTCTCAGAAGTAAGTTATATCTGGTTGCACTAAAAAAATGAAAGAGCAAGTAGTGACATCTAGCAAATGTTAGGAGAAAAGCTTGATTAAAAGATTATTGGTGCTTTTGGTAACACTAGTTGCCAATCCTAGCACTGACAATTGTAATTAACTGACAATTATATATGGAAGCTGATTTAGGAAAGTTTTACCAAAATATAGTTGTTGTTGTTTATAAAACTGTTTTTAGTAGAACCTTCAAAATCACCTTTCAAATATAGAAAAAAAAAAATCTGTGCTATTTTCTTTTACTTTAATACTGTTATTGTCATTTAAAGAGACTGGCATCACATCTCAAAGGTGGCTGTATTTCAGTAACTTAAAATGATACCTCTATGATCGTTATTTTCATATTGAACTGTGATCAAACACAGCTAGTGGATATGTGCAAGTGCAGTTTGGAGTCCTTAGTTAAAATGAACTACATAAATGCAGAGTACTTTTCTTGTTACAATGTACTTTTGAGATATAACTCTCAAATTACAAAACCTTTCCTCCACTATTTCAATCTGACCTACGAGAAATTCATAGTCTACTATATTTAGTTTCCTTGATTTCTGTGTAATTTTCTTTGAGAATTGAAGCTTGATCTAATTTAAACTATTTTTTTTTTCAGAAGTGTAAACTGAAAGTTGCATTTTTGCTTATGTATAGCAGTTTTGATGCAAAGGTGAATGAAAGTTATAAAATGGGTATAAAAGTAGTTTCTAAACTGCCTATTATTGAGCCCATTGAAACCATAGAATGTCTCAGGTTGGAAGGGACCTTAAAGATCATTTATTTCCAACCCTCCTGCCATGGTCAGGGACACCACCCACTAGATTAGGTTGCTCAAAGTCTCATCTAACCTGGTCTTGAACACATCCAGGGAAATCAACAAGAGAGCCCAGAATATGAACTTTGAAAATAGATTTGCTTCTGCTTCTTTTTGTACTGAGTTTTGAATTACATTTTTATGTACATATACTTCATTTGACTTAGAAATACAAATTATAATGGAGGTCAGGTTCTTCACAATGCATTAGAAATTTACAAAAGAAATGTACTTTGGAAAACTCACATTGCATTATAAATATAAAGTTGCAAAAGTAAATTGTTTACTATTCTGTTTAAAGGAAACAGGTTATATATATGCATACTATCAGGAAATGTTTTCTTTTTCTATATTTTATTAATCATCATGTCAGCACTTCTGGGGATCAGTTCACCAGATTCAATGTAATAGTACTATGCTGACAGTGTGTCAGCTGTAGTCCTTGAAGCCACAAAATACTCATGGTTTTTTGTCAGGAGACGAGCTGAATTACAGCCATTTTGCAACCTGTTTTCAGCATTCCTGATTACATTTTTGTTCTCCAGTAAAACATTTCTGAATCTGCAGAAGGCTGCTAATAGCTGCTGAGGAATAGGTAGGAACTGAAAAAAAAAATAGATTTCGGTTTAGAATGCTTTCAAATTTAATTACTAATGCAATTTGTTTTTACTTTTATTGGATTATCACATACACTAGATATGCAGTTACATTTGAAAATGCTAAATAAGCTAGCAAAATCAAGTAAGAAAACCAGGGAATAATTTCCTCATTTATTTTGTTGTATTTATCTACTGCTAGAATGTTCTTTTTAGTTTCCACCATCTCATAGTCTAAAAACATGTAACATATTGAACTGAAATTACAAGAACTAAAATAGTCTAGGGAAGAAAAAAAAAAAGTCCAAATCCTGACTGTTGGAAGGCCCACCTGATTAAACTAAGCTTGAGGAAGGAAAAAGGAGACTAGGTCTTCAGTCACCATACATACTCTGAAGTAAAAACTGCCTTTTTAATGGACCTCCAGATATGTGTGAATTAAACGGGAGCGTGTGGGAACACAGACACACACACAAGCATACATGCAAATGTGTGCACACCAGCAATTCTGATAGCCAGCATCTGTAGCTGTATATGCTATGAAGAAGAACCTATGCTTAATTCATGACTATGTTCATCCTGTGTATTTTCCCTTAAGCACACCTGTGCTCACCAATATTTCTCTGATGAATTTAATCTACTTCAGTCATATGACTACTGCTACCAATCTTAGCAACGCTTTGTGCATGACTTGGGATTTTTAATGAGCACAGTAAAAGAAGTAAGTATAATTCATAATGTGGAACTGAAAGGACAGGATGAAGATATTTTCACCAAAATATTTACATCAATATAGTGCATATCTAAATAGAGAATTTTCATCATTCTGTAGTGAAGTAGCACAATACAAGTTGTACTTTACCAAGTGAATGTTTTTGCAATACTCACAGCAATTATAGGACTATTGCTAAAATTACTAAGATTTTTACAGCATTCACATTATTTACAAAAAATATCTCTTTGGAAAATTGTCCTCTTACAACCAAAAGGAGTTCTCCAATAAGGAGAATTGACTGCTTATTGTTCAGTTTCTTGGAGTGATATTTCATTTGAAAACTAACACAAACATCATCACTTTCCCCTTTCCATATCACCATTCAGTGTATCTGCCACTTTTATTCAGAATTCTCCTTGAATGCTGCTCCTCTCTGTGACTGTGAGCTCTTTTAAAGGGGGGGAATCATTTCCCTCACACAATTCACATAGTTATTAGCTTCAGAGATTTTGATAATATCCCCACTTTACCCTTTATTTCAATCTTGGCAACTCCTTCCTGGGAAAATGAAATACCTCTGACATTTGGGAGAACATTTCTTTAGAGGTTTTTATATATTCTATTTAATGAACTTTCATATATCATAAATTCAACCATGTTCTCCATATAGCAATTATAGACATCTTGTAAGAATGTGAATGTTATTATACTTCTTCAGAGGCCAAATATTCTACCCAAGTAGAGAAATTATTGAGAAAGTTTAATTTTCAACCACTTTATGTGAAAAGAAAAATATAATTGACACTAGATTAAAGTAGCATTATTATGTTTTTCATAGATACAGTGCTAGCAGTCTCATATCCTCTCATGCAAGGATAAGTTTCCTATGACAAATAGGTGAGATATATTTTATTAGCATTTTCATTGTTGGCAGTGGAAAGTTGCAACAATCAACCATATAAGACACAGTGATTTTTATAAACATCCTGACAAACTTATTCTTCTCCAAGCTATTTATCTGAAAGAGCAATGAGCATCAGAATCAATGTTTAATGTAGTACGAGTTCAACAACCTTAGTGACTCCTGCATTCCTGCCTACATCATTTTCATAAGTATATACTTCTAAAAATCCTAAATCTCTTTACTACTACAACTGCATATGTTTGAAATTTGTGTGAGTTTCTGAACTAATTTCAGCTAACTTTAAATTATTACCCACCAGAAAATATAAAAAAATCCCCACCCCCCACCCCCAATCCACCTAATCTCTATCTGTATATTTTCCACTACACTCAAATTTTAGCTTATCAGTTAGCTCCTGGAATTTTTCCCAGTTTATCTAGCTTCCCCTGCACTTCTGGGCTCCCTTTTCAAACTCTCTTCCCACTCCACAAGCATTACTGGAGAAGTTCCAAAAACATAAAGCCTGCAGTAGAATATAGAAAGTTCCCTTCAGTTTATATGTCATTTGTTAAGTCCTTTTGTGGCCCAAAGTAATAACAATCTAAGGTCAATCTGTTAGGAAATTGAATATCCTCCCAGCCTTGCAGTCATAGATTATTAACTTTTTTAGCATGTTCTTTGGAATTTAAATTGTCTGCAGGAAGGCAAGATTGGAAAAGTAGAGTATCGGTTACATTTTTTTTCACATTCTTTAGTTTATTCTCTTTGTACATGACTATTTCTTCATAAACAAAATAATGTAAGGGGTAAACCCTTTTACCTCAATTTAAAGGACCTTTGTATAACATGAATACAGTCATCAAAACCTAACAGTAACTTAAAGATAAAAACCTTGCTTGCATTGAAATAAACACCATAAAATCGGATGGTTAGAACTGAGGTAGTTCTTAGTAAATTTTGGAAATCTAGAATGCATCTTCTCTATTTTTCAAACTCTAATGTATGTAATGAAACTGTTTCTGTAACATGGTAAGGGAAATTTTTCAGATCTAACATCGCTCTTACATTCTTTATTGATGTTATTGTTCTGGAATGGTCAGACTCTAGAGTGTATCTTAGCTATGTAAATACATAAATAAATAGAAAAGGCAAAAAATCACATATTGTGACACAGGGCCAGAATTCTAGGGATTCTGCTACCTGCTTGTTTCAAGATTAATTCTGAACATTTCAGTGAAATCAAGAGAGTCTGCTATATATCTGACTTGTGGAAGTTACTCTTCCAAATTGCTCTCTTTGGGGCCTCTTGTACCAGTCATCTTAAAATGCATTGGCAGCTGAGTTAACACAAAAGTCTCATGTAAAGAGTCAGAGAATCCCACTGATATCAGCTAAGGAGAGAATCTTTTTAGTAGAAACTCTGTCATTATTAAGAAGTCATGCTTGTTAGAATTTCGTGTAAATTTAAGGTAACTATATGGAAATGGATCATTTATTTTAAAATGTAGTGCACATCACAATTAACATTGAATCATCACTGAGGAATCTGCAGAGTTACTTCTGAATGTATTGCTGTACTTTAATGTTATCTGGGGTATGTTTTGTGAAGTACTTTTTCTTCATGGTAATGACTGAATATCCTTTGAGGAAACCTGTTTGGATATATTTAGCTGATCAATCATTTTCTCCTTATCTGTTTCTTCCATGCTTTATTTGCACAAAGTTTATATGCACCATGTCTTTTATACCACACATTCTTGTGCTTTTATTTCACAGGTTGCTTGGGGCTATGTTCCCATTCTTTGACAGGCACATTTGGATCACTGCACATTTTTTTAGGAGTTGTGTCATTTTTCGTGATTGCTCATCTCTTATCAGTATCTTATATATGCCCATTATCATTCATATTTTGCAAACTTGGTTTGTTATTTCCTACTAAATTAATAATATTTTTCTACTTCATGTTTCTGTTAGTGGTTCAATTTCTCCTTTTAGCTGAACAGAGCTCATAGTTATAACACACAAACCCTCCTTTCAATACAGAGGAGTTTATTTAGGATATGACAACTACATAATTTCTGGTACCATACATGAGACTAAACTTATGAAACTGAAAATCTGTATCAGTTGATCTGTAACAGTAACTCCATCAGATTCTTTTCGGCCATACACTCATGGAACTAGAGTCAGTGGATTAAGCTGCTGACCCTCTTCAAAACCTTACAGGCTTTGGTCCTTTCCTGCTCACTATCATATGATGGGAGTTTAAGTGAATTCTAAAACAAATTGTCTCAGATTTTAAGATTACAATCAGGTTTTATTATGGTGTTGGAATACTATTGTAACTCATTAGTAATTTATAAAGATGGCAGGAGAAAGACCAGAGCTGCAAAATGAGAAGAAATTCTAAATTCCATTTTACAACCTAAAGTAAATAATTTGAAAACTTTAGAAGACGAGTCTACATTTTATTAAGAAATTCCTTTATTTATTTATTTATTTATTTATCTAACTGTGATCTGTTCTAGAAGTTGGCAGAAACATAGGAGAAACCCTCAGAGTTTAAAGTTTCTGGCTGATCTCTAAATCAAAAGCAGCTGAGCAGATTTAAATATTTTGTATAAACAAATTTGCATCCAGGCAGCTAATCTGCATACCAGCTTTCAGTTTGACATTTTCTAAAATGATGGAAAAATGCTAAGCCCTTAATGCTAAATGGATTTCATAATGGAAATGCTGACAGACCCGTAATTACCTGTATTGTGATTCTGCTGAAAGCTTCTTTATCTGTCTAATCTTTCACAGTGGAGTTAAATATACAAATTCTTGAAAGGAGGAAAAAAGGAATTTTATGCTGGAAATGCTAAACTGTACCAATTCTGTATTCTCTTCTAGACATTCACGTATGGAGGCAGAAGTGACAAGAAATTATTAAAAAAAAAAAAAAAAAAAAAAGCAGCCCTTTCTGTAGCACTGTAAAATCAACTAGTTGTGTTTAAAAGTTTAACTTAACATCAAATTTTCAGTCTTTTTGATTCACCTTTCTGATAAGGTATGGGTAAACAGATCCATGTAGATCATTTTTAATTTAGCAATAAAGAATTAATTATTGAATAAATTTCTTACTGACATGGAATGGCAAAACAAAAAACAAACAAAAAAAACCAAGCAAAACCCACTCAACAACAAATATATAAAATAATATTTCTCTGCCAAAATACTAAATACTAGGTGTAAATACTAAATACAAAATACTAGGTGGTCCAGACATGCAGCAGAAGTTCCCCTGAGGCCTGTGCAGAGGCCCATGGTGGAGCAGGCTGTCCCCCTGCAGCCCATGGGTCCCACACGGAGCAGATCTCCATGCTGCAGCCTGTGGAGGAGCCCCTGGTGGAGCAGGTGGATGTGGCCTGGAGGAGGCTGCGGCCCATGGAGAGCCCCCACATGAGCAGGCCCTGGGCCAGAGCTGCAGCCTGTAGAGAGGAGCCCACGCAGGAGCAGGGGGTCTGGAGGGAGCTGCCGCCCGTGGGGGACCCGTGCTGGAGCAGTGTGCTCCTGATGGATGGACCCCGTGGTACGGAGCCATGTGGAGCAGTTCTCGAAGAGCTGCTGCCTGTGGGAAGCCCATGCAGGATCAGTTCAGGAAGGACGGCATCCTGTGGGAGGGACCCCATGTTGGAGCAGGAGAGTAATCTTGAAGGAGCACCGGACACAAAGTATTACAGGCTGACCTTAATCACCATTGTGCCCTTATTCCCCTGCGCTGCCTGGGGGAAGTACATAGAAGAGTGTGGATAGGGCGAGAAGAAATGTTTAGTTTGCTTTTAATTTCTCACTGTTCTAGTCACAGAATCACAGAATCAATCACAGAATCATAGAAACATAGAATCATAGAATGGCTCGGGTTGGAAGGGACCTTAAAGATCATGTGGTTCCATTCTCCCTGCCATAGGTAGGGATGCCACCCACTAGATCAGGTTGCCCAGGGCCTCATCCAACCTGGTCTTGAACACCTCCAGGGGTGGGGTATCCACTGTTTCTCTGGGCAACCTGTTCCAGTGCCTCACCACCCTCTGAGTGAAGAATTTCCTCCTAACCTCTAATCTAAATATCCTTTCTTTTAGTTTAAAACCATTCCCCCTTGTCCTATCTTTATCTAACTGAGCAAAAAGTTGCTCTCCATCTTTTTTGTAAGCCCCCTTTAAATATTGAAAAGCTGCAATATGATCACATCAGAGCCTTTTCTTCTGTAAGCTGAACACCCCCAGCTCTCTCAGGCTTTCTTCATAGGAGAGGTATTCCCGCCTTCTGATCGTGGCCCTCCTCTGGACCCATTCTAACAGGTCAACATCGTTCTTGTGCTGGGGGTCGTAGACCTGGATGTAGTACTCCAAGTGCTCCAAGTGAGGCCTCACAAGGGCGGAGTAGAGGGGGACAAACACCTCCCTTGACAGGCTGGCCACTCCTCTTTTGATGCAACACAGAATGCAGTTGGCCTTGTAGGCTTCAAACACATACAGCTGGCTCATGTTAGGCTTTTCATCCACTAGAACTCCCAAGTCCTTCTCTGCAGGGTTGCTCTCAAATGAGTTCTTCTCCTAGTCTGTACTTGTGTCTGGGATTGCCCCAAACCAGTTACATCACCTTGCACTTAGACTTGTTGAACCTCATTAGGTTTATGCAGACCCACTTATCAAGCTTGTCCAGGTCCCTTTGGATGGCTTCCCTTCCTTCTGCAGTATCAACTGCACCACTCAGCTTGGTGTCATCTGCAAACTTGCTGAGGGTGCACTAGTCTGCTAGTAATAGGCAATAAATTATATTAACCTCCCTATGTTGAGTCTATTTTGCCCATGATGATAATCATTGAGTAATCTTCCTGTCTTTACTTCAACCTTTGAGCCCTTTCCATCATATTTTCTCCTCCTGTTCCTTTGTGCAAGTTGAGTGAGAGAGCCGTTGTAGTGCCTGCTCCCCATCAGGGTAAAACCACCACAACCATCCTTGGAGTAGAGGTTTCTGCAGATTCTTTGGAAGTGTTTTTGTTTGGTTGGTTGTTAGGTTGTTTTGTTTGTTTGTTTTCAGTGTCGCTTTCATTCCTCTGTGAAAATCTTCCAAAACTTGGCCAGGTTTTAACCACCTGAAAAACTAGATAACTTTTACTTTGCAGAGACTGATTAGATAGACAATCCTTGTCCCATAGCCAAACAATCTCTGTTTGCTGGTCAGGGCACACACCTGTCCCTGCAGAAAAAAACAAAACAAACAAACAAAAAAACATCACAGCACAGTAGCCCCTCATGTAAACAGAATGTCCTCTAGGATTTTTGGCCTCTGTGGTTTGCTGTGAGGATGAAATCTGTTTCTCCAGAGCTTCCACATCAAGGACTGGCAAAACTCAAAAAATGTATCCAGAGGCAAAACAGAGGAATATAATCCTCCAATACCTTCTTTCCAAACTGCCATGTTCTGCAAAAACACTCCTGGACTTTTACTCTCTCTTCATAAAGCAGTTGCTTCAGTTACAAGCTCAGCTACTTGCCTATCTCTGTATCTTCTTCAGTCTTTATCTCTGCATCTTCTCTTTGCCCTTCTTGAGATGTAGAGATTAGTACTCCAGGCAGTACTCAAGATATGGGTGTCTCAGGGTTTTCTGTAGGGGATAAATGATACCTTTTCACTACTCTTTCTGATCATGCCTAATATGCTGTGTGGGGGATGTAAGGGGATGTCAGGTTCCATTGATGACATTAAGTTAGTGATTTCAGAGAAGTACAAATGATGACTCTGGAACTGAAACTTTAAGTTCTAAATTCAGTATTGTGCAGGTATTATTTAGATTTATATGTATATATATGCATATTAATCTACTCTAAAACTGACTTACCCACTTACACATTTTCACACTCTTTTGCCCTTTTGTGAGGGCATTCTGGAGTACCTCAACATTGATATGTCATTTGACTCCTCAAAGGACCTTAGCTTCAACCCTAGTCTTGCAAATTTCATTTCTTACTCATTAATCTATTGCAGATGAAGATATGGAGAAAAACTTATCCCGTCATTGATCCTGGGACAACCCCACTTTTGTCTTCATTGTCCAAGCAATTAAGCCCTACTCCAATTCTTATCCTTTAATCAACTTTAAGTACATAAAATCATCTTTCTGCCCATGCTGTGGTAACTCATTTTCTTCAATAACATTTGGTAGAGAGGTTTGTTAAGGCTGTTGTATGCTTACAGTGACGAAATTTTTTAAAAGATTAGTTATTCTGATCAGTGGTTTTGTAACCAGAATTTCCTTTTGCTGGATGAGAGCTTTAACCAGATATTTAGTGAGAGTAATACTCACACCTCCTTTCATAAAATTTAATACAAAAAATATAGATCCATAAAAAGACACCGAGCAAGAGCTATAGTCACCATGCAATACGGAGATTAGTTCAGTCACTTACGGTGCTTGGAAGAAACGCGAAGGCCCAAGCATGATGGACCAGTACAAAGAGTTAGGCTTGTAATCAAAATTTCAGAGGTGCCTAATTGAAGTAAGAGTGTAAATCTATGGATGGAGTTTCCCATGTGTCTCTTTCCTGAAGGCCCTCTTTGGCAGCCCACAGAAATCCCAGCCCATAGCACGTTAGCTGTAGTCAATGCTAGTGGAATTTAATTCTCTTCTGTATGAAGTATGTGGAACATGGGACCTAACCTATATTTCCGAACTCCTGTTTTGGACCTGATATCTTATTAGTTATCCCTTGAAAGAAGGGTCAGAGGAACAGCAATAAGTTCATCTCAGCTCTGCAACATCTGACTTACAAGCACTCAACCTCATGAGGTCAAACACCTAAATCATGGGAGAAGAGGCTTGTATATGTTGCTTTCTCCATTACACAGAAGAGTCATAAATACTTTGTGGGATTAATCAGAACACTTTTTATGATGCTTCTGAAGTAGGCGAAGATTACTTAGTATATTAATAAGAGACTTCTAGAAAAAATCTGGAGTTGCAGGAAGTAGAGCTGATTTAGTTGGAAGCATTTATTTTTCTTAGAATTCGAACTGAACTACTGTTGTAGACAAAGTGTTAAAGACATTGAACTGTTGAAGTTGCCATATTTCAGATGATATGTTGCTGGTCTGTCTGGTCCTGAAAGATTGCATGGTGTTTTTCACAGAATATTGTTATTAGCCTTCATCTCCTGGCTAAATTCCAATTTGGATAATTACAGTCTGCTATCTAAATTCTCTAAGCAGAGTATGTTAAATAACCTTCTACACCTCCCTTCCTAATCTTCTGAGGGGCATTTCTGTGATTTATTAAATAATAGTACTGCTTAATCTCAAAGGTAGCTGCTTCTAATGTTAGGGTAAAGTGACTCTTTTAGAAGGTGTGTTGACTACTCAGTGCTGAATGACAAATTACACAGCTGTGCTGGTGGTGCTTGCCATGTATAAAGACTTCCTTAGTGCTGTACAAAAGGAAACTACCTCTTTATCAAGATAGCTGCAATTTAATTTAGAGCTGATGGAAACATTTTAGATAAACAATATAACACGTTCAACAGAAGAATACAAATATGAGTCTGGAGAAATTTAAATGGAAAGTTTCATAAAAGTTGCAAGATTTTGTAGTTTTAAATAAAGATTCTTTACTCAAGAGAAGAGATAAATACACAAAACTACAGTACACAAGAGAACGTAGAGATGTAAAGCTGTGCAAAAGCTTTGAATTTGTTTCTTGTATGAAAAAAAAATAAAATCAAAGGGACAAAAATTGTTTGGTTGGACCTGTTATGAAATCAGATAGTATCGGTACTGTAATAAATGGATGAAAACGAAACATTTCAGATGCTGTTGAGTGGAAAATTTTCTTATGTATATGATTCATTCAGTACTTTGTTTTGATATAAAAATAAAATAAGAAAATAAGAATATAATTTCATAATTAATAACATTATTGTTCAAAGTGCTTTTGAAGAGTCCTAATTATTGGACTAGAAGGATTTAGAGATAATTTTTTGAGCTTCAACACATCATTCCATCAAAACCTGGTGTTTGTTCCTCCAGTAAGAGAGATACAAACTAAAGGGAGTCCACAGAAATGTTCTGCCTCAACAGACGTTCTAATGTTCTCTGTGCCTGGGGACACAATTGTGTTAAACCAGAAGAAACCCTCTCCTGTATAACTTCTTCCAATCTTATTTAACTCGCATACAATACCCTCTATCAAGCCAGAGAAGATTTTTGCTCTCCATGAAGAAAGGACAACAATGTTAACAATTTTGTTCATGATTATCCCGCCACATATTTTGCAAACTCTGTATAGGCTCATGGGAAATTTTTATTTTTGTGGGTTTTATACAAAACAATTTAATGTGTTTAACACAAGTTCATAGCAATTCTAAGACTTCTGGTACTGTTTGGCATTAGTTTAGTTCAAGACAGATGTATCATAATAAAACTCACATATGTTCATCCTTAAACTATATCTCTAAGTTTATTCATATGTGTTAAAACAAACAAACAAACAAAAAACCAAAAAACAATCCCAAATGCATTTTACATAATGTTATGTGTAAATTAGGTATTCGTAAGTTCGATGCATGCCTGGATTGAATGGAAGTAGGGTTTATGTTTATCGCTCTTTCATTTAGATCTGATTTAAGAAAAGAGTGTTCCTACAGTGCAGATAATGTTTTGATTGTAATCTCAAAGCTTGAGAATTTCTCTGATGTTACAGAAGCATAGAGACATTTTTGACCTGGTTATTTTTGTAATTTACTGTTGCCAAAAGCTGCATTAACAGCTATTCCAGTCTTCTCCATACAGAATTTTCATTAGTTTAGTTTCATCTTTGAATACAAAATTAATACATATTAGTATAACACAATATGCACAGTTCCAAACAAAAATAACTGGCTTCTTACAGGGGAATGAAAAAGAGAATTTCTCTTTTAAACAACTTCATTATTGCTAGGTCAGCAAAACCTCAGCTACTTTGATTTGTAATTTACTTATAGGTTGCTGAAAAATCAAGTTATACATTCTAGTTTGACATGTACTTCAAAGTCTTCAGTTTTTTACAGTTATATAAGACATTGGGTTCAAGGGAACTGCAGCTGTCCTTTGCTAAAGAAATTACAAAAATAATAACTTGCAGTCAAATATCATCTGCTTTAATTACTTTAAACAGATGGAAATCATGAATAATTATTCATAAAAATATGTATATGCCCTTTCTAGGGTTATTATTGTAGGATTTATTTTTCTCAGTCACATAAGTAAAGTAAAAAAGACTATCATCTACTATCATCTAGCATCTGCACATTGAGAAATAGCAGTGGTTTTTATTATAACTGTTCTGAGAAGCTCGGTGGTCCAATTCCAGTGTAGACTGTGCAAAAAAACCTGAAGTTTAAGATCAAACTATATTGAAGGATTTATTCCCATATTTCCAACTATTTGATCATTTTTATTTTTGTGTTTCACTAATACAAGTTGTAAAGCTAAATTTCTGGGAACTAGATTTTACACTAGGACAAAAAAAAAAAGAAAGAAAAAAAAGCTCTCTTTAGAAAAACTGTTAGGAAATGCTTGGTTTCTCTCTACTTTGAGGGGATTTAAGCGGACATCTTACTGATTTTTCAGTAGTGGAGCTATTAATATGTTACAGTACTGTTTGGGAACTGACAGAACAACATTGCCAAAATTGTCAGAATTAGAGTTTTTTCATACCTGAAAGAGTTACTTGAGAATTATTCCACTTTCATATTTTCCTTATTTTTCACTTTGCATGTATATACATTATTTCTAACTTTCAGCTCAATAATACATTTTGTATCCGAAACCAAACATTTCCCTGCTGTTTAGTGGAGTGAATAATCTTATTTAAAACACTGAAACACACACACAATTAAAACCATAGATGAGTAGCCATATCAACTTCACCATTTAGCCCCATGCATCCGCTCAATGTTTCATCCTTCTGAGCTTGCTGAACATCTGTGTTAGCTTCTGAAACTCTCCGTGTCTATTCATGCAACCATGGAATATCATAATATGACCAAACTTACAGAGATACAAAAGCTAAAATAATTTAATTTACTTCCCACAACACATCATCGCATCTCAACTGAGAGACAGCATGTCCTTGAATTGCTGTTGTCTTTGAACAATCACAGAATAAGTCCATGAACATGTGTTTCCTTTCCTCTTTCCCTTATTCCCTACTGTGAACTCAGTCCTTAGTAATGACATATTTTCTCTCTCTTTTTTTTTTTTGTTATTTCTCTCAATTCCTAAAATAATAATAATAATTAAAAAAAAGTTTCACATTTGAAAAATCATGTAGGAGCAAATGAAGAACCTCTATTCCTCTCACTCTATGAATTTCAAAGATTCAGGTACAAACTTGAGATAAAGTTCTGTATTTGCAAAAAAATAAGAAATGAAGAAAAAGTAATTGTGGCATATTTCTTTGTATTGAAAACAAAATAGTGTAAGTTTCTAATTATTTCTAACTAAGTTAAGGAGATTAGTTTTGCCTTTCATATATTACTTCTCCTCCTCAATACATTTCAAAAATCTATGTGTAGGAACAGCTTATGGAACCTCACCAGAACCAATTTCTGTTACTGTTTGCATTTTTTTTTTTTTGCTTGTTTGGTTGGTTTGTTCCTTCTTGAGAAGAGGGTTGGAGATTCTCTTCATCTGAGCATAGTTCTGAGCTTTCAAAAGCAATGGATGGCTATTGAGAGTGAGAAAGGAAGAAAAAGCCCAATTATCCTTGTTTATGTATTTAAGACGACATGTTCTTCCTTGACTCGAGAGACACTGATTTGAAGACACATGTAAAGGACAGTTTGAATTTCAGTTTGCAGCATATTTGGTGATCCTTTGGGTGTTGTGTTGTAACCCTGGCAGACAGCTAAGTACCATGCAGCTGCCTACTCACTCTCCCTGGGTGGGATGGGGGAGAGAATCAGAAAACTAACAGTGCAAGAACTCATGGGTTGAGATAAAGACATTTTACAAGATAAAGTAAAAAACAATGCATGCACAAGCAAAGCAAAGCAAAGCAAAAATTCATTCACTACTTCCCATTAGCAGACAGATGTTCAGCCAAGCAGGGCTCATCATGTGTAACAGTTTCTTAGGAAGACAAATGTCATCACTCCAAATGTGCCTCCCTCCACCCCGTTTACCCCAGCCTTTATTGCTGAGCCTGACACCACAAGGCATGGGACATCCCTTTGGTCAGTTTGGGTCAGTTGTCCCAGTTGTGCTCCCTCCCAGCTCCTGGTGCACCTGATGCACCGCCAGCCTCCTCACTGGCAAGGCAACATGGGAAGCAGAAAAGTCCTTGGTTCCGTGCAAGCACTGCTCTTCAAAAACTAAAAATACTGGTGTGATATCACCACTATTTTCATCAAAAATCCAAAACACACCTTCATATGAACCTCTATGAAGAAAATTAACATTATCCCAGCCAAAACCATCATATTGGGTTAAAAGTCAATGCTTCCATGCTAAGGTTATTTCTATTACAAGTGATATAATTCTTTTGCTTCTCCCTGTCATTTTCTTCCCTCAGTTGGGAGGCTTATCTGATGGTGAGCCAGCCTAGCTGCTCACCTGCACAGGCAAGCAGACCTGCAGGGAACACCAACTGCTCCTCTGCAGAATACAAAGCAGCCATGCAGAGTGAAGTATCCTCTGTGCTAAGTAGGCCATTTCCCACCATATTATAACAATTTCACACTATGTTATATTGTGAGCCTTAAATGATTGAATGTCCCCTTTGAACATTCAAAGGTTTCCTACTATGCTAGTTCAATGTTATTGCTTTCTACATTGCCTTGTGGCAAAGTAGTGGAATATACTGTAAGAAACAGATCATCAGCAACTCATTTCTATACAAACATCATATTATTTTCAAATTATCCTCTATGCTTCTTTTTTTTTTTTTTGCGATGTTTTCCGCAGCCTGTATGAAGTCTGCCCATTTTATCTGTATTTTCCTATTAATGTTTTGTTGCATAACATAACAAATATTTTTGCTACTTTTATTCCCTCCTTGAATATAAGAACTAAATTACACTATGGTAAGAACATTAGCAACCATTCACTATTGTTTTACCAGCTTATACCAAGCTAGTCAGAAAAGTTAAGACAAAAGTGATAAAAACTGTCAACAAAAATCCAACTCTTCACTTTCTTACTGCATACAAAATATTTGAGGATGGCTTCAATATTCCTATACATGTCACTTCACCTAAAAATTTATAGCAAATTCCTGAGGCTCATAATGCTTTTGGCAACTGTTCCTGTGCATTCCCCTCTGCTAGAGAACAAGAAAATATAGTCATGATGAGGGCCAGTTTCCCTAGCAGCTGTTTTCTTTACTCTAGTATGTTCATGGGGTCTCCTTGGCTTATGCCCCTTACTCTGTTCTGCTTGCATTGTATGAAGTCATTGCACATCAAGCGGCTTGTGAATAAGTGATTTTTCTAAGATGAACTTCAAGATAGAAAGCTAAACTATGTACAGTTACAAGTGTCTTCATTATTGACAATGTCTGAACTGCAGACATGCTGAGACATAATGGGGAATCGCAGCTTCAGGGAGCCATCTGTAGATCTCGATGCAAAATCATTCAACCCAGCAACGTTAAAGCAGAAGGAGGTCTCTTTAAACTTTTCCAGCTGGAAAAAAAATAAAATAAAAATTCTAAGGAAGTTTACAGTAGAAAAAATAGATTTCCATTGTACCTTAAATCTATCTTATCTTGGACAATTTTCTTTAGGCTTTCATGCTATGTATGATATTAATATTATACTTCTGATATGGAAAATGTTAACTTATATACTGAAGAGCATTTCACTCCAAAACCTAAAAATAGGAAAATATGCAATTATGGCACTTTTTATGTTTGTATTTTTGAGTTTACTGTCTGAAAAAATATCTCATGTAGTCTGTGATATTAGTATTTATAATGGGAGGTGTTGGAACCTTACTGTTAGCAGTGAGAAAAAGTTTAAGCCATCCTTGAAGTAGACTGAATTGTCCATTGCTCCTTTTCAGCACATGTAAGATTAATGTGTGCAAGTAAAAGGGCCTAAAATATGCAAAGAAACAAAATCAAATTGGCTATATATATATTTATAGAACTGGTAAGTGTCTCATATATTCTTCAAAAATTAAGCATTCTAAAGGGTGTCATTAAAGAAATTAGTAAAAAAATAATCTGTGTTAATGTACTTCAGTTGCCATTTGCTCAACCATAGCAATAGGCAGGAAATAGAGAACAAAATATTTAAATAAAAAATGATCCCATAGCAAGTCTTTTAAACACAGAAAGTCACAGAGATTACCGTACTTACCACACTGTTTCAGGATTATATACCCTGCGTAATGCTGATACAAACAACACAATACTCCTGATTCATACTAAAATTCACAGGGCTTCAGGTTTTTGCAGGTTTTTCACTTCTCTCTGTCACTGATCTGCACCAGCAGTTTCCTCAGGCATGTTTAAAAGCTGCATTTCATGTGGTGTCAACTAGTAAACATTGGCACTGTTTCTAGGTGGAACTGTGTTAGACTGTAGAAACAGTATCTTTTGCAGAACAGTAGTTTCCTAATAATCTCTGGTACAGCTAACTTTTTCTTAAAGGATTTTCACAATGCTGCTTAGACAAAAAATGTGGTAGTTCTTTCTAGTTATTAAATGTGTGTATGTGAATGTATCAAAAGTACAAAGCTTGCATGTTTATTATGGTGATTTTAATTGCTCATCTTTTCAGTCATTGTCAATATGTTAGATCTCACATGCATTTACATTACTAGTGGAATGTGAAATGTTTTGTAGTAACTAAGAATCAGGCTCATTTTTCTTAGTGGTTTCTCTTCATCATATTATCTGTTTTAAAGTGACTTATTAGAAACATTATTGGATAGATTCACTCTATTTCCTAATAATAGCTGCCTTACCTTACACAGTTCTAATTGTACTGTTTTACAAACATTCAAAATGTGTTTTTCGCCACTTTGGGATAACAGCCTTACATTCAAATACAGAGAATGTAAGAATGACACAAACATGATATTGTAGAAACTCCTGGTCCAAAAATCCACTGGGAGATTAGAGAGATATATCAATTAAAAATTAGTATATATAAAGTAAAAATGGTATGAAGAAAAAATAAGAAAAATGTTCCTAGAAGAGGTTCTAGAAGCAGTTGGACAAGAACAGATAGACCAGACAAAATCTGTGATTCTGAGTACTACCTATATACTTTTTTAACTCTATCATGCACTGCCATTTGGATTATCTTCTGTCACAAAATTTATTACCGGTTGTTATTTTGTCAGTATATGAAGTCCACAAAAATCTTCAGTTATTAGCAGTACTGCTTTTTAAATTCCTGCTACATGTCTCTCAGTGTCACATATAGACACACTGTGGTCTGCTAGTCCTCCCCCATAGATGTTTTGGGCAGCGTTTGTTAATTTATAGATATGCTATGAACATTCTGCTTAACAATCTGTAACCTATTGTTTAGCAGTATTGTACTTAAAACACTTTATACCTCTGTAAACAATTATAACTTATTATTATTATTATTATTCAGTCATTCAAAGCATTGCTTTGATCTATCAGTTGCCAGAGAAAAAAGAGGATAGCCAATCCAGAACAAAACAGCAAAAGCAGACTCATTGAAATTATGCACATCCATAAATTGGCTTTCTAATATAAAATATCTTTATTGCTTAAAAAATATCTGACATACATAATTCATTAAAAAGAAGAAAATGAAAATATCAATAGCTAAAAATATTAATTTTATATGTGAATGCATACAGATTGATACAGGAGTTCTATTACAGCGAACAGACAGCTCATGTGACAAAAGTTCATGCTGACAAGTTTGTCTTCTTCTTCTTCTTCTTCTTCTTCTTCTTTTCTCTTTCTTCTCCTTCTCCTTTTCTTTTTTTTTTTAATTCTTTAAATTCTTTTCTGCCTCCGTCAAATCAGTTTTTCCATGTACTTAATCCTTTTTGTCATAGTCTTTGAACCACCTTTAATTCTACAGTGTCTTCTCTGGTGTCTTACGCTTTGACATACCACGCCATGCTTTAATATTTATAGCAGTGTTATAATCTTTCATGCATGCTTCCTTATATCAATGTCATCAGGCAATAGTATTGCCTGTTACCTTATCTGCAGATAGACAGTCTTCCTGCAAGTCAGTTGTGGACCAGCTTTTTAAAGATAGTTAGGCACCTGATGACCCAGGCAAGTTCCAAGGAGAACTGATGAAAGCCTAAATGTATAAGTCCCGTTATTTCAATAAGTAGTAGGTACTTTTTCAGAATTGTACCATGGCCTATATGGATTTCAAGATCCTAAATACCTTTTAAAAACCCTAAAGAATTTTTAAAATGACCCAAGTGACTTCCCAAGGATACAGAAGTCCAAGAGTTTCTTTTTTTTTTTTTTCTAGTAGGTTAGTATATTGCACACCACTTTTCAGTACTGATCTGCCCACTATCTGAAATAATCAGATGACTGCAATAATTCATAAAATAGAAGTGGACCAAACCTCTAATTTTTAGTTTTGTTTTTTTTTTGTTTGTTTGTTTTTTGTAAACTTAAAAATCATTCCTTTTACTATGTTAAAATATTAAATGAAACTAATTATCAGTGATAGGTATGTATATTCAAAACCACTGGAAAAAATCTTTTATTGGAGCAAGGAATATATATGAGAGTCATTAGTATTGACTAAAATGTACAAATAATAATTACAAAACTTATGTGCAAGATCTGCTAAATGTGTCTAGTAAAAAGCAATTAATATTGCTCTTTTGTTTTTTTTCTTTTTTCTTTTTCTTTTTCTTTTTCTTTTTCTTTTTCTTTTTCTTTTTCTTTTTCTTTTTCTTTTTCTTTTTCTTTTTCTTTTTCTTTTTCTTTTTCTTTTTCTTTTTCTTTTTCTTTTTCTTTTTCTTTTTCTTTTTTTTCTTTTTCTTTTTCTTTTTCTTTTTCTTTTTCTTTTTTCTTTTTTCTTTTTCTTTTTCTTTTTCTTTTTCTTTTTCTTTTTCTTTTTCTTTTTCTTTTTCTTTTTCTTTTTCTTTTTCTTTTTCTTTTTCTTTTTCTTTTTCTTTTTCTTTTTCTTTTTCTTTTTCTTTTTTCTTTTTCTTTTTTTTTCTTTTTCTTTTTCTTTTTCTTTTTCTTTTTCTTTTTCTTTTTCTTTTTCTTTTTCTTTTTTTCTTTTTCCTTTTCTTTTTCCTTTTTCTTGTTTTTATTTTTCTTTTTCTTTTTTTTCCTAACATGCTGTCAGAATTATTGCTTATCTTAGTCTTCCCTGTCTCTGTGCAGTGCACAGCACAATTTACACCTTGTATATATCAATGCTTCAGGAGTATATTCATATAATAATGGTGGAAGCTATGCACATAGTTAATTTACAGGGTCTGAAAAGCACAGTTGCTATTAAGTGATACCAAATTATAATTTTGCATTTCCAATGGCAACAGCAATTTATGTCCATTTCTTGTAGACATTCATGACAAAAGGAGATTCACAGAGGAGAATCAAACGTCATATCTGTGGAGTTCTTGGCCTGGAAACAAACTGCACTTTAAATGTTTTAAATCTCATAAGCGTATTTCAATAAACTGGCTAAAGATTAACCAAAGCACACACAACCATAATTTACATAATTAACTTCAAAACTTTTTTTTTTTTAAGTCTATAGTGGAAAATATTTCTCTTGAACATCACAAACAATATGAGGAACGTTGTCATCTCTTAATCAGTTACAAATTCATAATGAAGAGAAATTTAGCTTTTATTGAAGGATATTTTTTCTAGCATGAGATAACGAACAATGAATTTTAATATTATATATAGGATATTCTGTAAAAATATGCCTACAAATCTGTAAACATCCTGATCTTTTTCAAGTGTACACTGGGAAGGTTTGTATTTCTGTCCACATTTCATTTAATACATGTGGAACATACATCTCTGGCAAACATTATTAATTTTGATATTTGCATCCAAAACTCCCTTCCTTGGGCTGCAGAAAAATACAACTACAGAATACACTGATTTCTACTCATGCAGAAATCCCAGAAAAAAATGGGGCAACCCTCCCACTCCACTCCCCCTGCTCTCCTTGGAATACATTCAAATCCATATATAAAGAAGCCAGCTGTAGCAAACAGCCAGTATGAAATGATCACCATCATAACAGAGAACAGTAAAACAGAGCTAAAGTACTTATAATTATTACGTTTTGCCATTACATTACTATCATTTAGTCATAAATAGGTGTGTAAGATACTGTTTTTAAGCTCACTTTTTAAATTTTTCTTATAGTCATTTTGCAGTCATAAAAGGGACTGCAAAATAGAAGAAAATCAAACCAGATGCAGAGTAATGGAGTCTTAGGATTCATTATTTGTCTTGCACTTTCACATTACAGTGTCTTGGCTGTGGGCAGATATTCTGTCCTGATATGTAGTGGCTATCCCATTAGAAGTTCAAATTAATGTAAACTTTACATTATTCCCCCCCCACACACACTTTTTTTTTTTTTCCTGAGGTTTGGAGGTTTTTGTCCTTATTTGCCATAGTTGTATTGGCTAAAAACAATCATAATATTAAATGCAGGGAATTCTACTCATAGCATTACATCCATATTTTGTTTCGATGTATAAATCAAGAAACCAGGGGAGAAAAAACATTTAAGTGGTTGTTGGTCACTGAACAAAAGATATTTTATGACTTGCATTCTTGATCTCCCTTTCTGTTCCGGTAAATATATTTTTTCCCTCTTCTTTTTGCTAGACAACAATAGAATGATTACAAATGGACAACTGGAAGATGTCCAAGAACCATACTTTGGTGTTTAGGTAAATCTAAAAGACAATTGAATTCCCTCAGGCAGAACTGAGAATTTCTGAAGCAGAAAGAATGTTATAATTATAAGCTTCATTGTAGTGTTTCTGCTTTCTGTTGTTGTTATCTGGGAGAACAGAAAGAGGAACTGAGCATTATGTTCACTTGGTATATTTAGCATAAAGTTGTGACCTTCACAGAATTTTATAAGAGACCTAATCTATTAGATATATTTTGAGAATGCCTACTAGTTCATGAAGACATGAGCAAATGGATGGCCTTGATCCTCTCTAGGGTTCTCAATCACAGGAATATGGAAGCACGACAAAGAATGTTCAGAGTGAATTTTAAGCAACTGAGGAATTTTACACAAAATAAAATATTGATAAAATCTAAATAAAATACCTTTGAGTGTATCCCGCCCCCCCCCCCCCCCCCCCGGCAATTTTATAGAGGTCAAATTTAGCTATCCAAATATCCAAATCCCATATTATGTAGTGGTGAGGAACACAGCGGATGAAGAAATATCTTACAACATAAAAATACACAATTTAATGTGTACAGATAATTCAGATACCCAATCCATCTCTTCCTAACATTGCTGGGTTCCTATCTTAAAATGTTGTTTATATGACTTGTTCTGGTGTACATAAATAGCTCACTTGACAACTTCAAAAGTATTAAGCAAGAATAAAGAAACAAAAACCAAAAACACAGAACTGTTTCATGAATTATGCTGATTCACACCAGATGATAATTTGCCTATCCTGGAGCTCCATACAAATTTTTTTATATCTAATCTTTATTCCTGTTGGCTAAAGGAGTCCAGGCATTTAAGTTTATGTCAGATGTCAGACCATGTTTTTTTTTTTTTGTTTGTTTGTTTGTTTGTTTGTTTTGTTTTATGATGGCCAAGCAGACTTCATAGAATCATAGAATGCCTTGGATTGGAGAGGACCTTAAAAATCATGTAGTTCCAACCCCCATGCCATGGGCATGAATGCCACCCACTAGATCAGGTTGCCCTCATTCACCTGTTCCAGTGTCTCACCACAATCTGAATGAAGATTTTCCTTCTAAAATCTAATCTAAACCTCCCTTCTTTAGTTTAAAACCAGCCCTCTTTGTCTTATCTTTATCTGTCTCAGCAAAAAGTTATTCTCCATCCGTTTTATAAGCCACCTTTAAGTATTGAAATGCTGCAATGAAGTCTCTCCCTGGAGACTTCTATTCTTCAGGCTGAACATCCCCAGCTCTCTCAGACCTTCTTAATAGGGGAGACTTAGGAGGTTATACCTCACAGTTAAGAGACTCAGTTCTTCAGAGGTACTTCAATTACAGTTGCATCAGTGGTTTTACAAGTAATTTACTTCAGCTCCAGCTTAGTCTAACATTTTTAATTCCCCAATTCTTTGTAAAAACAGCTGTAGGTAAAAAGAATATTTGGATAATATCAACACTTGAGACAAAGCACATCATGGGCATATCTAGATGCTACATATCTATTTTATCCACCACTGTAAGTTTTGGAGGTTTTTAGGTTGGAGAACTGGAAAGAGAGTTAACTTTTTCTATAAGGGAATAGGTTTTTGATTAAGTCAAAAGAGTATCTTAACAACTACAAAAAATGTTTGAATTAAAATACCTTCTCTTAAAATTCTTACATAGTGAATTATTTGAGTAACAAGGATTAAAGGATTATTGCTGAATAATGTATGGCTTGTTCCAGGAATTATATTTGCTTTGCTGGGTGGATATTTAATGGAGTGTGCAGATCTTATTTTCATGTTGGTGTCTATCCTTCCTCCCCCTGGCTCTGTAAATTCCCAAAGTATGAATGCATCAGCAGTAATTCATTGGCCCTGCATGAAACGGCTACATGCGAAAAACAGTAACTGCTCTGTTTCTCATAGCTGAGTTCAAGCCAAAGCAACTCTTTGTGCTATTAGGGATTAAACCTTCTCTATTCTGTGCTACAATGTCTACAGAAAAACTTGGCATACACATGGACTTTCTTTATCATCTATATTGCTGAGAGAGAGAGCTGCTTTCATTTACTGTACACAACTGCCGAAACTAAACCAGCTGGACCTTGTGCATGTGTTTTGTATTGTTTTGTCTTTTAAAAAAACAAGAAATGTTCACAATAATAATAATAAACTGTAATATTTCAGTGCTCAAGAAAATAATTGTATGCAGTTGCTTTATTTTTAGTGCATTTTGATAATTGGAAGTCAGTCACAACTTTTAGTCATTTACTCTTAGCAGACTTGTGATATTATTTATCTTGTATATGCTAATTCATTGTCATAAACCTGATGAGTCTAAAAATCTTTGTTTATGGGATGTATGAGATGAACAGAGCATGTGAATTCTGAATTGCATCATTTTCATCTTATATAAAATTCTTTTTACAAGTTACATATAATTTTTCTAGTTGCATAATGGTTCTAATGCACAAAATAAATGTTCAGATGTTTATTTCAGATACAATAATTACTTGCTACAGCTTCACCTTTACTGAAAAAATATTTTCCAAGCAGAAAAATTCTTTTTCAATTCCCAAAGTTATATCCTAGAGACCAATTAATATTTGCAAGAGATTCTACAATCTTGAGCTGAAATACTAGGGAAAATTAAGTAGCTGTACTTTATGATTCATAATACCTATCTATATATTCTTGCTTCTGTGTTGGATCCTGCACACACAAGTTTAATTTCATTAAATAATAAATTAACTCATTCCTGTTCTTTTTCCATCAAACTGAATGGCAAAACTCCCCCAGGACTGGAAGGACAAGACAAAATTCTCAATATGTAAAGTTAATTGGCTGGCTAGATCCAATTATGTGTGTAACAGAGAACAAACATCATTCACTTGCTCCCCTGGTAGTGTTGTCTTCCCCTCTTATTTCCAGAGGCCATCTAAAAAATAACATCAGCTGGACCAGAGCTGTGTTTAGTTTAGGTAAAAGCTTAGATTGCCCCCAGTGCCTTTTTTTTTTTTTTTTTTTTAACAATTCTGAAGTCATTTCAGCCAGATTTTTTAGATGTCATTGAGATCAACGTGCAGCCTGTGCATTGCTTTTATTAAACACTTATTTAAAAAAGCTAGAGAAATGTGCATGCGATGAATTTCTATGTAAGGAAGGATTGGTTTTGCATTCAGAAATTAACTAAGGAGATAATAAGAAAAAGTGCTGGTGAAATGAACAGGGAGCTATATTTTTCCATACATCCACCAATTATAGAATTTTACACTTTGATTGATGCTTCCATTATTATTCTGAAGATCTATTCAGTGTTATATGCTATAACATATTCCCCAGAGAATACCTCCCAGAATATTTTAGAGCTAAAACAATTCCATCTGAAGAAGAAACACAATTTCTTTTCTTGCTGATATTTTAGAAGATTATTTTTGAAGTTTGTTTGGTAAGGTAGAGATATTTGACTTGAAAGTACAAGAAAATGAACAGAAATGAGAAAAACAAAATTAATAAAAAAAGGAAATTAAAAGAAAACAAATATTAACTCTATCTATATTAACCCTATAATTTGTTCCTATTTGGCAGCAGAAAGTGTCTTTAGGAGTCTTATGCATAAAGTTGATGTTACATTAAAGTCAGTGATAGCTCAGCACATACTTTAAATTAGTCAATTAAAGTACTTTCGTGAATTAGAGTGTTTGTTGTGTTTGTTGTTGTTTTATTTTGTTTTGTTTTTCCTAGATGTTTCTTGGATTTTAACATATGAAACTTCCCTGGGCAACAGATAGCTGTTATTCCTTTTTCTATTCATGCAGTGAAAACCAAACAACAACAACAAAAAGCAAAGAAATAAAAGAATTTGGCCAGAGCTGGCATTTGTGTGATAGTTGATGTGAGTTGATGTTGAATTAATTTTCAGAATAGATAGTTACCTTCTGATCAAACTACTGGGCAAGAGATTTTTCCTGTATCATATATATATATTTGGTATATATATATAAAATATATATAAATATATATATATTTATTTAAATTGAAGGAGATAAACTTTTGAATCTCTTTAGACTAACGTTGTTTGTTTCCTACATTTCTGGGAAATGAGTGTATATTTACAAGCCTATCTTGTGTGATTTGCAATCTGTCAATGACAAGGAACTATCCTAGTTCCATATCAATCCTCTTAAATATCCAACATATTATTTTTTACTGGTAAATTTCCAATGAATATATCAAGATTCCCAGCTTTTTCTCTAACATTTCAACACTTCACTTATTTCTCAAGAGATCCATTACCTTTTGGTTGTAAACAGCCTATAGGCCATAATGCATTTTTAATTCTCCAACACTGTTCATCACTACTCAGAACTGACCCATCAAAACTATTTTGAAAACCAGAGTGCACTTTTAGGCATAGCATATTGGATTTTTTTTTTTCTCTCTCACTCATGACCTGTTCCTTTGTGACTCATACTTTATTTAAATATGCCTTTGGCTTTCATAGCATCTCAGTGTCTTCCATTGTTGGAAATCAAACTCAGTAATTATAGCAAAATCTAACCATTCATTTCACTGAAAACTGAGCTAGAAAAGATGACCGCAAAATGCAGGCTATTGCTTATTAGAACAAGCTATTTTATAAACTACAGAGTTTTAATTGCTTAGTAATGGATGCAAAGTGAATGACTAGGTAGTGTGCTGAATTTTTAAGATATTTATATTTTCACTTGGCAAAATTTAGCATTGTAGGCCCTAAGTATTGACCTAGTCTTGTTCTTATATCAGACATTTCTAGTGTATGCAAAAGAAAGGAACTCTGTCAGTGCTAGGTGCTGCTGAAAATCCTATCCATTCTGATTAGTAGTACTTATTCATTTCTATTATATTTTATGGATGCAAAGCCTCATATAAACAACTTAAGGGGAAAAGCCATGAGTTCATAGTAATGTTAAGCATTTAATTAGTGCCAACAACGAGTGACAAATAAAACTGCAGCTTCAGACAAAGCCTTGTAGTCCCAAAAGCACTGCAATACATTTAAGTTAAAACTGAACTGAATGAGGATGAATAAATTAACATGTCTTTGAGAGGAAAAAACAACAGAAAAAACACTTGAGTGTCACAAATATGTATCTATTTTGATCACTGCTTTTATAACCAACAACTTTTTTTTTTTTTTTTTTTTCAGTAAACATTCTATGCTTTAATTTCAATGAATTAAGTGAAAGGTATAAAATCAGACCTAGGCCGCCACATTTCCCTCATGTATTTTTGTGCTGTGCTCTATAATCTACATTTTGAATTAATTAATTAGAAAGTATGTTACACAATTTGAATTTGAAAACCCTTTAACTGCACAAAAAATATACAGTGCTAATTTGAGATTGCCTGGATTTCTCTCTCTAGCTTAACTTTCATACCACTCTCCACTGGCCTGTCAGTCAGACTTACTTTCCTCTTACCCCTCCCAGTGAATGTACTTGAACAGCATGACTGACAGGTAACTTGGTCTTCTTTTGATAAAAAGATTGTTCTGATTTTAAGAATTTTATTTTTTGGTTGGGGGAGGGGGGGAATAAATATCTTTAAATCAAGAAATCCAAAGAGAGCACCTGGAAGTAAGTCTTGGGACTTCAAGTGTGTGTCTTGGGACTACTTGTGTGTAGTTCTGTTTCTCATTGTTTCTGAAAAAAATTAAACAGGAATCTTTATGGGAACAAACAAACAAACAAACAAACAACAAACTTCAGAATTAATTCCTACTTATCTTAGTGGATAAGATCTCGTGGGAAACTATATTTAGGGACAGAAGCACTGATTAGAGCTGACAACTCTTTAAGGACACTTAGAGCACAAGAGCTCTTCTTCATCCCCATGTGTAAGAAATCAAGCAAGGAAAGCATGGCTGAGCAAGGGCCTGTTGGTCAAAATGAGGTGTAAGAAGGAAATGCACAGGCAGTGGAAGCAGGGACACATAGCCTGGGAAGGGACACTGTCTGGATGTGCAGGGACGGGATCAGGAAAGCCAAGGCGCAGGTGGAACTGAACTTGGCAAGGGATGCAAAGAATAACAAGAAGGGATTCTATAGGTATATTGCTCAGAAAAGGAAGGCCACAGAGAGCGTACATGCTCTGATGGATGAGAAGGGTGAACTGGCAACAACAGACATGGAGAAGGCTGACATAACAACTTCTTTGCCTCAGTCTTCACTGGCATTCGGGCTCCCCACATCTCTCGAGTGGGAACCTCTAAGCAGGGGTTAAGACATGCCAGTGTTGATTCTGCTGGCAGCTGTGGCATAAAGAAAGAGAATGGTTTGAGAAGTGGCTACTCCAGGTCACACTGATGTGGATAAGATGGATAAATCTGAATTGATTCTTTTGTGTGGAAAACCAGAGTCATGTAGTTTCCATAAAAGTCAGTGTCTTTAAAGCTGTGGCATTCACTTCAAAACTGTTCCTGTTTTTCTTTGTTTTTCTTCTTTCTTTTACATGTTTTTTTTTTTTTTTCTCTTTGTGCTGTTCCTAACCCCCTCTTCCTCTAACTAATTTCAAAAGATAGCAAATGTATTTCTCAACTTTCTTTGACAAGTTTCAGCCACAGCAGCCCGATCTATTTCAGCATGTTTATACAGTCTTTCAGAAGTGAAGATACTTAGCTTTGGCTTAAATCTCTATTGTAAATTGACCCTGACAAAGAATGCTGTGGAGTAACTGCAAGCAGAGCTGCCTGTATGTATGCCAGGGCAAACTGTCAAGGGAAGAAAAGGAAAGCTGCAGAAAATGGGGAGAGAAAGCTTGGTGTTGTCTAAAATGGAGATTTCAGATATACTCTGTGTGACAAAACCTTACCTCTTCTAATTTAGCACTGTTATCTATTATTTATTTATTCTTAATTGGAAATGAAGTAAATAAGAAAATGCACTCAAAAATGTCATTTGAGTAGTCCAATACATACCAAAATATTGTTATCAATATCAAGTTAGAAATCTAGGTAATATGATTGAAAAACTAGGATAATTTTATTCCTCTTTATTCCTTTTTATTATTATTATTCCTCTTCTTTTTCTGACTTTTACAAAATAATCCCTTGGACAGAAATCAAAACCAAAATGATCTGCAAAGTCTGAGCCAGTTATAGTGCAAGAATAAGGAAAGAAAACCACAAGAAGGAGGAAATCAGGTAGAGTGGGCCCTGCATTAAATTCACGCTTTCCACCTGTGGAACTGGTTATTAATCCTTCTGTCTCAGGAAAGAAAAAGGTTCTTCACATTCCAGTAATCCCCCAACTGTGCTTTATGAACCAGATATTTGTCCTGCTATTTTGTCATGTGTGCAACGGCACTGGAAGCAGCTCACAAATTACTTGCTAAGGTCAATGACATTGTTAATTTCTTCTTACTTAGGGAATCCAGCAGTGACCAGCTTAATTAAGTGCAAGTTGGATTCTACTTCTATGCAAATATTGCTGATAGTTATACAAACTGTAGCAACAGAAAGAAGAGAAATAGTCTGCTAAAAGCTATATGTGCTATTTTACACTCTGCCTCTGGTAATATAGTTGGATGAGACATTTTGGTCATTAAAGATAGGACTTGTCCAAGGGCTATTCAGTATACATGAAGCATAACTTTAGTGGCCTATTTCCTTTTTTTTTTTTTTTAATATATATTTTATTTTGGTTTGCTTGATTGCTATTTTTTTTTTTTTTCGGACAACTGTAGCTAAGACTGAAGTTTGAGCCAAAGGGATTATTTATGAACATCTCTAAAATGTTGCACTTGGGATGGCATTGAATCCGCTTTCCTCAATCTAAGTCTTCAGGGTGTGTTCAAGCATGCTGTAAGAAGATGAAATCCACCTGCTAAGCTAATTTTTATTATTTAGGTATTAGGAAGGCAGGTTTTTTAATTTATACCTATTTATAAATTTATAATTTATAATATAAATGTATAATTTATATAAATTTATACCTATTTATAAATACAGATTCAATCCATATTTATTTCCAATAAATGGGATCTGCCAAAGAGATGGAAAGGAGGGTGCTCAAGCATGCCTACAGAAGCGGCTACATTCCTGCTAGAGTTGAGGTGGTGGATAGTCTATGTCCTGATTTGCCAGTGAGTTGTACAAAAGTTTCAGTGGGGAAATGTGACAGGTTTTTAGAATTATAGAATGGTTTGGGTTAGAAGGGACCTTATAGACCACATAGTTCCAACCCCCATGCCATGGGCAGGGACACCTCCCACTAGAATAGGTTGCTCAAAGTTCCATCCAACCTGGCTTTGAACACTTCCAGGGACTAGGCATTCACAACTCGTCTGGGCAACCTGTACCAGTGCCTTACCACCCACTGAGTAAAGAATTTCTTCCTAGTATCATATCTAAATCTACCCTCTGTTAATTACCCTCTGTTAATAATTACTCCTTGTCCTATCACTACAATTCCTGATAAAGATTCTCTCTCCAGCTTTCTTGTAGGCCCCATTTAGGGAATACTGAAAGACCCCTATCAGTTCTCCCTGGAGCCTTCTTCTCCAAGCTGAACAAACCCAACTCCCTCACCCGTCTTCATAGGTTCCCTATGCTTTCTTACTCAGAAAGCAGGCTCTCACATTTGAATGCAGTTTTCAATGACAATGTCTGCACAGTTCTGTTGCTTGCTTTTGTCCCACTTCAATCAATTCTACTCTTCTTGTACCAAATGTCTTCTTGGACAAAATGTCAGCATATTACTGGAGGTTATAGAGCTTTCCATTTCTCTGTCTTATGTGAAAATAAATAAAAAATCCTAAACAGTGCTTCTCCCTCATGCCATAGAAAGGTTGAAGAGGAATCAGTTAGACAACCAGACAATAGAAAACCCATCTAAATGATTAAACAACTTGGCTTTAGAAGAAAACAAACAAACAAACAAACACCATGCAATCAATACTTAGAGTTTGCCAGATGATACAAAATACAAAATCCAGTAATGAAAGACCAGACTTTATGAATCTGCTGCTCATGCAATTGTCAGGTCTCATGTCATTCTTCACTGGTTACATTTTTTTTTCTGGTTTTGAAATATTTTCATTTGTAGTATAGAATTAGCATCTTTCACAGTACTTATTTCATTTGCCCTTAAAAAACAATAATGACATAAAACCTCTCAAATACCTGTGAGTTCCTGTACTTCTGAAAATTAGTGGTTGATTTATACACTTTTTCAGAGCCATCCTATTTGAAAATATTGCCTGTGTAGCTACTTTTAAGAGCAAAATTTCAATGGCTTAACTGAGTAATATGCTAAAATACTGAAATGACTTTTTTTTAAATGGATGGAAAAATACTAAATTATACAATTTATATGCACTTATAATAATAAGTAATATTTGCTTAACAACAAAGTTTTATATAAACTAAAATAATCAGTTCTAATTTTTCCATCTTTTCTGATACTGATTCATTAGTCACATAAATTATTTCCTTGAAATTTCTAATATTTTAAAATCATAATAGGATAAAAAGGTTCCTTTCAATGGCAGAATGGCTTCATATTCATGCAGGTAGTGTTTATGTTTCTGATTGCCAGTGTATACTGTATCAGCACTAAAGTGACTAGGATATATATTTAGAAAGATCATTGCTTATGCTTTTATATTAAAATTAATTTTGCCTCTATTATGGAAACTTAGTGCTCTTAAGCAGCCTTTAGCAGCTTTATAAGTAGCAGTATCCTTGACATCACTATAGAGCTGATATAAGTTAATGTAATTGTGTGCAAGACCCTTGGTACTGACCTCAGAGACAACAAATTCACTCCTTAGTAACATATGTATAAATCAGGAGTAGGTCTGTTGATTTCAACTACTCAGTGTTTACAGTGAGATGAAACTGAGAGTATAATTTGCTCTATATATCTAAGTTTAACTTTGACGCAAACACGAGTAGAACCTGCTTACTTGAACGAAGCTGTCAAGGAATTCAAAGATCATATTGGTAATGTATTTAAGAGTCCAGTTTCTTCTACTTGACTAAACAAAAACAGAAGAATTAGGCCTGTAGTCTCTTAGGACAGACTGAAAATTTATCTGAGCCAAAAAGCAGTTATTCTTATCATGGGATTTTGGTATTCAAGGTGAATTGTAGAATCCTAGAATCATTTAGGTCGGAAAAGACCTTTAAGTTCATCAAGTCCTACCATCTCATAACACTACAAGTATACTGCTAAACCATGTCCCTAAGCACCATATCCATACCTCTCATATACCTCCAAGGATGGCAACTCCACCACCTCTCTGTGCAGCCTGTTCCAATGCCTAACTATTTTTCCGTAAAGAAATTCTTCCTGATGAACAATCTACACCTCTTCTGGTGCAACTTGAGGCTGTTACCTCATGTTCTATCATTTATTACATGAGAAATTACCTGAAATCACCCTCCTTGCTGCAACCTCCTTTCAGGTAGTTATAGAGCGTAATGAGGCTCAGCCTCCTTTTCTCCAGGCTTAACAGCCCCAGTTCCTTCAGCCACTCCTCATATGTCTTGTTTTCTAGTTCCTTCAACAGTTTAGTTTCTCTTCTCTGCATACACTAGAGCAACTCAGTATTATTGCTGTACTGAGGGTCCCAAAACTGAATGTAGTACTCAAGGTGTGATCTCACCAGTGCTGAGACAATCATTTCTCTTGTCCTGCTGGCCATACTATTTCTTACTCAAGCCAGGGTGTCATTGGCCTTCTTGGCCACCTGGATGCACTGCCGGCTCATGTTCATCTGGCTGTCAACCAGCTCCCCCAGGTCCTTCTTCCGCCAGGCAACTTTCCAGCCACTCTTCCCCAAGCCTATACTACAGTATGCAGTTGTTTTGACCCAAGTGCAACACCCAGCATTTAGCTTTCTTGAATCTCATGTGAGTGGATCCGTCCCAACAGTGGTTAATCTAAACCTGAAATAATATCTAGCAAAAAAGGGTTATGAAGAGACGGTTAAAATGCAGCTTCAGGTATATATGTGATGTACAGTGTGGTGCTACTGTGGACAACTGATGCTGTCACCCAGTTATGTGGATTGAAGAGAAATCTTTACTAGGTTTTTATAGTTTATGAGATTATAATAACTTGTGCTATAAAGCATTAATCTTCTTCCAGAAAAAGAATCCGTATCTTAGTTTATACTTGCAAAGCAGCATGTTTATAGTGCTTTATAAATAATGATACAGAATGTTCTTTAAGTCTCAACCTTGAATGTTCATCTGGCAAACACTGGAAGTTTATAATAAAGTCTACATCATTCTCCATAGATATGATTTTTTTGCCTCTTACTCTCCAAATACATTTTATTCTCTGTTCCATAAATAACAATTCCTTGTGATTTGTATATAATGATGTTTGCTAAAATTTCCTGTGGGTGGTAAATATTTTCCCATTTTCCTTAGCTGTCATTAAACTGTACTCCCTGTCCAGAAAATAACAAAAGATGATAACATGAAGTACCTATCTAGGTCATCACAATTAAATTGTATAGAAATAGATAAAAGAAAACTTAAAAGAAGATTGGTTCCTTTCCTCTGCAGAGACTTGTTCCTCCAGGGTTTCCTGAGGATGGGCATCTTTAATCTTTAAAAGCAGACAGTGCTGAAACAGTATCCCAGAATAAAAATATTTTTGTACAGTAAATAAGTTTTTCAAAACTGAGTATTGCAGCTGCTGTATTCATCAGGAAAACCCCAGCATGGAAAGTTTTTTTTTTTTGGTATTGAGACTGTTTATAATATGCATTAGGCCACACTGCTATGCACACACATTTGTGTTTGGGAGATATGAATTTGTGCTTGGGTTGTTTTTTTTTCTCTTCATTCATAATCTTTTCCTTATAGCCTTATATCACCCTGACACTGAATGAGTATTTCATAATCATTAATGTATCTAGCCTTGTAATAATCCTATTTAAATTAAAAACATCACAAACAGGGGGAATGGGCTAAAGTTGTGCCAGGGGAGGTTTAGGTTGGATATTAGGAAGAACTTCTTTACTGAAAGGGTTGTTAGGCATTGGAATGTACTGCCCAGGGAAGTGGTTGAGTCACCATCCCTGGAGGTCTTTAAGAGACGTTTAGATGTTGAACTTAGCGATATGGTTTAGTGGAGGACTTGTTAGTGTTAGGTCAGAGGTTGGACTAGGTGATCTTGGAGGTCTCTTCCAACCTAGATGATTCTGTGATTCTGTGAACATTGTAAGCTTTTAAATGATAAAGAGGCATCAAAATACACAGGTATGCATCTATCAGTATTTTCAACAGTGCACTAAAAATTAATTTGCAGCTCTATCTGCAGATGTAGATGCCTAGCTCTTAATTCAAAAGTCTGCTAAATTTTAAGTAGGACATAAAAAAGTAGTGGTAGAAAACGCCAATTTAATTCCCACTTTCAAGATGTACGTCCTGTTTTTTATTCAGGATATCAAAATCATTGAGGTATTTCTCTGATTTTCATAAGGTTATGTTCTGATAAACATTTTCACTGGTATTAATGCTCCAATCTGTATTGTATATCCATACAATGCAGAGAAGTGCTTCCAGTTTTAGAGCTTGTCATTTAATCTTGAAGAAATACATTCTGTACATCCCGATGTTGGGACCTATGGCCTTATAGAAGCATGCTAAATTAAGATTAATTACATTTGCATTTTTATATTTACCCAGTCCCTTAGAATTTTAAAATAATCCATTCTGTCTCCTTCAGATTTTACCATCTCTGCATGCCTGTGGAAAGCAAGATACAGTGAACAGAACTAATATTTCGCATGGCTTCTTGAATCAGGAGGGGCTGAAAATCCAGAACAAGAAAATGATACAGCACATTAGATGAAATTAGATTGATTTCTTGTACAAAGAATTTTACTTGCAGAATATTGTTTTCAGGTATTTTAAAAATTAGAATATTAGAATATAATATCGTAAAGATTACAGGCAAGACTGTGTTTCTCTTCTAGTTCATAGGGGATATGTTGATAACAATTAGCTGATACCATATACATATATGTACTAACCTAATAATAACTTATTTTGTAAGTTATTTGATTGGTTTTTACCAGCTAACCTTGGGGATGAAATACAGATCTGACTTAAAATGCATTGATTTCATCCTCTGTGTGAAGTAATGCAATATCAGAACTCTAATGACAGTCATGTCTCCTGGTGCAAATAATCAAGAAAATTAATTCAGGACATGCTCATTTCTCTTCCAAATTACTTGAATTTTAATGGCACAAGAAAAATGACATATTAGAACAGAGTAGACTTTTGGCCCACCACTGAATCTGGGAAGTAACAAAACCCTGAGAGGCAACCTGAGAAACAATACTGGACACACATATAGTTGCTGTGGAAAAGATTTGTGTTCAGAGTTGCAGAGCAAGGTTATATACTCAACATAGTTTTCATTATTCATCCACAAGGCCAATGATTAGAGGTTAGTAGCCTTCACACCACTATTCAATCTGCAGGTACCAATACAAAGAGGTTTCCCATGAGGTTTCCCCATTTTTGGTCATTTATTTCCCCTACTAAATAAATGACAGATAGATCTAATGTACATAAAGTCTTGAAGCTACAATTTAGGCATTTAATTACTGGAGAGTTAAAAAAGAAGGAAGTCAGTGGAGAAGGAATACATTGTTCAAAGAACTACACCACAAGATACCTATACATCTCTTTCATAACCATAGATTTTGCCAGTTAAGTTTTTCAGCTGCTGTGGTGATTTATTTCTCAGACTGATAAGAACTCAGAACAACTCTTGTGACATCACTTCTCCTTTGAGATCCTGCCTGAAGTACTGCATTCAGCTCTGGGGCCCCAAACATAAGGACATGGACCTATTAGAGCAAATCCAGAAGAGGGCCACAAAGATGATCAAGGGGCTCGAACAGATCTCCTGTGAGGGAGATCCAGGCTGAGGGACTCCAGGCTGAGAGAGTTTGGGTCGTTCAGCCTGGAGGAGAGAAGGCTCCTGGAAGACTCAAGGCCTTCCAGTACTTAAAGGCGGCTTTCAGGAAAGCTGGAGACGGACTTTTTATCAGGGACCGTAGTGATAGGACAAGTAATGGCTTTAAACTAAAAGAAGGGAGATATAGATTAGATGTTAGGAGGAAATTTTCAGAGGATGGTGAGACACTAGAACACGTTGTCCAGAGAATCTGTGGATGCCCCATCCCTGGAAGTGTTCAAGGCAAGGTTGGTTGGGCCTTTGAGCAATCTGGTCTGGTGGGAGGTGTCCCTGCACATGGGGGGTTGGAACTACATGATCTTTAAGGCCCAAACAATTCTATGATTCTATGAACACTTCACTGATGTTTCCCCCACTGATTTTAATGTTACCTCTCATTCAAGCACATACTGTAATCCCATGTAAAGAAGAACTTGTTTATAAACTAGTGCATCTCTAATGAATGTAGCCAAGGACTGTAGGATACAGTGATGTTCCACTGTTTACACTAGTATCCTAACAGCATATGTTAGGTATAGGCAAGGAAAATTAATCTTAACTAGACAAAATATTTAAAAATAATACTATGCACTTATACCTACTTGAATTTTTTTTTTTTTTTCAGAATGAAAATTACATAAGCAAAATACTCTATTAGGTCATCATCTATTAATGAAATAAAGGGGAAAATGTCTGTGTAATTCATGTAATGTTGAACTGACTTTGTGTTTTAGTGTTTCTACCTTAACTTGGACTCCATTACATTATTTTTGTATTTCTTCTTGACTGTTTTCAGTGCAGTAGATGTTTTTAACATAAAGCAATGCTTTCACTCCAACTAATTTGGACTATTAGATACAGAAGATCAGAGTAAATATGGAACAAATTTGAACTTTTAAATCATTTTAGTTTATTATGGTTCTACTTAAAAGATCTCAATTCAGCAGTACCTAGCAAAAGAATTGCTTATTAAGGACAGTAATTACAGTGATCTATAAAAAGAACATGATCATTTCATAAAAATAAATGATTTATATAAACATATAATTTTTTTAATCATACAGCTTCTTTAAGATTTTTTTTTTCAAACAACACAACGTCTTTATTTTGTTTTTCTTACAGATTTTCAAAACCAGCTTTTCATAATATTAAGGGAAGCAAGTTCATACACTGCATCTTCATTGAATGTCTGTTTTACATTTAAATTGCCTCAGTCCCACCCCATACTTCCTTTCCTGACAAATAATGGATATAATGGTAAATAAAAATCTTTGAGAAATGTTAGACACAAACAGATATATGTTATTTTCATAAATTTACGAAGACTTTGACTGCAAGGAAGTTTTGTTGCATGAGTACCTTGTTTCATATTTTTCTCCACTGATTTAGTTTACTGACAAAGGTAGCAGGCAGGCAGTTGGCCAGTCTAACTGTTACTATGCTTCATTATTATAGCTGCAATAGAGATGTGAAGAAAGTAGTATTTTTTAACAAATGTGTATGATTTCCAAACAACAAAAATCAAAGATATAATTTCATTCATACCCCAGACTGTGTTTATGATGGCAAGAAAAAAAAAAAAATTCCCATGATAAAGACAAAAGCAAACACTAAAAAAAAAAAAACCACTTAATATTCAAAATTACCATTTCTTAAGTAAATAATTACTATAATATGTATTTTTGTAAAGTAACCCATGCAAGGCCTGTTAAAATAAATTAATGTAGATCATAGAATCATTAAGTTTGGAAAAGAATTCCGAGATCATCTGGTCCAACCATCACCCTCTTACCAATGTTATCCATTAAATCATGTCCCTAAGCACAATGTCCAATCTTTCCTTAAACACCCCCAGGGACGGTAACTCCACCACCTCCTTGGGCAACCCGTTCCAATGCCCCACTTCTCTTTCTGAGAAGAAATGTCTCCAACCTGAACCTCCCCTAGTGCAACTGGAGGCCATTCCCTCTAATTCTAGTTATCTGCGAGAAGAAGCCAACACCCAGCTCCCCACAACTTCCCTTAAGTTAGTTGTAGAGAGCAATAAGGTCTCCCCTGAACCTCCTCTTCTCTAGACTAAATAACCCCAGTTCCCTCAGTTGCTCCTCATAGGACTTGTGTTCCAGGCCCTTCACGAGCTTTGTAGCTCTTCTCTGGACACATTCCAGGTCCTCAATGTCCTTCTTGTACTGAGGAGTCCAAAACTGAACACAGTATTCGAGGTGTGGCCTTACCAGAGATGAATTAAATTAGCATATTTATGCAAACTTATTATGCAAAATATTTGCTTTTGAACAATGTGTTGCTGCAGAGAATTCATAAATCTAGGAAACATATTTGGCAGCCATTTTGTCTTCTGTCCTGCAATTGGTGAAAGACTTAAGACTGATATTACAGGTTTTAGTCCTTTCTGATTTCTTTGTTGTTGTTGTTGTGGTAGTTGTTTTCAGAAAAGATTCTGATGTACAAGCATCCAGACATAATAAGACTGTGTATTTCCGTATGTTTCTGTGTGGAGGATACGAACTTACATGAACTGATATGCAGACATTTCTTCTGCATTCTTTAGTACTTTAACTTGACAAAGCTAATGAAGACAAATACTTTCACCCAGCAGCTCTGCATGTGTTTCTGTACTTTTACTTATTCATTTGGGCATCTTTATGGTCTTGTTTCACATTAGAATGCTGGCTGAAATACTATGTGCATAGTGTTATTTCCGTCATATTCTTTATTTTATGAAAAGCTGCCCATTTCTTCTTTGTCTTTCCTCTTCACAGTTTTAGTGGGTTATGTAGGAAGGAAGACAAACAGTAACACTGCTACTGGCATGAATTAAAAAAAAAAAAAAAATAGTACTTTTGATATCTGTGGAGTTATACATATTGCTATCTAATTCATTGGTTTCACATTTAGTTCGTTTTGGTTTTATGTACTAGAAGTCTTGTAATTAAAAAAAAAAAAGACATTTAAAGTTAAAAAACAATAGTAAGATACGTTGGATGCCATTTAAATGTTTAAAAGTCATGGCTTAGCCTTAATCAGTCAGATTTTTATAATCAGTATGTGGAAACAAATAGTAGTAGAGGACACAGCTCACATGACTCTCCTTAGATGTTAATCTGAAGACAAGATGAACAGGTATGTAGAGGTGCCCACGCTTAAAAGTACAGCTTTAGATGCTTAAACCAGGTAAGAAAAATTCCACCCGGCATATTCAGCAGAAAATATATACTGCTATTTAGTCTAATTTTGCAGAGAAGAGATTTCAGTTCCTTCCTGAGGTGTTTATATTTTCTTCAAAATATAAATAAGTAAGAAAAGAATCAATAAGATAACAGTTCCTACTGAACAATGTAATTTAAAATATCAAATAGGTTGAAGTTACTAAGACAAAAGAACTTTGAGAGCGGTATCCAAAACCCTTCTTGACCTCCAGAAATCTTGGTACCACGACTTGACTTGCCGAGGTAATCGTCTCTTGGGCAGTCACATTCTGCAGCTGAAGCGGGAATTGCAGTATGCAGGGGAGGGTTCTGCATTGAGGACCCTCAAGGCAGCACAGGGAGCTGCCAGGACCCGGCAGACCTCCAGACGGTGGCTGATGAGGCATGGGGCAGAGTCAAGAGTGCCCCTCCTCTATACAAAGGCAGCCCCGAAGGAGTGCAAGCAACCAGGAGCATGGTGAACTGAGTGGACAAACAGTGCATGGGACATCAGTCAGGTGTGGTGTGGCAGTTTGCCCAGCAGTGCACACAGGCAGGGTGCAAGGTGGGTCATTTTGTATTCTGGGAGCAGTAGAAAAAGAGCATTTTACTGCAACAGAAATGGTGTCCACCCGCTGAGCCTACTGGTCTGAGGCTGAAACCCAGATGTAAAGGCCACAACCTCTCCAGGCAGATGCCTACCCCCAGAGACACCTCCCAAGGATCGAAAGAGCTACCCAGACCCTTGGTACCAAGCAATTCTGGTCTCTGGAAGTTCCCATAGGTCCTGAAGGCAGAGGTGGGTGTCATGGGTGTAAGTGTGCTCAGCTGGGTGAACTTTTCAAACAGGTGTCTCTGTTGTGAGAGGTGCTCATCAGACAGCATACAGGATTCTGAGCAGGAGATTGACAAATGGTATTATGCACTGACATGGGCAGAGCAACAGCCCTGCCTTAAGTCCTGGCAAGGAGAAGGTAAACAAGCTTCCAGCCCAGAACGAGAACATTTGAAAGACTCACAGGACAAGGGAGAGTGAACACTTCTCTGCTCAGATGCAGAGGAGGAGTCTTCCCCTTGCCCCTGAAGTGCCTCTGCACAACAGATAATGATGTTCTAGGGCAGGAGAGAGGAAACTCTGAGAGAACTAGTACAAACCTCAGAAAGGCCAACCGTACAAAGCTGACTCAGTCTCTGACCTGCATCAGAACCAATGCCATAAAAAAAGAAGGAAGGGTGTTAGGCATTGGAGACTCTTCTCTGAGAGGCACTGAGGCATCCATTTGCCATCCAGATAATCTCTCTAATCTCTGCCTGGGGCCCACATTCACGATATAACAAAGAGGCTACCAAGTCTGGTGGGTCCCAAAGACTACCACCCTTTCCTACTTTTTCACATAGGATCAAACGAGGATGCAACAAGGAGCTCCAAAATATCAAAAGGGACTTTATGTCCTTTGGAAAGATATTAAAAGGATCAGTAGTGCAAGTAATGTTCTCCTCTGTTCTTCCAGTTGATGACTGGGACCCAAGAAGGAAGCAAAGGGACCAAATGAATGATTGGTTTTGAGGCTGGTGCCATGCTCAAGGTTTTGGGTTCTATGACCTTGGATAAACTTTTGATAAACTGGGTATGCTGAAACCAGATGGGGCACACCTGGCCAGGTGGGGCAAGAGTGTTCTGGGCAGTAAGCTGGCTGGGCTTATCATGAGGACTTTAAACTAGATGCGGTAGGGGAAGGGGATGTACCTCTGAGTGAAGGAAGCAAACCTGAGAACATTGTCACTCTAAGAAACAATAGAGAAATACTTGTGAACTGTCCAAAAGCAATCAGGAAGGGTTCTTTTGGAAAAGTGATATGACCGATAGCCCAGCTGAAGTGCCTCTACAGGAATGCACACATGGGAAACAAGCAGGAGGAGTTGGAAACCATGGTGCAATTAGACAAATAGGACCTGATTGCTATCATGGAAACATGGTGGGGCATACAACTGGAACAATGGAATAGAGGCCTACAACCTCTTCAGAAGAGAAGACAGGGAAGGAGGGGAGGGAGTGTTTACCTCTTCACTAGGCTGAACACAACCACTGACCTCAGCTGCTCCTCATACATCTTCCCCTGTAGACCTTTCACTATCTTTGTTGCTCTCCTTTGAACAAATAGGATTAACTTCAGGCCACTTTGTAAAAGACATTTGCTGGAATGCTTATGAACATCCATATACAATTAGAATACAACTATTATAAATTATTGTTATGACCTCTCCTGCAACTGCCTCAGCAGGGAGATGGAAGAATTAGCACAAAAGCAGCTGTATTCCTGGAAAATACTCTTTTCCTTCCCCCCACTCCATCCTTTAGAAACATTTATGTTTGCCCCAGTTTAAATTCCACAGACCTTGAAATCTCTTTTCAGCAGTATGGAGAAAACTGGTTTTAGAAATATCATCACATTGCCTCATTGGAACTGTCGTGCATTCTCCTTCAGGAATTAAGTTTACTTGGTGGACTGAGATTTCTGTGTTTTATCCTCTTTATATTGCTTTTTGATCTATTACCACTGTGCTACCTCAGTCTTGTCCCACAGCTTCTACACTTATTTAATTTTGGAGGAAAACTACTACCTTTTTTGGTATGCAAAAAGTTTTTTATTTCTGGAAGAAATAAGTGAAGAATTAGACATTTTTTATTTGAAATACTGTTAGAAGAAAATATTTTGTCCAGTCATGGAAGCCTTCAGTCCATCTAATGATTATATCAAACTAATTGAAATGAGCTGTTAGGACATGATATATGGATAAGAAAGTTTCTTGTGTAATATGTCAAAATGAAAAGTTTCCAAAACATTAATAAGATTAAAATATCGACCTATTCTGTGGTATTCAGCAGTGAAAGTAGAAGTAATAGATTAATTTAAAGTGGCTCCTGAATGGACTTACAATTATATTTTTTATCATAGCTAATGGGCAACAGTGCAGATGTCAGAGCTTTCATAGAAACAGTATACGCAATACATTTTCTTTTTTAAAAAGTAGAGCTGCTTATATAATTCAATTGCATATATTTCAAAGCAAAACTGCGCATCAGCAAATATTTGAATTAAGTGCTTTAATATACTAAAGTCATCACTACACTTGGTAGCAAGATCAGGTAATAGTAATAGTTTCAACTGGAAAAAATATTTTGCGTTGGCTTTTCTCAGAACTGCTTAAAATTTTCACTGAAATTAGTAGACAATTTTGTCTGACACTCAAAATAGAAGTGAATTGTGGCTTATCTGTATTTAATCATGGACATAGGCTGCAATATTTACTTATGAGCAAACTATCCAATTTATGCTAGACGGTAAGCTACTAAACTTTTCTTAGCCTGTTCTGACTTTACGTAGCTTCAGGAAATGTTATATTTAGGCCAAGTAAATAAAAAAGGAATATTGAATATCAGTATCTGAAAAGCATATTTTTAGAGAATATATCAATAATGAAAAAAGAAGTGACATTGTAGACCACAAGTTGATCACACTTTCATCCCTCTTAGAACAACTTTTCTCCTTCCTATATCTCTATAGAAACAAAATGGTATGAAACATATATATATATATATTTTGTCTGACAAATAGCTAGTTGGAGTGAGAGTCAAAGAAATATGTTTTCCCCAGAAAGCAAAGGATACTAGATAATAAACACACTTTCATTTTCATATATGCTCTGGGCATTCATTTCTTAATTAGATTCTTAAATGTTCATTGCAACAACAAACCATCCATCGGTGTCTTAAAGGTAATCATTCAAGCATGGGCACCATTTGCTTTAGGAGGAGAAAATGACTGTGTTTTTTTTTTTTTTTGGGGGGGGGGGGTAAGATTTTTTGGTAAGATTTTTGGTAAGGTTTTGTTAACATTTGTAATCAATTGTGTCTTTTAAACCCTAAATTAATGGAGAAGATTAATCATTCAACAGAAAAAAAAGGTATGCTTAATCCCAGTGTGAAATTCCAGGACAGGGGAGTGTTCTCAATCCAGGATAGGGGAGTGTTTTCCCAGGATGGGTTGAAAATGATTTTTGGAGGCTACTTCTAAACCGTCTTGTTGAAGTTCAAAAAGGCTAAGTGCCAGGTCTTGCAGTTGGGGCACAACAACTCCATACAACAACCCTCCCTCAAAGGAGGTAGTTGTGTGGGAGTTGGTTTCTCAAGCAGCAAGCGGTAGGACAAGAGAAAATGGCCTCAAGTTGTGCTAGGGGTGGTTTAGGTTGGATGTTAGGAAAAAAATATTCACTGAAAGGGTTATGAGGCACTGGAACAGGCTGCCCAGTGAAGTAGTTGAGCCACCATCCCTGGAGGTGTTCAAAAGGTCTGTTGATGTGGTGCTTAGGGATATAGTTTAGTGGTAGACTTGGCAGTGCTAGGTTAATGGTTGGACTTGATCTTAAAGGTCTTTTCCAACCTAAGTGATTCTATGATTCTATTCTATGATTCTATTCATCTGCTTTAAATAGAATGAAAAGAAATATGTAGTCTCCTCTCTTCTTCTTGCTAACAAAAGGAGGGTTTGGGCTGAAACAGGTGGTCAGAAAGGCAGGACAATGAGGGAAAATTCAGATAGCTCCTTAACCTTATTAGCTCTGGAAAAAAAAAAAAAAAAACCAAACAACAAAACAAAACAAAACAAATATATATATATATATATAAAGTGAAAAACAAACCCACAAAACCGTAGTTTTTAAAAGCCTAAACAGTGTCATCAAAACATAATATCAAATTAAGTGGTGGGAAATATTGTATTGTACACATTCTTTCTGAATTATTATTGTATAGTATTAAATTTCACTGTAGTTTGTAATTACTTTTCCAATGAATAGAGGTATAGTGTTCCTACTGCAGTAAAAAGAGTCACATTCAGACTTTCTAGAGAGGCAAGACCATACAACCTGAGGCATCATTCTAATTTATGGTGCAGAAGCCCAGGCAATCTAATGATGTTAATAATTGCTTCTGGAAATACTAGGACAAGCAGCAGGTTCAATGTGTTTTTCAGTGGGTGAAAGGACTTTTGTCTGGACACCATTTGCTTTCCTTGAGTGAAATGCAACCATAAATGTTATCATTGAAAGCAATATGCTTTCTAATATTCAAGTTTCATGTTTATGGCCCAAGACAACACGACCAGCTGGGAAAATCAGTCTTGGTGATCATCTCCTCACAGGAAGTTGGTTTTATAAATGTACATCTGCCATTGCCACAAAAATACAACTACCACGTGCCTCTTCCCCATACAATCACACCATGATTTCAATTACATAAAAAAACTCTCTTTTCTAAAAAGATTGTCGTGATTAAACTGAGAATTCCTTTGATTACATGAGACTTCAATTATCTGAATGCTTTGTTTCCCTTTGGACTTCAAAATACTCAAGTGTACTGTAGTGTTATGCTGCAGTTGCTTGCATAAGGGAAATGATAGATATTATCTCTGTCTCCAGTATATGACTCTGTAGAGGCCATCTGGTCCTTAAGATTCTGGATGTCAGTCTGATGTTAGTACATTGTGTATTTATATTTGCACATATGCCCCAGTAAGGGATGGCAACATATTATAAAACCATGTGAGGTAGTGTTCACATCTGACCAGCCCATAGGGTTGTCATATGTTACTATAAATATATATTTTAGAAAATTGATCTAAAGACACAAATGATAATGAAACCTTTTTTGATAAGTAGCTAATGCTTTACTTATTTTTGAGAATGGGACAAGGACACTTGTGTCACTTGGACAAATATGGAGGTTTTTACAGTCTATAATTGAGAGTTTTGCTCAAAAATGGGTTATATGCATTTAAGTATGTAAATCTCATGCATCAATTAATCGTGATACTGCTGGAAGGATTGTCATATTAACATTTTATGTATTATATTCTGGAAAAATAAAATGTGAATGAAGATCCAGATACAGGTCTATTATATTAAATGGCAGACAACACTGTCTTAATCAAGCTCCATTTGGAAATGTGGTGGGACCCTTTTCTCAACCCTTTCCAGTATGTCCATGTCTCTCCTGTACTGGGAGGTCCAGAACTGGACACAGTACTCCAAGTGTGGACCTCGCCCCAGCAAAGGGAGAGGATCACCTCTTGACCTGTTGGCAACACTTCACCTAATGCAGCCCAGGATACCATTATCTTTCTTTGTGGCAAGAGCACATTGGTGGCTCATGATCAGCTTAGTGTTCACCAAGACCTCAGGGTCTTTTTGTCCAAGCTGCTTTGCAACTGAGTGGCTGTCAGCATGAACTGGTGCCTGGGGATGTTCCTCCACAGGTGCAAGTGTTTGTACTTCCCTTCATGAGGTTCCTGACTGTCCAATTCCTCAATACCTCTCGGGATGGCAGCAGAACTCCCTGATGTATCAGCCACTCTTCCTATCTTTTTTGTCATTAACAAACTTGCTGAGGGTATACTCTATCAACTAGATCACTAAATAAGCTGTTGAACAGGACTGAACCTGATATTTACCCCTGGGGTACACTGCTAGTTGCTGCGTCCAACTTTGTGTCTTGGACTTTGTGTCACTGGTCACTACCCACAGGGCTCAGCCATTTATCCAGTTTTCTGTCCACCTCACTAACCCATATTTCATCATCTTCTTTATGAGGATTTTATGGAAGACAAGTATTTCAGGAATACACTACAAATGGAAGATTATACTGTAGAAAATAGTCACTACATCATCACTCCTTATATATTGCACAAAGAAAAAAAATGATGGCTGCAACAATCCATCAACTATAAAATAAAACCAAATGGAAACTTTACTTTTCCTCTGCTGGAACTGCCTCTTTAAGAACTATAATAGGAACTTTCACTCTATCATTCATTTTCAGATCTACTCTTTCTTTTACTAGTTACTTCTTGAAACTTCTTAATAACGGTAGTCAAAAATTATCTGATTTGCATAGTCTTTAGAAAATCAAAATTTGCATTAAAAATTTGCATAGCATTTAGAAAATCAAAATCGGCTTTTCAATGTAGAGAAATTACTGAAGATAATTTATTACCAAAATATCAAAAATGTTAGTGATCATTTATTTGTCTGGTTACCTAAACACTGTAACCTAGTTAATGGCTTCTTTTTCAAGGGAAATGTTTTCACAATCATTTGTTTTTTCTTTGTATATTTCCTGCTAATGTTCCTGGAAGTTGTCAACAAATAGAAAGGTTATAGATGAGGTAAGAGTATTTTGGAGCTTAATAGAAAGATAGTAAACACTTTATAGTAAATATTAACATATTCTACAGAGTTGTGGGTATCTCTTTGCATTATATCACAATCCAGAAAAGTATCTTCTGTACCCTTTAAAATCCCTCTGTTAGTTTTATACCAAGGAGCTAAACATGACAGATGCAAAACAGAGGAAAGATATCCAAGTCTGTATGAATACAGTTAAAAATACCCAGACTTCTTTAATTTATGGAATCCCAAGCAGATGGTAGAATATGTTTACTGAACTCTTGTCTCTTTTTCTCTAAAGAACTGGAAGCTTTAAATATCACAGCATGTTTCAGAATTTGACAGTGTGGACTGGAGTTGTTTTCTGTGTCATTTTCTTCTTCTTCTTCTTCTTCTTCTTCTTCTTCTTCTTCTTCTTCTTCTTCTTCTTCTTCTTCTTCTTCTTCTTCTTCTTCTTCTTCTTCTTCTTCTTCTTCTTCTTCTTCTTCTTCTTCTTCTTCTTCTTCTTCTTCTTCTTCTTCTTCTTCTTCTTTTCTTCTGTAATATCTACAAATCTGACTCACGTTATTGATTTGAGGTTTCTGTGGAAAAATATTTTTAACAAGATGTAAGAAAATTTATTATTTTCAGTGTTTGCACTGTTTAATTTAGGAGTTATAATTAACACTGTCAGAATTAGGCTGCTTTGGAGGCCAAAGTTAAAATTTAATAATGTAGTGTATTTTCTTGTGTAATAAATATATATTTGCCCATAAAGACAATGTGGTGTTTGCCTAAAGCATATTTTCCAGATAGACATTCATTCCTACTTTGAGACAACAAAAAATTGGAATATGCATTAGAGTCACTGATCATTTGCTTCGGTCATTTATTAGGGGTCATCTTAGAACTTTCCACTCTATTATTTCCTCAGTTCAGTCAAGATGGCTTTAATTTTCCTTCATGTTATTGTTATTATTTCTCTACTCATATAAATTCACAATCATAGACCAGTTTCAGAAATGGAACAACGAAAAGTTAAGTGATTTGGGAAAAGCAGCAGTAAAAATTGGACCTACCAGTATCACTTATCAATATGTGATATCACATATCAGATGAAATTGGACCTACGTGAGGCTCCATATTCAAGTGGTTATTTTAGTAATGTTTAGTAATATTTCTGTTTGAGGATTTCATAACAGCAGTGTTCTACATACCTAGATAGCTACTAATAATTATGTTGTGCTTTTGTGTCCTCCCATGTAATCTGACATTTGTTTGAAATTACACTGACAATTCATTTGATGCTCAAAAAATCTGAATCATCTAAAATTTTGTATTGAGCTTCAAGATAATGGAGAAAGTCTGTGTATACTGCTTGTGTAAATCTATCTCAAAAGATCAAAATACAGTCTAGATCTTCTGAATACTTCTTTACAAAAGTGCTTGGTAATGAGAGCTTCCTTAGAAGTCTGGCTAAATAAGATCAAAGAAGAGAACAAGCAATGGTTGGGGCAGCGTGCAGGGAGGCAGCAGCATGTGGTTTCTCAGGTGCTTGTTCTTCAGGATTATTTCTCTGAAGAAATTCCTGAAGCTCAGTCTTCAGATGAAAAAGGGAAAATGGGTTTTTGGTCACTAAATTTGTATGGACTTTTTAATGGATTCTGAAGGAATAGGAAAACTACACATAAAGCAGAAGCAGAGTACTGCTGTTCATACCTACATATCCAGGACTCAAAGTGATTGTCCATTTTTTAGACTCATCTTTAAAAACTGTACATTACTGACTTCGGATTTTTTCTTATTTCTCTGGAGAGAGAGAGTGTCATAAGAATAAATGATATGAGAAAGGATTTTCATGCAAGCAACTCTGCATTCTGTGTGTTCTGAATGGTATTTATAGTAGCAGTTCAATGGTAGCAAAGACTCAAAATTTGAGTACAGCATGTACATATGTGTATGTGTATGTGTATGTATGTGTGTTGTGTTGTGTATGTGTATAATTCATATATGAAAAAAAAAATATGGAAAGCTGTGTGAAAGTTGAATTTGACCTGCCTAAATCTGAGAGGCTTGCTTTCATTGGTCAGAATCCTAATAAAGGCGAATAACAGGATTAAGAACATATCACTTGGCAGTCCAATCTGACAGCAGAGAAAAAAACTGGATGGTCTTGAGAAGCATATTACAAGAATAAGAATAAGTACAGATCTGTAATTGAGCATGAAGAGGTATTAACTTGAATATATATTTTCATATATGCATATGCATTATTGTGAACTGATTAAAGACTTTATTTTGTAAGTTTTCTCACACATTCATAAAATTTGAATTTCTTTAATATTTGATTTCACAATATATTTGATAATCATTTGTTTTATTTATTAATCATATCATATTGATACTTGAAAAAGTTTTCAAACCTTCTAACTGCCATGAGTAACCTCAGTTATGTATAAACAGAGAGAGTTATAAATAATACCTGACATTCTTGACATGTATCATTTCATTTATTCCATAGAACTATAGAACCTCTTAAACACTGACATTCTAACCTTGTGAAACATGAGTGCCTCCCTGTGAAAACTTCTAAACTGTGGCTTTGAAGAAAGTGAAGGTGTGAAATGTATGTACATATTTAAGAGGAAATTTTGTAGAGAAGTGTTTCAAGGTTTCCAACTACCTATTTCAAGGTTTTTCCAACTACCCAGCTGCCCTCTAGAATACATTCTCTTTTTTGTTTCAGAAGCTTCACAAGTATGGAAAGCAGTGCTTTAAAATACTTTATTACTTAGTACTAATTCAGTGGGAGATTAAATAATGATAAGGGGTCACTGAGAAAGTGCAGTTGTGAAAAGAAATTATTCTCTTGAAAAATCTCATTGTGAGTGTAGTGTTAATTGTCCCCTTGAATGCTTCATTAAGCATAAGGATGAAAATTCACATCTTTTATTTGCATTAAGAACTTGTGCTACTCTTTTGAGATTGCTAGTTATACGCATTTGAATTGCACACACAATTAAATCTTTATTTTCTTAAATTAACTGTTCCAGAACTCCAGTCTCGATTTTCAAAAATGTATGAAGCTAAATGTCAACAATTGAATTCAAATAAAGGTAGGGTTAAAGAAAGTATGTTTTCAGTTATGACCACAAAGATATCTGAAACTCTTCATCCTCCATTTCTCCAATTCATCCACTGATTTACTGTTTTTTTTTTTGTTGTTGTTTATTTATTTGTTTGTTTGCCTTTTTTTTTTTTTTTTAAGACAGTGGCTGTATAAAAGAAAATTTCTTTACCGACCTGCAGGTACCTGCAGTGATTTCAGGATATTGAAATGTTTTGGTTAAATTTCCTGTATCTTATTCTTTCTAGAGGAAACAAACCACTTTCCTGAGGTTATAAGTTACTTCATAGGAAGGCTTTGTTTTAGTAGAATTAAAGTGCAGAAGTAAGCTGACTATGGGTATTTAATGACTTGTCTCTAGTTTCATGTTAAGAACAGTTTACTTGCACAGTTGCATAAATTTTGTATTATCTTATTTGCTTTTGAATGCATCAAACTGTAATTCTGACACATCTGTTTTATGCACATTCTCTTTCTGGTCCTGAGCATAAAAATAGGAGCTGTAATAGCTATCAGAATACATTTTCTAAAGCTTTTCTGTTCTTTTACCTTGTTCCTCAATGCATGTCTTCAACAAGATAAGAAAATGGATCTAGTCAACTACTTATCTTCCTTACTTAATATTACCAAGTTTTCCCTTTAGATTTTTATACAAGGAGAAAGGAAGGAAGCATCCTATACAAACTGATCACCTGGCTGATTAAAAAAATTCACATAAGCCTTTTATGTTTTCACCATGTATTTTCAGAATGGGAACTAATATTACAGCACTTGAAGAAAAGTAAAGTGCAATGCTAAAAATAGAACTCCAAATCACCTGTGAATATTATGTCTGCATACATGTGTGGAAGATGATTTAAACTTGTACACTATAGTTGTTAACCTTTAAACTTGTACAGTATACTTCAAAATCAAGACTGTAGATAGTCCAAATCTCATTTGTATAGAACAAAGCTCCTCTCAAATGTTGACTTTATCTTTGTAACTCCATTTTTAATTACCATCGTATCAATGCCTAATCATAATGAAGGTAATTGAACATGGTCCTCATTCTTTTCCTGACGATTATAAGGAAAAAAAAAAATAGAGGTCAAAGATGCAAAAAGCAATGTGCAGCTTAGCAGATTATCTGGCCCATGATTACCAGGGGTAAATCACATCGGAGCAATCTAATTTTCTTGTATGGTAGAATGACTGGGTCTGCAGATGAGGAGAGAGTAGTGGATGTCATTTACCTTAACAAGCAATACTTGTGACACTGTCATCCACAGTATTCTTGTGTCTAAAGAAGTGAAACGTTATGAACTGGATGGGTAAAAAATCGGATGGGTAAAAACTGTTTGGAAGGCTGGTCTCAAAGCACAGTGGTTAATGGGTTGGACTCTGTCTGGATGCAGATAAAAAGTAGAGTATAGTAGAGTCTTACTTAACATCTTTATCAATTACTGGGAGAGGCTGTGAAGTGCACTTTCACCAAGATTTAGATGACAAATTGGGAGGAAAATAATAATAATAAAAAAATGATATTCAGTAAAATCTCCTTTGAAGTTCTGTAACTCACCACATAAGCTAAATGACTTAGGAAAGATACATGGGAAAGCATAGATGAATTAACCTGAATGTCAGGTTAATTCACTGATCTATTACAAAATACAGCAAAATGAGTGTTCAGTAAGATACTGTGTCTCCAAAAAGACTATAAAAGTACAGCTATATCTCATAAGTCATTCTTTGTTTTATTTCATTTAATCTAAATGTAGGAAACATATCTTTATAGAACTCAATTTCAAATGAATGGGTTTTGGGAATGTATATAAGATCTAAATAAAACTGTCTTCCAAATAACTAGTTAGCCATCTGAATGTATGACTTAATTTTCCATGTTGAGAACATTCAGAGTTTTTCACCGAATTTGCTGATAGACTTGCAGATAAGCTTCTAAAAGTGTCTAGTTTTTCCCTATGTGTTTTTAAAAATGCAATAGAAGCTGCCTGATATTTCTTATTTCTGCAAATTAGCTCATGTACAGAGGAAACCAGGTGGGTCATTTGGGAATAAATACTATATTAAGACAACATCTTTAATTCCATTCAGGGATGGTGAATGCATTTCCTTCAACTTCCATTTTGCTTGTTATTTATCATGTGAAATGTGTGTCTGTTTTACTCCTCTATCAGCACTGTTGTTTTTACAGTTCTTGTTTTAGGAACCTTACAAACTTTTATGAACCAAAACCTGGAGTGCATAGTATTTTATTGGAATATCTCAGTATGAAAGCTTTTTTAGGGGAGGAGAAAAACAAACCAAGGTGTGTTGGCAGATATTGCAAAATTAATGATTTTACAGGCTGTTAGGTTTGAATTTTAATCTATTATTCTGATATAAGTATAGAAACAAAAGAGAGAAATGGCTTTTTTAATTTTATTTTTTAATACCATTGTAATGCATCTGAGATTCATTTTGGATTACTATTGTTATTATTTGTAAGTTTTATGAATTTAATTAGGATGTAATAAAACCAGATTTCTCCACTACCATCTGAGTTATGGTACCATAAAACACTCAGGTTTAACTACACATGGAGTTACTAACTTGAGTGCAAGTTCTTGATAAAATTAGATGGTATCATATAATTTTCAATAAAATAGTTTGTGGCCAGGTAGGTTATATTACAGTCAAGCCCTTATTTCATCATTATGAATGCAAGTGAACTAGAGGAACCCAGAAACTGTGTTCATTAGTGTAAATCAGAACTGCTTGTAAAATTGTCTGTAAAAACACCAAAAGCAGCAAGATAAAGGTTAGCACTACAATTAGACCAGACTGAGCACAATAGAAAGAAAATACTTTCAGTTCACAATTCAATATTTTTCTTAATGGAAATAGAATTTTTTTATTTATTTATTTAAATAGAAAAAGTCTGTTTCATTTCTATTTTAATTAGGAATATAGCAACCTATAAAATGAATATGTGCAGGAGATACAAGTAAAACTTCCTGTTTTACTTTTTCTTTCCTATCATACTCTTGCTCTATTTCTATTATGTTCCTGTTTTCAGTTCAGGCTCTGAGCGGGAAAATTGTTGGAAATGTAGATTTTACAGGAAATTTTGTTTTTTTTTTTCAGAAAAAAATCTTTCTGCACAGGTGTTGTTACAAATCAGTAAAACAAACAAACAAAATCAAACAAAATGTAAGCGTACAGGAGTATTCTGAACAAAGTACTGTTTAGCTGTTCATAAAAGCTATCAATATACATTGTTTTTTAAGATCATGTTTGCCTGTTAAATTTTCTTTCAGCCCGTATTTTCACTTATTCTAGATCTGTCCATGGGAGTTCTCTGGATTAAATAGCAAGCTGAAAATACTCATATAACCCCCCAGCATGACAGTACTTCTCCCCATTTTGTACATGAGGTATAGGACAGACATTTGAGGTCATGGGTTGCCACAGAGGTTGCATAGCAACGGATGCAAGAATCATCACATCTCTAACTGTCAGACTCCCAGGACAGCAGAGAAAGTATTTCAGGGTTTGCAACTCCAGATCTTTTAGGCTCTTTAACCTTTTCTATTTGAAAGAAAATGTGTTTTTAAGCAGCACTGGGTGAGCGTACATAGGTTTTCAGGTTCCACTAAGACAAGGAAAGTTGAACAGGAACAGTAATATAGCTTTTTATCAAAAAAAGTTTTTGTTTGTTTGTTTATTTGTTTGTTTTTCCCACTTCTTCCTTGTATTATCAGAGAATAAAGCTGAAATTTAACTCACTTTTACTGGGCAAATTATTTATTTTTTCATTACCTAGACTGATTTCTTGTCATTGTCTAAAAACTAGAAAAGGCAAGTATGTGAGAAAAATACAAAGGGAAAATATCATGTTATGCTTTCCATTGACAACATTATTCTGCAACTACGTTGTTGTCAGTGAAAGACAAATACCTTGTCATATTTTTCTGCAGCATTGTGTCCTTTGTTTTGCAATAAGGGTAGTAGTAGATGTGTAATACATAAAAAATACAGAAAGGGGTGGTGGTCAGGAGAACTGGTAGTTGACAGTGAAAGAAACTGCAGTTTGGGTAGGTGGCTGGCATCTTCCAGTTGCTGAAATTTCTGGATTATTTTATTTTCAGGATTTTCATACTTAAATCAACAAAGAAAACATGTGAATCCCAATACTTCACGTCTATAACTGTTCCTTTAGAAGATTATAAAGGCCTTTAACAACACTAAGCAACAAAACTTTGTGACAAATTACTCTAGGGTATAAACAAAAAACAAGTATGGCTCCACAAAGAAGTAATTTTGACAAACTGGCAGATCTGATGTCATCATAGAATAACTTTGTCTTTTTAAGCCTCTAAAAATCTTGAAGTGATAAATTATTTTGTCAATGAAATGTCGGCACCTCCTGTGTTAAGCTGAGTGAGGATCATAAGTCTGGATTTAAGTGAGAATAATCCCCTTACGTTCACTGTTATTTGGAATCCTTAATGATGCTACATAAGTGGCTTAAAACATACTTGTTAGAGGACAGTTGTATGTTTGTTAGTAACTAATATAAGGTTCTGGAGGCTGAATTTTCAGGAGTGCTCAGACTTCCAATTGCAATAGCGGTCAGCAGTAATGTGGTTTTGAGCTTGTAGGAACTTACAAAATGTTAAATGATGCTAAGGAGAGGGAGAAATTACATGACTCTCAATGTGAACCAAAAAAAGCTTTGGATTTGAAGACCTGTGTGCTTCAATTCCACTTGTATAAGCTGTATCCACCATGGATATTTTTTGATCAAGCCATAGTTCCATTTCTGGTAACTGGATACTTGCAGAGGACTTAGCATATCTGAAGCACACACATTATTTCAGTGGTAAAATCATCTGTCATTTCACAGTTGTTTGCTTTTTTTTTGTTGTTTTCAATTGTTTTATCGTAGTCTAAAGTAAAATGCTTATTATAAATGTTTTATTTTTTGATCTTTGTTTAAGACTGACATGCAATTCAAGAGGTAGACAATTTGTTATGTTTTCTGTAAAATGGAGGCTTGTGCAATTGGGAATGGTGTTTCATTGGTTGAAATGACTGTTTTTGAACTGCTGCTGAGCAGACACTTAGGATCTTCATATCACAAGATGAGAAAATTCATTTCTGTGCCTGTCAGCAAAAATAGTGCCAAATGCTAAAGGCACCCCAAGGTGCAAAGACTCAAAGGCATGCTTACACAGATAAACAAAGCCTGGGATTGCATTACATTAACTCCCTGAAAGTAATATGCTAAATAGATGAAGTGCAATACATTCTTGCCGACATAATGTTGTTATATATTTTTAAATAACTATATTAAATGTTATACATAAAAAAAAAAGACTAATTATGAGAGAGGCATTCTGCCAAATGCATGAGCATTGCCATTTGGAAAATATTTTGGAGTAAACACTGTGATTTCAGAACTTGCTTCCATTTGTGAAAGGAACACAAATTTGCAAACTCCAATTTTCAGAAAACGTATTGAATAAACTAAACTAAACAACATTATTAAATAATTTCACTTGTTTAAAAATTTTAAGGTACAATCCATATTCAAATTTGATAGTGAATATAAAAACAGATATACTGTTTTAAATATAGAAATGTTCGATAAAGCTGAACAAATGGTCTTTGGTGAAACATTATTGCCAATGTTTTTTACTGCATCACAATAAAATATTTCAGGTTGGATCTTCCCATAAGAGACAATAGGTTGTTCCAAAATACCTGTTGTATATTAGCTTTACTGATGTCTCTTCTCTTGAGACAAATATATATATATATATAATCAGTATGTATCTGGTTGTAGACAAATTCACACCTTATTTACCATTAAATAAAAGTCATGATTTCTTTTTTTTTTTTTTGTCATTCTTGAAGCATACTAGATTTTCAATGTGAAAGCTGAGACCACAAAAATTTATCCTTAAGTTACATGTATGTTTGTGAACTTGGATTTTTTCAAGTTTCCAGTATTATCTTTCCCAGCATAAGATGATTTAACAGCATCTGGCAGTGGTACATCTCTTCCAAATAACAGCAGGAAATGAAAGACAAGAAAAATATTTAGCCTGTGCTTTATGGCATTAACAAGTTAAATATGTAAGCCTGAAGGAAAGGAAAATGATTATTATTCTATTTCTGTAGATGAGTACTGAGTCACAAAGAAATTTAATTAAGTTCATAATGTTGCATAAAGAGTGATTGAACCAAGAACTGAAAGTAAACCTTAAAGAATTCTCTGTGATTCCCATATTACTAAATACTTCCATACATAAGTATTTTTCCCATGCTTAGTGCTCTACCTTTCTAACCTTTCCTTTAGCGGTCCTTTGTGTCCATTTCTATAACTGCTTAAAATTCTTTAATTGCATACAAACACATACACAACACTCAAGTATTGTATGTACTTGGCATATGATAAGTGTATATAGAGTATGTAGTTTATGACTATTCACATTTCCTAGTATTTCATGACTAGAATAATTGTGAAAATAATATAAATATTATAGATTTTTTGAGCTAGTCATCATTAAATGTTTTGGGTAGAATGAAGGACTAAAATACACTTTTTGGTTCCTTTTGATGGTTTGTTTTAATTTAGATCTCAAATATATGTTAAAATACAACAACAAACAAACAAACAAACAAAACACATCACCACACACACACACAAAACATCGTGAATTGTTCTTAAAAAGCCTTGAAAGCTTTACAATCTACATATTAAACTCAGATTAACAGGAACTACTCACTATGATTAGGAACAGGAGAATCTGAGGTCCCTTTCATCCCTTCTTCTCCTGTTCTAGCAGTTGCTATGGACAGATAAATAAGTATAACTTAGTTTATTTCATCTCTAAATTTGTAGTCTAAAATCACCTAGGTTATGGGGATAATTTGTAAGCATCTATATGCATTTTCAAACCAATTTCATTCTTTGGTTTAAAAAATATGCTAGAGAAAATACTGTGTAACACAGGAAAGCTTTTGAGGTTTCTTAAGAGCTACATGCAATTTTTATGCACTTTTTTCAACAATCATTGGAATTAAGCTCATGATACTTTCCTTCAAAGGAAAATCAGAAGAAAAACAATTATTTCATTTCTATTATGAACTACTGAATTTCAAATTCATTATAGGATTCTAATTGAAATTACATGGGCATCTTCCCAAGAATCGTTCTTTTAAATAATGGCAAGAGTGCGGTATAGATAGGGACTTACACTTGCAAGTTTGCAACAACTCCATCTTTCTCTGGTATTTAACTGCTTCCTTTCTCTGAAGTTCTGATTCCCTGTTGTCCATTGCTATGACATGAGTGTCCTCTGCACTTACCTAGACCCCAAAAGTAGAATCTATATAGATAATTTTATGTCTGGAGACATCCTGACCTTTGATATTATGATGGAACTTATTGTTTGGCTGACCAATGCAGCTCCTTTTGCTACCAAAATGATTTTTCCAGAGCTAGGTACAAGGTTATTCAGTAACATTTATTTTTCTTAGCAGATCTAACAAGAGAAGGAATGAGATGAGGGCTGTCATTGGTAAAAGGTTCCAAGGATCTGTTCCCTAACATTTTGTATCACACAGTGGGGATTGTTACAGTTTTAAAGCTGTAATAATTTGTTAGGTCCTGATCAGGAAAGACATTGTGACAGTGGCAGGGCAGAAGGGACACTAGAAATAACTCTGGAATTTTGGACATACGTAAATTTTCACAAGTGAGATTTGTTGCATTTCCATATTCCCGTAACCCAGAAGTCTGTAAAATTCTAATTTCTGTAACTCTTACAGATTAACCAATTAAGGATAACTAATTACAAATTATTTGGCTAATATGTGATCATGTGGATGATCAAAGTTATTGATGTCTTCTCAGAGAGTGTGCCTGTCAGCTGTGAAAAATATTACTGGTGCTATTGCTCAGTTTATGCTGGCTGAGGAAAATGTGAGAACATTTTACCGAGAATAAATACAGAACTGCATTATTGCAATGGATCTGGAAGCCAGCAGATGGAGCTTTTCAGTTACACTAATACATACAGTTATTCCAAATTTCTTCAGAAAGCTGATACCTAACCCTTGCCCCACAGTAGTTACACTTAGTCTTTTAAGCAACCAAATGTTTTGTGGTTTGAGCTTTGAGATATAAAGCAGCAATGACACAACACGTAATTACAGAAGTAATTTATGTATTATCAATTGTGAATGCAGTTCTGTATTAAATATACTTCCTACACTTTCACACAATCTAAGCTGGTTTACATAAACCTGAGGTAGACAATCTTGTACCTTTCAAAAATGTTGCTTTACAATTCTACTGTAACCTTCTTGGAATTGACTGTCTTGTTTGTCATATGACATTTGTGTGAGAGTTTTTTTGTTCATTTTGGTGTTTTGTTTCATTTTGTTTTTCCAATTTGTATCATATTAATTTTGTTCTATTTATACACTTTTGTACTCTTGGTTATTTTAGGAGAGATTTTCCACAAGTGTCATCTAACAGAAATTATGATTTATTTAATTTCTAGAGGTTTAAATGTTCTTTACCTTAAAACATAATGCATAGTTAAGTATAGAAATACAGTAAAACAGCACAATGGACATGGTTGAATATTTATGTTCCTATTTCTCCCACCTCCAGTTTCAAAAATACTTTCTAAGTCAAAGAATAATCACACTAGGGATCCCTGCCTAAGTATCTTTAAACATTCAGGCATCCCCTGGATCTAGCCTCAGAGGCCCCAGCACCCCCGTGCCTCAACCAAGTATATACATATACATGAACATACATACAAGTGATTATTTTGCATCTTGGTGCACCTCCAGATCCTATGGTCCCAGACCAGCAGCTAGCTGAGTCCTCCTGGCCCCTCTTGTAGCCAACCTATGGACCCTCTGGTCTGTCCAAGATCCAGCTTCCCTACCTGGATACCAAGCTCTTAACTCTACTTACTGGATTAGTCTTGTGTGATATTCCCTACCCATCACATCGTGTATGTGCTGTACACTAGGTATACACTTCAATCTGTCTCCAGTTGCTGATCCATAGACACATGGGCCTCTCACAGTCTCACACCAGTTGCTGCACTCATACCCCAAACACATGCAGAAGAGAGAAACCCTGGCCCAAGAAAGAGTTAGAAAAGGAGTTTTTAATGACAAGACAGGACAGACCGGGCATGTGGCATGACCAGACAAGTGTACACAAACACAAACTGTTGACAGGTAACAAGTCACTTTTACCTTCTTATCTCCACGCCCCCCCCCCCCCCAAAAAAAAAAATAATCCACCTGGATCTTTCCCCTTCCCCACGTCATATTCTCTTAAATTTCCTATAGTTAGACTTGTGCAATACCAGAATGCTTTCCTAGGGGCAGTGGCAGGGGTTCAAGTCTCTGTGGCATAGGGGTTCCTACTCCTTTGTGTATGTGGAGACAAGCCAGTTATCACAAAGACAATGTGATTATTCTGTGCTTAGAAAAAAAAATATATATATATATATCACAGGTAAGCACATCTAGCCATAAAACAACTATTTTTAAAGAAGATGCAAAATTATGAAATTACATCTTATTCTTAAATGGAATATTATGAACCTTCCACAGTTTAAAGACTGATGTCAGAATAACACAGCTTTAGCATTTAGGGTGTTTACTTGACTACAGGAAGGCTCATTTGCATACCCTATATAAATCTGCACTGTGCTTTTCTGAGATGACTACTGTCTCCCAGACTGATGATCTTTTTAGAAATTCTCTACTGGACCTGAAAAGTGTCTTTGCTGAGATTGATGGCCTTGCATTAATTGTTTTACTTTCAATTACACAGTGTTTTCTTTAAACAGATAAAGATTTCATTAGGTAAACAGGTAGCAGAAATCAATTTCTGAAGAACTCTTTGAGTAATAAGGTAACCCAGTACAGTAATCTCAATGTTTAGCTACTTTAATTTGTAATATACAAATACATGATCTATTCTACTATGCATTGTAATATTATAAAAAAAAAAAAAAGGAAAAAAAAAAGAAAAAAAAGTGTTTTTTTTTTTTTACAGCTATTTAGAAACATGTTTTCTGTCTAAAAGTCGTAGAGTGTGAATATTGTTCTTTAGCTCCAGCTATTTCATTATGAAAATGTGCTGCTTCTGGATTGCACTATTTGCTAACATAGACAATAACCTATTGTGAGATATTGCCAAGTGCTGCAATACTTCTTGTATGCTTTCATGCTTATGGATTATCTCAGCTGAAATTCTCTTGGAGCCAACACCTGTGAAGAAATCACAAGTATGTCCATTATGCAACCAAAACTATTCGAAGAATAAGGGACAAACTAAATGCAAATGGCAGATATCATTATTGGAGGTGTGATACAGTTTGCAGCAGTTTTCTCCTTGTTCTCCAATTCAGTGATAAACTACAGCTATTTTGCAAGAAAGATTGATAAACAACCAATAAGATCATATTAACCATAACTTGAATTACTTTGCCCCATTAAGAGCAGGGCACACTTAAAACCAGTTCTTTCTGGAGGATATTCAAGATAAGAATGGAGTTTGGATGGAAAGAGAAATAAAATTACAGGTTGGATAATAGCAGAAGCTCTAAGCACACCATAAAACACTTTATGAAGTTCAATATAGCTAGCCAATAGCCAAGCAGCTACATGGAAACCTACAGAGCCATATAAAATAGATACGAGTTTCCAAGGCAGACCTTTGTTTTAACAAATTGTTGCTTAAGAGAAAAGAAACGTGGAATGGTATTTTTAAAGAAATGTAATACAGACGGAAACTGTATCTAAATTAAAAAGGAGCCTAGCTGAGTGAATAAAGAGACTCATACAAAGCCATGTAAGTTAAATTTTTAGAACTGTTGAAGATAAAATGTTTCTCAAGTAACAGAAATTGGTAAAGAATTTGCATATTGTAACACCTAAATTATTCTTACGTTTTGAAAATATAGGATCATTTCCATTATCTTTTTAATAACTCTTTCCCATGAATGATAATCTAAGTTATTTGCATAATTCCTTTGGCTCAGATTTGATGAGCCACTATTATCATAAGCAGACATTTTTGAGATGAAACCAATATATCCTAAATGTTCAAAGATGACCCTGACATCTTCTTTAGGAACATCATCATCACTGGAAATGTTTCAAATTTTTTTCTGCTTACGAAGAAAAAAATACACCTATCAACACCAAGGAATTAATACGTGAATTAAAAATCCTTTCACATACATTAGATTAGAGTGCTAATGCTAACATAAATGACGGAAGGAAGTTTGGCTTTAGTAAGTGGTTGATATTAATATTTGTTTGATAATATTTTTTTTTATTGTGCCTTTTATAAAGCAAAATTTCCTGTGTGTGGAATTTGTATCTCTTACTTACAGGTCATATGCCCATATCAAACTAAATTTATGATGTTATTCCATCTTGATGTATCTGAATGTTTAGGGAAAGAAATATAATTAAGTAGGAAAAAATCCTTCAGAAAAGCTGTGAGTACCTTCAAGTTGTAAGTGAAAAACTTATGCCAATTTTTGTTTGTTTATTTGTTTGTTTGACTGTTTGCTTGTTCATTTTAAATGAAGTGAGATTTGAACCATTTGCCATGTAGAAAAACATAAAAAAGAGATGGTGGTTGGGAAGAAAATATGTGTTCTTCCAAACTGGAAGCTTGGTATTTTGGCTATCAGACTTCAGATGTTTTAACTTCTCAGCAAAAATGCAAATGTCTAGTGTCATTAATCCTTTTCCTTCTTCACAAAAATGAACAAACAGAGACTGGATCTTTTTATAGAAGCCATTTTATAAAAGCAAAATGTCCCTTCCAGTATTGCAGTTCATAATGTTAGAGTTATGTTAATGTTTAATTTTACTTATATAAGTAATATTAATTCTGTCTGGAGGAAAACTTCAGTGAATAAATAAGTAATCTTCTAAGCAGCATCAAGCAGAAATATTTTTGCAATACAGCTATAACGTATTTTTGCAATACAGATATAACGTCAGATATTTTTGTTTCTTTGCTAAATAATTCTCTACTGACATTTTTTGTATAATTTACTGAGTTTAGTGCATTCACAATTTCAATTCATAAAGAAAAACACTGTTGTATCATTTCAATAAATAGTTTGAAAATTAACAGTGATGACAAAATAACTTAAGCAACCTGTCAGGCTTAACGGCTTTATGCTGTCTGAAAAGATTTTCACACTTCGTTTTGAATTAAAATGTTCCATTTCCTTTTAAGAAAGATAAATCAAAACAGAAATAGTATAATAATAATAATAATAAAAAAAAAAAAACGTAATGATAATACAGTTGATGTCTATTGCTTTTTCAGTAAGAAGTCCTGAGCTGCATGATTCATGGGTGGAATTATTACTATTGGAAAAAAAAAAAAAAAAGTCTTATTCTGTAGGGGTTTCAAGCCAGTTGTTTTTTTCTCTCTCTTTCAAAAAAGAGAAAGTTGTAGAAGGGTAATACTGACAGTAGGTTCACAATACAGTTCAAAGTTATTCATATGGAAAAGGTCAAATCTTATCCATTTCTGGGAAAAAAAAAAATAGGTTTTGAAAACAAGATTCATATTGGACGTTGTCAATATTTTATAGGAAGGGAAAATGTTGTTATAGCATGACATTTTATTTTCTCACACATGGTTCTGTGAATCTGGATGCAGTACACATTTCCCTATTATTTCAGCCAATGACAGAAATTCTTTCCTCCATTGTTTCTTTCTGTTCTTATGAGAGGGGCCTTCAATGAGAACATGTACTGTTTAGGTGGGAGGCATTAAATGCAATAGTAAGGAAAACAGAAGGCATCTGTGTTCATATAGGAAAGCCAATGAGAATAATATAGATATGAAGTTGCTTAACAACAACAAAAAACAAGCAATATTTACTAAATTTAAATTTGAAAGAAATAAATACTTAGGATCTTAAAAAGACCGTGACAGTCATCAAAGTGACTCTGTAATCAGGTGTATCGGTGTGGTATCACTTTAACATAGAGAAGAAGTAAAAGAGAAAAGTATATAAACTGTTGGTTTGTTGCATCATTTTTCTCTAAATTGTTTAACAAGAAAGTGAGGAAATAGGAACACATACAGGGATTCAGAAACCTCATTACAGTCACAATAGGTATATTACATATATTATTTGGACTGTGTAATTTCATACCCTTATTATCATTGTGTAGTTTTAAAAGGAAATAACATGGAAAGGTTTTCTCTAGAGCATTTTGAAATGGAGCTAAATTCTGACTGTTCAACTGTAGCTTCAGTTAGTGGTTCATCTGAAAAGCTTCTGTAGGATGGTGTAGGTTTAAACAAGGAGGATATTTCTGAATCTTTTTTGATCTTAGAAATGCTAGAACTAGTGAAATTACAGGAGAGAAAATTCAGTAGCTGTATTTTCATAATCACATTATGTAGTTATAGGTATTAATATCTAGAAAGTGACTGTTTATATTCCTATGAAATGTAATTGTTGGAATTCTTTCCATCTTGCATTTTAAGTAAATTCATATGCTACGTTTTCTTGTGTGAACAAATTCCACAGAGCACACTGGTTAAATTAATTAAATTATATTTAAATTAATTAATTGTATTTATATAGTTAAATGGTTACATTTATATAGTTAAATTATTAAATTACATTTATATATACAGTATAATTCTTTTAATAAACAAGAATTAGGCAAAACAATAGTTCCAGAGCATCTTATCTGAAGTGTCCAACCTATGCATTCCATTCTTACTTATATCTAATCCCCTGCTTTCAATCAGTCTCACATAGTCTTTATGAATGCAGTTGAACAGTTATCAGATGTTTTATACCATTGTAACTTGCTTGAATTCATTAGTTATTCTAATTTACACCAGATAAGGAAGTGAGTTATTACTTCAGGTGAAAACTTCCAGATGCATTGATTCAAAATAACTGCATTAAATTATCTTTGTGATATTACCTTTAAAAATAAATAAATGAAATAAAATAAAATAAAGAGAAAGACATTGTTTGGATCATTGTCTCAGTACAGTTAAGATCAGATAAAAAGATGTCCAAGTTGCCTTCTGTAGTTGTTGTTGTTGTTTTTGACGTAATAAATATGATTAATAACGCATTTCTACTCACTTCCTCACTACCATCTGTACCAATGCTATCTTTCAACCTGTTTTGCTGCTCAATTTACAGTCTTTAAAAGCTATTGTGAAGGACATTGTTCAAAGCTTTTCGGACATTCATGTAAGTCATACCCACTGTTTTTCCTCTGTGACTTATTTTGATGACTCTAGGCTTCAGAGCCTTTCTTTCTTTTTCTCATAGTCCAAGCCATGATAATTTGTTCCAGTGACCTGTGGATTATGGTCTTCCGAATGCTCTAACTTTTGTGATTACTTTCATTAGTTTTCCAAAAACTGAAATATGAATAGTTCTTTAGTTATTAAACTGTCTGTCTGTCTGCAAAACAAACCGAATAATATATGTTTATTTTTGTTTGCTTTCTGTTTCTGAAAATGGAAGTTTGAAGGTCATGGAAGTACCCAGTGAAGCTGTTTGGAATGAAGGCCTTCTAGATTTCTTGTAAAAGCTACTGTTAAATCTCTTGATCTACACCTAGATACAACAACACACTCTCCTCTCCTTGTTCTGTCTCATTGTAAATGTATTTTAATTGCAATAATAAAAATAACATTTTACATGGCATTTTGTACTCTAATAAAAGAGAAAACAGTACTAGTGACAGAAAAGGAAAGATATTTCATTCATAATTATTCTGATGATTTTGTAGGTAGGACCTGCCTGAACTTTATCTTAGGTAATAAATATGCAAATATATATATATATTAAATTTGAATGAGACATTAATAGATATTTGAAAGGCAATAAGCTTTATAGATATCATCATGTAGATCTGTATTGTTTTCTTTTCTCTTTTCTCCTAAGGCTCGATCTTCATGTGGTATGCCTATCTTAACTTAAAGTACATGTAGCTATGTCATTCTGTATTCGTTGAGGTCTGATCCTCATGAATTAATGCTATGATGTACAAACTCTTTTCTCTAACTTTTTCAATAAATATTTTGCCATAATGAAACCCAAGAAACATTAAGTTAGAGAAAACTAAAGAGAAAAGTGGCAAGGATGTCATAATTTTTGAACCTAGTAACTGATCAGGAAGTGCCCTTTCATCTTTCTTGAGCTCATTAGCTGTAATAATCTTCCTGATTCTGGGTCACTTATTGAAGTATAAACTCACAGGGATATGATTATGTTTACCTGTTAAGATTTAAATTCTATTGACAACTGATGAGAAGGGTAACTGTAGCTAATGTTTCCACATTATTCTGTATGCATTTTGCAAATCTTGTAATTCAGCCAGGATGACTATTCCAACATGTTTCTTAGCAATATCTCAATATCAGCTTCCCCCTTAGCAGGTAATACAAGCCACAGAAGGCTTACTTGCTTAAATAGATGATAAACTTCAATATAGATAATATTTTTTCTCTGATTATGCTTTAAAAGTAATTTTTGTTGACAATCAATTAATATTTTCTTTTCCCTTATTCCTAAAACTACATGCCTCCATATTTTTAATTAATTAATTTATTTATTTTGATTTTTCATGGTAATCTGAAGAAACATTGGGGAAATAGTATATTTTTTTTAATTGTCAAAAATCAATGAGGAAAAAATTGAAGCTAAAAATAGCAGTATAAAATTTATGGCAATATAGACTTGAGTAGCATGCAGAAGCTAGAAGAAAATACTGAAAAAAATTTTTTTTGAATAATAGTATGAACTTAGTATTTATTGAAAGTAAAAATAAAGTAGCAAAAATAAAAACAGATAGCTGACCAAGATATTAAAATGCTGTCAGTCGTAAAATGACACAAATACAGTAATGCTTAGAGTTTTCACCTGGCATGGGAATTCTGATACTTGATGTTCTAAGTGGTATTAAATATCAGAATATATAGAGGCTTTTAATAAATACTATAACTTTGTTTTATTTTTTTCTTGTATAGTAGCATACTGTAGTACATTAAGATAACACAAGGGTAATAACTGAACTTCTGAAAGGAATGCATTTGTAAATTTGTGTTATTTGTAAAACAGAGATGTTTTAAGTACAGTGCTTTTCAATCAGCTGGAAAAAATATGTTAAGCAGGCTGGAGTTACCTGACATATTCTCCAAAGCATGGATTTAACACAGCAGTGGGGTCTTTGGTGTTTATGGGCTTTAAATGAAAATGAAATCAATAACTTATATCTTTAGAAAAACAGGAACTTTAATTATTTGTAAGTAGCAAGAAACAAATTGTTTTGATTTACTCCTATTTACAGGAAATATATATATATATATAATTTCATAGAGGCATGAACAATTCTTTAAACATATTATTTCAGTTATTCTTGCTGCTCATTACTCCACATGCAAAAATTAACCCTTTTAAAAGTGTTTAGGATTACAGATTTTCATAAGAAAAGTATTGACCAAATCTACATGCAAAACAGGAAAGAATGCCTCAGGTGGAGAACATGGCTAACTGTTCTGCTGAATCTGTGAATTTTATGAAGATTTTAAAAGGGATAAAATTACAAAGAAAAGAAGAAAGTTAAGCCTTCTGATTTTATTAATTCTGAATATTATATTGAAACATACCTCAATTTTATTAAATTATTTATTGCATTTCCTTGGTTGGTGAGGGTTTTCTCTTTTTTCATTTGTTTTCAATTTCTGCTCGTCTATCACAATTTTATTTTGTTTTGTTTTGTTTTGTTTTGTTAACAAGAGAACATTTTTTCTAAAGGTGTTTCGTGAACTAAATTCTAAAGGGAAAAAAGTAATAAGAGAAAGTGGGTCACATCTTCTAAATGAAATTTAACAATATATGAGTAACTTATATAAATGAACAATCTGATTATTATTAGGAGCTGCCTTATGTTCAGTATTTCTGAATGTTAGAACATATCTTTCAGTATCAAATTTCCTGTTTCAATGGATATTTAGTGCATGAGTTTCTATTGTTAATACAATTAAGTCTAGCGTAGCTTAAAACAATAAATTTGTATTTCCTCTTTAAGTACATGTAAACATTTTCCAGACAAGTACAAATGTAGTTGTATTCCTGAATGAATGTTTTCAAAGCTATCCTCTTGATTACATTATCTCCATAATCTGTTTAGTGTTTTTGAAGAGTTCTGTCCGCATTTTGCTCCTGCATGTATGCTGAACTTTCAGAGAGCACTATGAACTTTTAAGTAAGGCAAGAAGTCACTGAATCTGGGCATAAATGTATTCAGCTTTTTTATATGGATCACTGCTTTCTTTAAGCTTTCTGATGATTTCTACCAGCTACTCTGATTAACAATTATAGTTCAGCAATCTGGATTTCTGAATGCACTGAGTAGCAGT